>NC_089776.1:17478589-17846089 GCF_040412425.1 Macrobrachium rosenbergii | reverse complement strand
CACTCAAAAGGAACTGGAGTCACATACCATAAGACCTTAATGGTCACAAGAGAGTGTCAATTCATAATTGGAATAGGGATAAGAAAACTTGTTGTTTGAAGCCACAACTCCTCCTATTATCAAAGAAAGGTTGAGGCAAAAGAGCTGCCATAGTGGCAATAGTGGCAATGGTGAGTTAGAGCAGATAATCCTTGATAGAATTCCCAAAGGTGGGGCTGTTTGAGTAAACATGGATCTTGCAGGAGCAGTCTAGGAAAACCCACAAGAAGTCTTAGAAGGTCTGGGAACCTTTCCTTGAGCAGCCAAATGGAGCTATCAGGGTCATTGTCACATTGCGATGGGATAGGAACTTACTGAGTATCTCTCTAACAATGTTGAATGGAGGGATGGCGTAGAGGTCCAAGTTCGACCAGTTTATCAGCATGGTATACGTCACCCATGCCTGAGGATCCATAACCGGTGAACAAAAGAGAGGAAGACGATGGTCTTCAGTGTTGCGAAACAGGTCCACTGTCGGTTTGCCTCACAACTTTCATAGTCTGTTGCAGACCGCAGAGTTCACAGTCCACTCTGTTGGAAGAACCTGTCCTTTCAGACTCAGTTCGTCTGCTAAGATGTTCATCTTCCCTTGGATGAACCTGGTGGCAATCTTGACCCGATTCTGATCTGCCCGAATGAGCAGGTCCTTCACTGCCTCACAAAGGGAGGAGTGGATTCCCCCTTGTTCCTTTATGTAGGAGAGAGCCGTGGTGTTGTCAGAGTGCACCACCATGGTCTTGTCTGTGACTGCTTTTACAAAGTGCATTAGGCCCAAATGAGTGGTAGTCAGCTCTTTGACACTTATGTGCAGACTCCGCTGTTCAGGTACATGGTCTCTGGAACAGCGGAAGCTTCTAAGTTGCCCAGAAGGGCTCCCCAGCCTCAGTCTGAGGTGTCTGCATAGAAAAAGAGGTGGAAGGGACATTTAGCCGTGGCCATTTTGCCATGGCCATTTAGCCATATTCCATTTTACAGTGGGCTATTTTTGCCGTCAGACCAATCTTGCCGCATAAATACATATTTTGCAAAAAGTAGAACTGTTGCATGGGTTATTTCAACTAATTTGATAAAGATAAAATATATTTATATATAAATAACTTAAAACTACCCAAGTGTACAAAATATAATTTTGTTCATTATTTTTGTGAATACCAAATTAGTTGAAACAACCATATGTAGTAGTTTTAAGTTATTTTAACTTCTTTTTTAAGTTTACATTGTTTTTGGTATTTCGAAGTTACATAAATACCAAATTAGTTGAAACAACCATATGTAGTATAGTTTAAAGTTATTTACATTTCTTTTTCTAGTTTACATTGTTTTTAGTTTTTTGAAAAAGTGATGTACAGTTCTTTCTTAACTTTACAAAGAGCAACACCTAAATAGTAAAAAACTCTTAGCCCATAGAGATGCAGTCATCGATATTGTCGACAAGAGGGAAAGAAAAGTATGCACACGACGGCTATATTTACGTGTTCGATGGATACGCTGCTGATAAGATGAGAACATTTTGGAGATGTGAGAAAAGAAAGCTCTGCAAAGCCCGGATACATGTGGAAAATAGTGAAGTGGTAAAACAAATTAACGAGCACAAGCATGCAGCTTCTGCATCTAAAGTTGAAAGAGATATAGTTGTAACAAAGATAAAAGTGCGAGCTGCTGAAACTGCAGAGAGTACTTCTCAAGTAATAAACGAGTGCCTTGTAAATTTGCCTGAAGCTTGTCAAGGAGCGATACCTAACACCCAGCGCTGAAGAAAATTGTGCGTAGGAAGCGGAAAGAAATTGCCGATTTTCCAGGAAATCCAAGCAATTTAGAAGAACTTGTAATACCTGACCGCTTTAAAACTTATCATGTAACTGATAGTATCGAAGAGCAGTTTTTATAAGCTGATAGCTGTGATGCGTCATGTAGAATTTTAATATTTGGAAGAAAAAGAAATTGTGATTTCCTCAGTCATACAAAAAAGTTATTTGTAGATGGTACTTTTAAAATTTGCCCACCTTTATTTTCACAAGTATATGTCATTTTGGGGGAAATTCATGGAGGTGTACTCCCACTCATATACGCTTTACTGCCAAACAAATTATGCACAACTTATGATAAATTATTTGAAATGATCCTGGAATTACAGCCTGAATGCCGCCCAGAAAAGGTCAACTGTGACTTGAACTCGCTCATTTCCAAAGTTTAAGGAGCACTTTCCCTTCACTGCAATTCATGGATGTTTTTTCACCTGGCTCAAAATATGAGAAAACATGTTGCTAATTTGGGACACATACTGAAGGTACAATAATGACTCGGACTTTTCTTTGAAAGCTAAAATGATAATTGCTCGCTTTTATTCCTATTAGTGACATTGATGACACAATTGAACATTTATCTGATGTGCTTCCCAACGAATTGCAACCCCTCCTGGACTGGTTCGAGGACACCTACGTAGGTAGAAGATTACGAAGAGGAAGTGGTAGACGACAGCCACTTTTTCCAATTGAAATGTGGAATTTACATGACAGAGTTTTAAACTGTGATGAAAGAACAAATAATCTCTTGAAGCTGCTCACAGGAGGTTGCAGTGCGAACTAGAGTAGAGCATCCAGTAATCTGGAAATTTATAGACTGTTTAAGAAAAGTTCAGAGAGGGAGGGACTTGCACTACGAGCAACTTGTAGCAGGGCATAGCAATGCACCGAAATTAAAAAAATACAGGGATGCTGACGCTCGAATATTAACAATCGTGAGAAGATTCAGTGAGACAGATTGTGGGGAGTATTTAAGGGGCATTGCTCATAATTTTGAATAAAAGTAAAATTTTTTTTTTTTTTTTTTTCAATGTTTGTATTTGTTTTATCCGTACAAAAATAAAATGTTCATTTGTGTTTTTAATTTTTATAAAGGGGCATTGCTCATAGTTTTGAATAAAAGTAAAATTTCTTTTTGGTTCTTTTCACTGTTTTCGTATTTTTTTTATCACGTACTGAAATAAAATGTTCATTTGTGTTTTAAATTTTTATAAAGTATTGATGATAACAATTATACACATTTTATACAATAAATGCTAATATTTGCTTGTTGAGACGGAAATAAAATTACAAATATTTTTTTTTTTACTTAATTCCTCCTTATAATTAGGATCATATATTCTTTTCTCAAATTAGTTGAAAGAACGCATGTTACAGTTCTACTTTCTGCAAAATATGTATTTATGCGGCGAGATTGGTCTACGGCAAAAATAACCCACGGTAAAATGGAATGTGGCTACATGGCCACGGCTAAATGTCCTACACCCGAAAAAGAGGTCGGGGTTCACAAGGCGTAGAGACTTTCCCTCTAAAAGTCAGCCTTCAGAAGTCCACTACCACTGGTCCGACTTTATCTCTGACGTTATGGAGGACGTCATTGAATCTGGTTGCTTTCTTCTGTTCCAGTCTGCCCTCAGGAAGAACTGAACAGGTCTCATGTGTAGTCTCCCTAATTTCACAGACAGTTCGATGGATGAGAGTATTCCCAATAGGCTCATCCACTGATTTGCTAACAAGATGGTAGCGCAAGGAGATCTTGTACTGACTGAAGGCAGGACTCTATCCTCTTGGGGGGACGGAAGAACCTGAAAACTCAGAGAGTTTATCCTCATCCCCAAATAGATCTCCTGAGTCGGGGTCATCTGTGATTTCTCTAAGTTCATCAATAATCCTAGTTCCTGTGCAAGTAAAAGGGTTGTCTGAAGATCATAAGTGCCCTGTTCCTGCAATGGTGAATGGAGAAGCCAATCATCCAGGTATAAGCATACACTGATGCCTGGAAGGTGTAGCCACTTCATGAGGGACGCAAGAACTCACGTAAATATGTTAGGGGCCATGGAGAGGCTGAAACATAGCGCTCGAAATTGGAAGACCCTGCCCTTGAAGACAAATCTTAGGTATTTCCTGGACTCCGGATGTACTGGGATATGAATTTACGAGTCCTGTATATCCAGGGTGATCATCCAGTCACCCAGCTGAATGGATGACACCACCAACTGATTTGTCTCCATTTTGAACTTCATCTTCTGTACGAAGAAGCTCAAAGCACTGACATCGAGGACAGGTCTCCAACTCCCCCAACCCTGATGACTGGTAGTGTGGTCTTCTACTACTACTTCTATGGCCCTTTTCTTGAGGAGAGATGACACTTCCTCTGCCAGAGCTACAAACCTCTCGGAGCCCGAGTATGCTGTCAATGCAATCGGCGAAGACACGAGGAGGGTACTCCTTGAATGGAATAGAGTAACCCTCCTTAAGAACTTTGATTGTCCATTTTCCCAAAAGAGGAGGAGTCTGGCTTCTACAGATGCAAGAAGGGTAGATGAGTCACTTCTTGGAAGAAGGAGGTCTGGATGAGGTCTTCTTGACAGATCTACCGGTAAATCATACTTTGGAACGGGGTTTCATGGAGAAACCCTGTCTGCCTCCACGAAAGGACTTCTGTTGAAGAGGAGAGACAGATTTCACAGTAAAAGCAGAAGACTCTTTAGGGTGCTTGGAGGACTAGGACATAAAACCTGAGCTGATTGTTTCTGCAAATCAGTGGCAATCTCCTTCACAGCCGATTGCAGAAACAGGCACTGCTTGTCCAAGGAAGAAAATAACAATGCCGACTTCTGAACCGAGGTCACTCCCTTCGTGGTGAAGGAGCACCACAACTCCCTTTTCTTCAGGACTCCAGTGGAAAAGAGTGCTGCAAGCTCCGAGGAGCCATCTCGAATGGCTTTATCAGCGCACGACAAAACATTGAGCCAATCAGCTGCCAGGTCTGTCACCAACACATCATAGTCCTCTATCTTCCTGGCAAGGGCCCCAATCGTCCAGTCAAGGAAACTAAACACCTCGAAGAACTTTGAACATGTGCTTGACCAGATGATCCAGCTCCAAGGAGGCAAAGAAAACCTTAGCTGATGAGAAGACAGATTGATAAGCTGAGTCCATCACTCCAGAGAAGTCAACTTGGGATGAGGCAGCACCTCCCAAGGATGGAGCTTCTCCCGTAGCATATGACAATTATCTGGCAGTGAGTTCTCCGTTGGGAGGGTGGGTTCCGTTCTCAGCTAGCACTCTGCTGGCCGCGAATTCAAATCTCCGACCAGCCAAAGAAGAATAAGAGGAATTTATTTCTGGTAATAGAAATTCATTTCTTGCTATAATGTGGTTCGGATTCCACAATAAACTGTAGGTCCCGTTGCTAGGTAACCAATTGGTTCTTAGCCACGTAAAATAAGTCTAATCCTTCAGGCCATCTCTAGGAAGGCTGTTAATCAGCTCAGTGGTATGGTTAAACTAAGATATACTTAACTTAAAGTGAGTCTCACTGGAGGAAAAGCAAAGGCAGCCTTCCCTTGCTCTCTATTCATAAACTGGAGCAGCTGGCTGGAAATGCAACAAAAAAACTGCTAAGAAATACCTCAAAAGAGAAGCATATGCATTTAAAGCTGGCAGAAAAGGAGTGAGCTCATCTGTTTTGTTGTTCCTATTGTTCCCTGATAGTGGGCGGGGTGGTCAACCACCCAAAATCAATAGAATCGCTACTGTGAACTTCAAATTTTAGCTGCGGCACGAGCAGGAAAGTACAGCTATGTAATTACTTGGGAAGTTACTTATATGAAACTCATTGTTAGCTGCCTCAAGAGCCAAGAGTGAGATCACAGGTTTCATGGCTTTGACAAAACCTGACAGGGGTCATCCACTGTGAGAGCCATCAAGACAGTCTAAGAAGACTTTACAGAAAAAACTAGCATCCAGCAACATGGCAACAGGTCTGACAAAAGAGTTCTTGGACTCTGTAACTGGTTTGCAGACATCCAAGAAAAGATACCATCCTAGTTGAGAAACTTGTTGCACCTTCAAAGGGAACAGTCTCAAGCAGCAAGACCGCTAAACAACAGATGCAAGTTAGTATCACAGGAACTCTCTGCAGAAACTAATGTCTCCACAGTAAGCATATATGGACTCTGCAGTATGGAAACAGGTAGTACTGTACTGCTGACCACAACTTACTGATAAGGCAGTCACCAATCAAAGAAGGTCAAAAAGACTGCCTGTGAGGAAGTCAAAGTGCCAGCAAACTGGCATTTGACCCTGCCCCCTGACCCAAGTACTCAACACTTCTGGCAGCACAGAGGTCACATCACTGCTGAGGAACCACCTCCTAGTAGGAATGGCAGGACTGAGAATACTGGCATTTAGATGAGTCTGTGAAGTATAACCTCCATCACAAAAAAAACAAGGACCCTTATTCTCAAAAAAAACTTGAAGACAGACAGCTACCTGAAAAGGGCAAAGGATATGGTGGGCCCCATCTGCAACCACCCTTCACATAAGACTACCCAAGATTTTGTGTGAAAAGAAAATCTGGAAACAAGGCAGCAAATTGCAAAGCCAAGGAAGACCACACTGATGACAATCAGGAAAAAGAACAAATTAGAGGAAGACCAGTATCGCACAGGGGGCTAAAGGCTAATGCTGATGAGGAGGTCAAGATCCCCAAGGCAGCTGATCTGAGAGCAGCAAATGACAGCTAACCACAGAGGGCAGTAAAAAGTTGCAGTTGCTATTAATGCTGTAAACAAAATATCCATATTCATCAAGAAAGGCAAATCATCAACCATGACAGTAAAAAGAAGAGGCAGGAAAGCTGCATTCCCAGTAGAGGGAAAGCAGAAGACAAAAAGGAAAGGCAGAACCATGAAGTCTCAACAGATCTGAATGGAAAATTTTGCAGTAAAAAAAAAAAGGTACTGTATATCTTAATGACACCCATGAACCAAAGAGGTACTGTATAATCTGGCAGCATATTCAAATGCCAATGAAATAAGATGAGATGAAAAGAAGCATCCTTGGATGATCTGGAAAAGGTTAACAATGATCCAAGCCCCAGGCTCACCGCAACCAAATCCACATCCATTACCAACTATACAAATCAGAGTGCCTATCATAATGGACTCCAAGCACCTTGCCATAGGGAAGTAAAGAATCTAATAGACCAAAGCCAAGATAGCAGTTGGAAGGCAGAGGCCAGAGGTCATAACTCGGCCTGAGAAGGGTAGCCAATAAAACAATTATCAAAGACTGCAAACCAGGCACCAAAGTAAAAAGCACCATGTCACTAAACTCACAGGTCTTCATAAGGAGTCCTTCCCTCTTAAGTTCTCCAGTGGTGCCAAGGGAACAGAGGAAGGAATACTAGACTAAGTAGTCAAAGAGAGAGCGAGCCCAAGGTACAGACTCAGCAAGGAGGAGCTCACTACTGAGGTAAGCCATCAAGGTTTGAATGAAGCACGTGAGAGAGCAGAAGCTGGCAACAAGAGATCAGGGAGCAATAAAAATTGCATTGTGGTCCAAGAACACCCTTACTGGGATATGTGTAAATCAGGCAAAGAATGATGGGGCAGAACCAGGAGAAGTCAAACAATGGAAGATACCAGGATGTCACTACCTTTGGACGGAAAGACTTGAGAAATTGAGGGCTGATCATAATGAAGGCAAACTAAAACAGTGGATGCATCTTACACACTTAAAAGACTATTTTATGATGAAAGGGTTTGTGAAAAATCTAATTTAGCCATAAGGAATTTGTAATAACAAATTTATCTGCCTACTGTTTCACACAAACACTTTCAGCTTTACATAGTAATTTCCTCTGTTGTAATGGCAGTTAATAGTAAGTAACTACATTAATCAATGCTTTCAAATCTTCATGCTCTTTTTACAGAAAAATGTTGATCTTAGACAGCCATTTACAATTTTCAATATGCATTACCTTTCTGTCCTTTGTCTTTCATTTTAATAAAAAGCTCATATCTTCGCTGCTTCTCTTCATTCTTGGCAAAAGGTTTAAAATCAGACCTGAGGCTTCCACCAGAATTTTTAAACTCTTCAAATAATTTGTCAACTTCTGAATTATCCTCAGTCTTCTGCTTACGTTTCTGAACATAGTCTCCAGACTGCCCTTTTACACCAGATCTGATCTACAATTGAACAAAATATAATGAATAATTAATATATACATTAATGGAAAGAAAACCAAGAAATACTAAGAATTTTGTAAACAATTACTAACTGTAATGTAAACTGTTATGAATAAAAACAAAAACATTTGTAAAGCTGAAATGTGACTACAGTATTATAAACAAAATTCATGAAAATCATTGTCCACACTGCTATGGTTAAGTAGCACAAAATAAAGCTAAGAACACTAAATACCACTCATGTAATTCATTTTTATAACCATCATCAAAGAAGTTACA
This sequence comes from Macrobrachium rosenbergii, assembly GCF_040412425.1. Taxonomy (NCBI): domain Eukaryota; kingdom Metazoa; phylum Arthropoda; class Malacostraca; order Decapoda; family Palaemonidae; genus Macrobrachium; species Macrobrachium rosenbergii. Next base: position 17,837,772 of record NC_089776.1, on the reverse strand, counting down.
AGGGTAACTTCTTTGATGGTGGTGCAGTACCTGTCTCAAAAGCACAGTAATAGCTTGTTTACATATTTTCCATTTCTTACTAGGTGCTATATCATAAGACTATCCTTCAACCAAAAGGTGACAAAAAGAGATTATCTTGACATCTCTTGTTACAAAAGTGTTTCTCTAATTTTGTCTTTTCTTTGCTAGTATTGCACACAATCTTACCAATCTGGGAGTTAGTAGTTGTACTAGATTCCAAGTCTTGAAATTTTACCTTGGCTCACCAAATATGAAGCAGGGTTATTTTTTGCTATTTTGTTTTTTATTCCTTGAGAAAATTTTGTTAACCATTTGCGTCATGGTGATTTTCAGCATATTTCTAATAGTCAAATTGTAAGGGATTTGTAAAGGATTAAGTTGTAAGTGCTACACTCATCATTTTTAGTATTTATTATTATTACAGTAAACCCCCGTATTTGCGGGGGATGCGTACCGCACCCCCTGCGAATAGCTAAAATCTGCAAATACTTAAAACCCCTCTAAAAACACTTAGAACTGCCTATTTTGATAGTTTAAACACAAGAAAAACCCTCTAAAAATGCCTATACCTGAGTATTTTAATAGTTTCATTTAAAAAAATGCATTTAGTCATGAAAATTATATAAAAAGACAGTAATTAGTGAATATTTCTCAGTGAAAAATACCGCGAATGGGCGAATTTTCCGCGAATAATGGGTAGAAATGTTCCACAGAAATCCGCGAATCTTGAGAACGCGAATACAGGGGGTTTACTGTAGTATTATTATTATTATTATTATTATTACAGTGCCCCATTTTTACGCGTTTCACGTTTCAGCATTTCATTTTGCTTCAGAATTTTTTGGAACACATCATTCACTTATCTGTGGGGGAAATTTCACTAATTTGCAGATTTTTCTTTAGGCTGTATCTCTTAAATTATCACTAATTCATTTTTTTTCGTAAAGCAACACTGTTTATTCACTAATTATTGTATTTTCTCATTAAAATATAAGTATACTGAGAGAGAGAGAGAGAGAATTTTTAATCAGTTAATGGGAGATGGTGAGGACTAACCCCGTTTGTATGATAAATAAATGATTTACCTATTAAATACTAATTTTCAAATATTCATAATAATAAGATTAAATAATAATAATAACAACAACAATAATAATAATAATAACAATAATAATAATAATAATAATAATAATGATAATAATAATAATATAATGTGATTTAAAAATTTATGCATTTCTATAGTAAATTCTGTGAAATTTTAAACAAGCAAATACACATTCCCAATCTTTTCCAAAGCTCTGACTTGGGGGGGAGGTTGGACCTATCATATATGTCAAATATCTGTCCACGACCCTTGCCAGATACAGTATTTAACATATATGACAGGTCCAACCCCCCCACAACTTGAAAGCTTCCGAAAAGACTGGAAATAAGTACCGGTATTTGTTTGTTTAAAATTTCACATAATTTACTATAGAAATGCATAAATTTTAAAATTACAGTATATTATTATTATTATTATTATTATTATTATTATTATTATTATTATAATTTGGCAGCAGACCCTCTTTTAAACAGGTTCTATTGAATATTATTGCTGCTTCAGCTGCATTTATTTTGTAGAAGACTTTTTCTATTTTCCTTATTGCGGACTTCTCTTCAGTGGAGGTGCGTGCTAACAGCTCGCCTATATTTGTCATTTCATGGGGAAAAGTCAAAATCTGGATTCTGCTTCTTTATATATTCTATACAGTTAGTTACATACAATTGTTGCGCGACGTTTCGACAGACTCTTCTGTCATTCTCCAGCGGAGCTAGTAGAGGACTGGCAGATTGCATAGGTCCTTCTGAATTTATACACGGGCTTCAGCGGGGGTCATGGATGGCGAATTCTGATTGGTTGCAGTCAGCGAACTTCAAGCCAAATTTCTGCGTGGCTTCGATCCTGACAGATCTTCGCAACCTGGGAATGTCATTCATTCCAGCGTTCCCATTGGCCTGCCGTTGCGTGATGTCATGCCGGCTGACATCATCGGTAGTTTGGCTGCTATTGGGCTGCGGATGAATGATGTCATTATCTACTCTTTCTGTCGTAGTCGGGGATTGTCTCGAAGGCGCCTCGCTCATCAGGGGCATCTCCATTTTCAGGGTTGTCGTTTTCAGGTATTCGTTGGGTTTGGTGGGTGTTCTGCATTATTCTTCTTAAATTCGTGGGTAGGAGCGATGCCTCCTGCGTCGTATTCATTGTTGGTTTTTCTCGGCAATGAGGAGCGCCTCTAGCAGGCGCAGGCGTCGAGGGTCGGCGGCTCTCCCGATTATACTTATATTTTTGTATAATACTGTCGCGGGAGATGGAAATATTGTGAGTAGCACGGGCGTGGTTCATGATGGCACCCTCCTGGGCGTGGCAGGAGATCCTTTTGACAGACGCATCGTGGTCATTCCAATATAAGCGCCCGGGGCATCCTCGGACAGGACATACAAATTGGTAGACCACGTTCTTCTGCTTGAGGGGTTCTCTTGCTGGCGGAGAGGGGTTATTCTTCATCACCAGATCACGGGTGCGGCGGTTCTTATAATAAATTACAAGATTTATTCTCTTACTGTCTTCGGTCGGGGTGGCGTTTTCCATGACGATTTTCTTCATGGAGTTCTCGTCCTCACGGTACTGGGGATGCATCCGGGCCTTATAAAAGATCTTTATGTCATCTTGGGGGCAGGTTGTGTGTTCTCACCGTTGTACCATTTTCCAGGCCAGTTCGAATTTCTTTGTTTACGAGTTTGTTGGTGAAACCATTGTTCACCAACATTTGTGCAGCACGTTCGAATTCCTTGTTGGTGTCCTGCCAGGTGGAGCAGTGGGACAGGGCCCTTTTAATGAAGGTCCTGACTGTCGTGTTCTTAAACCTAGCAGGGCACTCGCTATCCCCATTCAAGCAAAGTCCCAGATTGGTGGATTTTGTGTAGACTGATGTCTTCAAGTTCCGTTCCGTCTTTGTGACCATAACGTCGAGGAAGGGGAGCCGGTCGTCTGTGCTGAACTCAACAGTGTAGTTCAACACACTACATTGTTGGAAGGTCAGACGAAGGGCTTCAACCTCCTCCTCGTTGTCTGCTTGATCAAAGACGTCGTTGATATATCGGGCATATTTCTTGGCCGCTGGATTCTCTCGAAGACACGTTCTTCTCACGGTGCCCATGTAAAAATTTGCAAAGAGGACGCCCAATGGAGAGCCCATCGCAACGCCATCCTTCTGTCTATACATGTGCCCTCTGTGCGTAGTGAAAGGCGCCATCTTCGTACAGATCTCCAGCAGAGCCTTCAGGAACCTTCTGGGATGTTCAGGGGGTCATTGTCGGCTCTCTATAGACTTTGTTTAGGACAATGTGGATGGTTTCATCCACAGGTGCGTTGGTGAATAGACTCTCTCGTCCAGAGAAGCGATGGTCCCTGCGCCGGGAGTCTCGGATCACTTGAGGAATTCCACAGAGGACTTCAGGCTATAACTGCTCGGGGCGTGGGGGGGTCAAGATATGATTTGGTCGTTTGGCGGCAGGTCGGGGCAGGTGTTTGGCTGATGATCGGGCGGGGGGATTGCCAGCCTTGTGTGTCTTGACATTCCCATACAGGTAACCAAGTTGAAGTCACCTGCGATGGGGAAGATGGACAGCATTGCTGGCAGCATTCACAGTGCTGATGATCTTATTAGCTTCCCCTCTTGATGTCTTCGATGGGGTTCTCGTCAGCCTCTCGAATTTCGTCGTGTCCGACAGGATGGCATCAATTTGAGGAAATACTCCTCCGTGCGATATAAGGACAAAAGCTGCTGTCTTGTCAGCGCGACGCATGATGTTTCCTCATCTCACAATGCAGTTTCCGTGAGGGCTTCTGCAACAGGAGGGGCTGGAGGCGTCGGAAGTTCTAACGGTGCCTCAGATTCTAAATGGATTCAAGCATCAGTTCTATTTCCAACCTCTTCTCGTGGTTCTTTGGCCTCGAAATAAAGTGGCAGTTCAGCCCCAAATTCAGCAAAGCGTCTTGATCCGGGGAGGGCTGGAAATCTGTCAAATTGATGTAGCCTTTGTGAGAAGTAATTTACTGCCGTTGAGGGCGGTGAGTTTGCGCATGGCGCCCCTCATGCGTTAGGTCATATCATCCTCTCAAGTTTAGACAGGCCAAAACTTCTTCTTCAGAATTCATCATCGGGTGGGGATCGTTCGTTATCAATGTGGTTATCAAGTCATCTTCATGGTCAATCTCAATCGGGTTGGGGGAACTAAGTTTGCGAGAGAACAGGTTGTTCTGCCAGGTGCTCCATCTCCTCCGTCGGTGGGTCTGACTCCCGCTGAAAGCGTTCATCCATTGCTAACCAGGCGTGAAAACGTCGCAACTCCGGCGTCTTAGTTCCCAATTGCTGCAGGAGGGACCACCTGAAGTATCTTCGCTTGTTCTTGCTGAGGGGTCGTGCAGTCTTAAAGTATAATTTGGCATGATCTTTTAAACAGGTTTATTTGAATATTTTTAGCTGCATTTAAGAAGACTTTTTCTATTTTCCTTATTGGGGACTTCTCTTCAGTGGAGGTGCGTGCTAACAGCTCGGTGTCATTTCATGGGGAAAAGAAAAATCTGGATTCTGCTTCTTTATATATTCTATACAGTTAGTTATATACAATTGTTGCGTTTCAGACAGACTCTTCTGTCATTCTCCAGCGGGAGCTAGTAGAGGACTTCACGGGCTTCAGCGGGGTCATGGATGGCGAATTCTGATTGGTTGCAGTCAGCGAACTTCAAGCCAAATTTCTGACCTTCGATCCTGACAGATCTTCGCAACCTGGGAATGTCATTCATTCCAGCGTTCCCATTGGCCTGCCGTTGCGTGATGTCATGCCGGCTGACATCATCGGTGGTTTGGCTGCTATTAGGCTGCGGATGAATGATGTCATTATCTACTCTTTCACAAATAGTTGGATTGTCTGAACAATGGTTTCACCAACAAACTCGTAAACAAAGAAATTCGAACTGGCCTGGAAAAATGGTACAACGGTGAGAACACACAACCTGCCCCCAAGATGACATAAAGATCTTTATAAGGCCCGGATGCATCCCCAGTACCGTGAGGGACGAGAACTCCATGAAGAAAATCGTCATGGAAAACGTCACCCGACCGAAGACAGTAAGAGAATAAATCTTGTAATTTATTATAAGAACCGCCGCACCCGTGATCTGGTGATGAAGAATAACCCCTCTCCGCCAGCAAGAGAACCCTCAAGCAGAAGAACGTGGTCTACCAATTTGTATGTCCTGTCCGAGGATGCCCGGTGCTTATATTGGAATGACCACGATGCGCCTGTCAAAAGGATCTCCTGCCACGCCCAGGAGGGTGCCATCATGAACCACGCCCGTGCTACTCACAATATTTCCATCTCCCGCGACAGTATTATACAAAATATAAGTATAATCGGAGAGCCGCCGACCCTCGACGTCTGCGCCTGCTAGAGGCGCTCCTCATTGCCGAGAGAAAACCAACAATGAATCTGACGCAGGAGGCATCGCTCCTACCCACGAATTTAAGAAGAATAATGCAGAACACCCACCAAATCCAACGAATACCTGAAAACGACAACCCTGAAAATGGAGATGCCCCGATGAGCGAGGCGCCCTTCGAGACAATCCCCGACTACGACAGAAAGAGTAGATAATGACATCATTCATCCGCAGCCCAATAGCAGCCAAACTACCGATGATGTCAGCCGGCATGACATCACGCAACGGCAGGCCAATGGGAACGCTGGAATGAATGACATTCCCAGGTTGCGAAGATCTGTCAGGATCGAGCCGCCGCAGAAATTTGGCTTGAAGTTCGCTGACTGCAACCAATCAGAATTCGCCATCCATGACCCCCGCTGAAGCCCGTGTATAAATTCAGAAGGACCTATGCAATCTGCCAGTCCTCTACTAGCTCCCGCTGGAGAATGACAGAAGAGTCTGTCGAAACGCGTCGCGGCAACAATTGTATATAACTAACTGTATAGAATATATAAAGAAGCAGAATCCAGATTTTGACTTTTCCCCCATGAAATGACAAATATAGGCGAGCTGTTAGCACGCACCTCCACTGAAGAGAAGTCCGCAATAAGGAAAATAGAAAAAGTCTTCTACAAAATAAATGCAGCTGAAGCAGCAATAATATTCAATAGAACCTGTTTAAAAGAGGGTCTGCTGCCAAATTATACTAATTTAAGACTGCACGACCCCTCAGCAAGAACAAGCGAAGATACCAGGAGCTTCAGGTGGTCCCTCCTGCAGCGGCAATTGGGAACTAAGACGTCGGAGTTGCGCGACCTGCACGACGAAGCATCACGCCTACACCAGCAATGGATGAACGCCCGGCAGCGGACGAGCAGACCCACCGACGGAGGAGATGGAGCACCCGAAGCAGAACAACCTGTTCTCTCGCAATACTTAGTTCCCATGAATGATGACAACCCGATTGAGATTGACCATGAAGATGACCACATTGATAACCACATTGATAACGAACGTATCCCCCACCCGATGATGAATTCTGAAGAAGAAGTTTTGGCCTGTCTAAACCGCCTTCGAGAGGATGATATGACCCAACGCATGAGGGGCGTCATGCGCAAACTCACCGCCCTCAACGGCGGTAAATTACGAGTGCCGCAGCAGCACAAAGGCTACATCAATTTGACAGATTTCCAGCCCTCCCGGATCAAGACGCTTTGCTGAATTTGGGGCTGAACTGCCACTTTATTTCGAGGCCAAAGAACCACGAGAAGAGGTTGGAAATAGAACTGATGCTTGAATCCATACAACAGTTAGAATCTCGAGGCACCGTTAGAACTTCCGACGCCCTCCAGCCCCTCCTGTTAGCAGAAGCCCTCACGGAGAGAGGGTCCTACGACAGTGGAGTCTGCACCCGTGAGATGAGGAAAGCTGCGAAGGAGCTGAAGGAAAAGGAAGGCATCACAGTCGTCGCTGACAAGACAGCAGCTTTTGTCCTTATACGTACGCACGGAGGAGTATTTCGACAAATTGGATGCCATCCTGTCGGACACAACGAAATTCGAGAGGCTGACGAGGAACCCCATCGAAGACATCAAGAGGGAAGCTAATAAGATCATCAGCACTGTGAATGCTGCCAGCAATGCTGTCCATCTTCCCCCCATCGCAGGTGACTTTGAACTTGGTTACCTGTATGGGAATGTCAAGACACACAAGGCTGGCAATCCCCTCCGCCCGATCATCAGCCAAACACCTGCCCGACCTACGCCCTCGCCAAACGACTAAATCATATCTTGACCCCTACGTCCCGAGCGTTATAGCCTGAATTCCTCTGTGGAATTCCTCAAGTGATCCGAGACTCCCGGCGCAGGGACCATCGCTTCTCTGGACGTAGAGAGTCTATTCACCAACGTAACCTGTGGATGAAACCATCCACATTATCCTAAACAAAGTCTATAGAGAGCCGACAATGACCCCCCCTGAACATCCCAGAAGGTTCCCTGAAGGCTCTGCTGGAGATCTGTACGAAGATGGCGCCTTTCACTACGCACAGAGGGCACATGTATAGACAGAAGGATGGCGTTGCGATGGGCTCTCCATTGGGCGTCCTCTTTGCAAATTTTTACATGGGCACCGTAGAAGAACGTGTCTTCGAGAGAATCCAGCGGCCGAAGAAATATGCCCGATATATCGACGACGTCTTCGTTCAAGCAGACAACGAGGAGGAGGTTGAAGCCCTTCGTCTGACCTTCCAACAATGTAGTGTGTTGAACTACACTGTCGAGTTCAGCACAGACGACCGGCTCCCCTTCCTCGACGTTATGGTCACAAAGACGGAACGGAACTTGAAGACATCAGTCTACACAAAATCCACCAATTTGGGACTTTGCTTGAATGGGGATAGCGAGTGCCCTGCTAGGTTTAAGAACACGACAGTCAGGACCTTCATTAAAAGGGCCTCTCCCACTGCTCCACCTGGCAGGACACCAACAAGGAATTTGAACGTGCTGCACAAATGTTGGTGAACAATGGTTTCACCAACAAACTCGTAAACAAAGAAATTTGAACTGGCCTGGAAAAATGGTACAACGGTGAGAACACACAACCTGCCCCCAAGATGACATAAAGATCTTTTATAAGGCCGGATGCATCCCCAGTACCGTGAGGACGAGAACTCCATGAAGAAAATCGTCATGGAAAACGTCACCCGACCGAAGACAGTAAGAGAATAAATCTTGTAATTTATTATAAGAACCGCCGCACCCGTGATCTGGTGATGAAGAATAACCCCTCCGCCAGCAAGAGAACCCCTCAAGCAGAAGAACGTGGTCTACCAATTTGTATGTCCTGTCGAGGATGCCCGGTGCTTATATTGGAATGACCACGGCGCGTCTGTCAAAAAGGATCTCCTGCCACGCCCAGGAGGGTGCCATCATGAACCACGCCCGTGCTACTCACAATATTTCCATCTCCGCGACAGTATTATACAAAATATAAGTATAATCGGGAGAGCCGCCGACCCTCGACGTCTGCGCCTGCTAGAGGCGCTCCTCATTGCCGAGAGAAAACCAACAATGAATACGACGCAGGAGGCATCGCTCCTACCCACGAATTTAAGAAGAATAATGCAGAACACCCACCAAATCCAACGAATACCTGAAAACGACAACCCTGAAAATGGAGATGCCCCAATGAGCGAGGCGCCCTTCGAGACAATCCCCGACTACGACAGAAAGAGTAGATAATGACATCATTCATCCGCAGCCCAATAGCAGCCAAACTACCGATGATGTCAGCCGGCATGACATCACGCAACGGCAGGCCAATGGGAACGCTGGAATGAATGACATTCCCAGGTTGCGAAGATCTGTCAGGATCGAGCTTCGCAGAAATTTGGCTTGAAGTTCGCTGACTGCAACCAATCAGAATTCGCCATCCATGACCCCCGCTGAAGCCCGTGTATAAATTCAGAAGGACCTATGCAATCTGCCAGTCCTCTACTAGCTCCCGCTGGAGAATGACAGAAGAGTCTGTCGAAACGCGTCGCGGCAACAATTGTATATAACTAACTGTATAGAATATATAAAGAAGCAGAATCCAGATTTTGACTTTTCCCCCATGAAATGACAAATATAGGCGAGCTGTTAGCACGCATCTCCACTGAAGAGAAGTCCATAATAAGGAAAATAGAAAAAGTCTTCTACAAAATAAATGCAGCTGAAGCAGCAATAATATTCAATAGAACCTATTATTATTATTATTATTATTATTATTATTATTATTATTATTTATTATTATTATTATTATGTTGCCCATTTGGTGGTTAAATAAAATCTCTCTCTCTCTCTCTCTCTCTCGTACATACTGTATACATTTTTAAGGGTAAAATGTTTACGATGACTTTGAAATATTAATAATATCGTCATCATGAAAATACTATCATGACGTAATTAACAAAGTTAAGTATATCTTCGTTTAACCAGACCACTGACCTGGTAATTAACAAACCTAGCATTCTGTTTTGAGGTATGTACGTGTCCGGTTGATCTAAACTACCCATGTATTTTAGATACAGTATGCTCTATACAGTAGTACTATCCTAAAATATGTAATTGTACAGTAAATATCATTTCAAAATCATCTTAAAACACAAGAAAATATATGTAAAATATACACCCAGTGCATTACATACAATATGAGCAGAACGATGCGCAAGTTATGTAGGCCAAAGAAAAGGTGTCTGAATGATAGGGGATACTTAAGAGTAACAGTTGTAGGCTTGGACTTAACTTTGCAACAGGACTTTGAAATGATATTAGCCCTCTCGTGCTGATGGGAGTTCCTATAGTGCTAACTGGTATGCGACTTATGCCATGGAGGGAAAAGTGGGGCTCACACGGAAAAGTTTCTTTATAAAAATCAATATGTCCACACTATAACTGATATACACTTCTGGTTTGTTTTATGATGTCGGCAAATGATTGAATTTTTTCCTAAAGCAATCAGAAAATCTTTGCAAGGCTTAGAAATAATAAAAAAGACGTGATGAATGTGAAGTTTTTCAGGAAAGTCATAGATATTTTTCTTAAATAATCATGAAAAATGTAATAATTAGGTTTGGGGAGTTTATTTTATACGTAAATTGTGTGGAAATGTTTGATCTTTCATGTGGAAGCAATCTTTTGCTATAAATGTGTTTGCTAATTAGCTGTTACCTATTAAAAAATGCTGATTTTTTAAGGAGTGCAATTTTCAGACTTTCCAACCTACTTATGTTGACGTTTCATATCGTACCTAAGTAAGGAATAAAGACAGAAAAAAATAAAGGTGGCACAAGAAAGCTGAATAAATTTCCTTTAAAACACACAAATGAAAGATATATGTATTGTTAGAATAAAACTGGGTAGAATAAAACTGGGAAATTGTCGTTTGATTGCGGACAATCTTTTTTTTTTTTTCAAGAAAATATACAGCAATGATTATTATATAGAAAAGATGTTTTTACATTTTGCAGTTCAGCACGATAAAGTACAGAGAATGGCCGTTCGAATGATATATTACATGCACATTGAAGTTATTTACAAATGCACAAACAGGCGTACAAAAAATTATCTATGCATGCATAAATTCAGGGCCAGGAGTTCAACGCGTATATATATACGCTGTCATTTTTTGTTCTTGGCGCAGTCCTTTGTTCTTGACTTTTTTTTTTTTTTTTTTTTTTTTTTGAATTTCCCCCAAAAATAACTTATGGATGACGAAGAAATCGCGTCATCGGAGCACGTATGGCAAAAAATTTATTGACACGGTTTCGCGTCATTGGATCACCAGAGGGTTAGGGTGGTCTTCGATGATAGTCTGAGGTATATTTTTGTTTGAACTGTCAAGTTTGGCAATGAACTGTTAAAATAGGGAGTTATAAGTGTTTTAGGGCTGTATATAGCCTCCTTAAGAGTAACAGTAGTAGGGGAGTATTGTAATGTAAGGTTATTTTGGGTGTTTTAGGATGATTATTTGGGGTGTATTTTTGTTTGAAATGATATTAAATTGTTTTAGTATGATAACTTAAAGTACATTCTTTTTTTGAACTATCAAATTAAGAAGTGAAATGTTAAAATTGGCAGTTATAAGCATTTTAGTTTAAGGACTACAAGGTATTTGGCAGTTATATGCCATTTATTTGCATTTTTAGATGGGATTTTGCATTTCTGTGGTAGGTTCTGGAACCTATTCCTGCGTAAAAATGGGGGAGCACTGTATTATTATTATTATTATTAAAGAAGATGAAACCTGTTCAAATGGAACAAGCCCAAAAGGGCCAATGACTTGAAATTTAAGCTCCCGAAGAATATGGTTTCATTAGAAATAAGTAACAGAAGGTAACAAAAAGAAAAGACCAGTTATTAGAGAAAAAAAAATTTAGTTTATGTTCAACATGGCCTATCCATCAGCATACGTCATCAAATCAAGGTTGGCCATTACCCCCAAATAACTCTTAAATTCTGATAAAACTAAGTGTAATTCAAGTCTATAGACACCACATTTAATACTGTAAACCTTTCAGAGATGATCAGCCTAAACTAAGAATTGAGAATGTACTAGGGAACTGCTAAATTCTCACAAAATTGTGTGGAAATTAGACATAATTTACATAAAAGCTTGAAGATTTTTAAAACCCCACTCATTTTGCAGCTTTCTTAATTACATAAAAAGGTATATCGATAACAGAATAATTGCTGCAAATATACAAAGAGTTTACATTAAATTTTCACAACTTTACTCACTTATATTGTCTTTCTAATCATCATAGCCTATTTCCAGAGATCATAGCTTATTTCCAGAGAGTGATTAGTTTTCATCTCACTTATTTCTAGAGAGATCATACCTTATTTCCAGAGAAAGATTAGTTTTCATCTCAAATTTTGTAAAGTATCATTTCTGAACTATAGCCATCATATACAGGGTGTAACATAAGTTTATGCAAATATTTTGGGAAATGAAAGACAAAATTATTCTGGGCAGAAAATGTTTTATAAACATATGTATTTTAAGGTTTTGTTTGTCGAAGTGAATTTTTTAAAAATCAGTAACACTGCTCTTGTTAAAGTAAAATGGTGTACAGGATGTTGGAGTAGTCAGGGATATGGGGGAAAGGGGTGATGAAGCACATTAGGCAACTGGATTGCTAGCCTTTCAATTATGTTTTTTTTTTCTGCAGGGTATTGAAAAATGTACAATCCTTTCAACTAGTAAACCACCTGTGAACAGACTTCATGTAATCTAATTTTAATGTTAGCTTTACATATCAAGAAAGTAGTGTAAATGTTGCTTGACATATTTATTTGTGATCATATTTTATTCACCTTGGCCTAATCGCCGATTTTCTGCTTTTTATAACAGTGACGTTCACAACTGTGTAATCTAAAAATTGAACTGTTGCAAAACCCATAAATAAACATATCTGCATATTCCACATTACTGGGATGGTAAGGCATTGTCTCCAGTTTCTTACTCTCAAAATGAATCAGGAATTAGACACATGTAACTTGAACACGCTCACTATCTCGGTGGAAAAACAACTGTTCAGAGTAACAAGTGAACTCAGCTCCAACCCACTCCCCATATCCCTGACTACTACAACATCCCTTCCGTATGTCATCTTACTTGCCCAAGCAAGATAAATGGTTATTTTAAAATTATCTCATTGACAAATGAAACCTTTAAATGCATATTTCTAGAACATTTTCTACTCAGAATGACTTTTTCTTTCATTTCCCAAAATATTTGCATAAACTCATGTTACACCCTGTATAAACACTGGGAACAGAGCAGTCTTTCTCAACCTAATTACTGTATATCATATTATTCACAGAATGTATGCAGTTATGTTCTTTCATAAAATCACGCTTAAGGCTTCAACATTAAAATCATCAAACATGAAAGAATTCAACTTGCTGTCAGTTTCAGTGCATAAATTTAGATAGAAAAATAAAATACAGGCATTTCATACAATACCTCAACAGTAGTGCGAGATGTTTCACCAATGATTCTGGCCCGATGCTCTGCAGTTAACTCATGCCTTCCAAGACCTTGCTTTTCACTGTCTTTTAGCTCAAACCTGTCAGATAAAAATCAGTAATGCATTTTACTGACATATACTTATGAAGAGGACGAGCTTGATAGGAAAAAAGATTAATACCTAAGGCATGCCTTAGTCTCCCTTAAGCAGCCTTAGTCACAGAAGCAACCACTGTCCATAATCCTAACATCCTCTCTCTTCCTTCAGCCCAGATAATGATGAAAAGCAACTTGCAAAATGCTATGATGTTTTGAAGAAAGAATCATAAGCTGGGTACAGATGATACCTTGTTTTATCAATGGAATCAAAAGTGCCCAATGAAACTGTGTCTTTTCTCTCCTCTGCAGCTTTCTCATTATAACTCCTACAGTACATCTTATACAAAAAATTATACTTGCTGAAGGAAAGGTAGTCTATTCTACAAGAAATACATACAGATGGGCATCATAAGAAACTAGGACCCTTACATACATCCTCACAACTCTTAGACAAAAACACTGCAATACAGTATTACATTAACAGAAAAAAGTGAATAAAAAAACCCTCTCAGAACACAAAAAATAACTAAAAGCAACTGAAATCCTAAGAAAAAGAACAGTTGTCAAAATAAGAAATACTGTATGTAAAACACAAAACAGAAATCTTTAAACTTAAAATATTAAAAAAAAAAATCATGCAATTAAAAAAATGTTGAAAATCAAACAGTTAAACAAACAAAAAGAAACAAAATGCCAAAATCCATTCAATAAGAGTAGATGGTTTTGAGTAGATGGTAGGACCTAAACACAAACACACTTACACAGACAAGGTAAGACTAAAGAAAACCTTAGTCTTGAGGCTGTTCCTTATTGATCTAAGCAAAAATATTCAAACATTGTGAAAGTAAGGTGTGCAGTAATATATAATTTCCTCCTCTTCAACATCATTGCCTCCTGTGCCATGTGATGTAAAAAGTCACTGTGTATTTCCACCATTTATTCTTTCCTATACAGTACTTTCACTGCCTTCTCACAGTTCTCATTCCAATGGGTCTGGGTCTACCTCTTCTGGTGCCAAGAGAAGCCTAACTGACACAATTGTAACCTATTATTTTCCCTTGGGTGATGTGAAAGACATATCCAAGCCAACTCCACCTACATTTCTCATTATCTCATCTATATATGGAACTTCCATAATTTCACTTACATCATTTCTCACTCTGACTTGATATTTTTCATGAAGCTTTATTCTCAAATTGGCAAAATCTTTCATAGTTTAACCATGATTCATGTCCATATAGCAATAGAAATCATACTAGACTATGGTATGATCTTATTTTTGTATACAAATTCAATTTATTTGATTTCTAAATCTTATTCAACCTACCCATTGTTTGATTTACCTTTTTCAGCATATCACTAAATTCATTCTCAAGGCAACCTGTATTGGATCTCATTGTTCCTAAATATTTAAACGCCTCCATCTCATAAATCCTTTCCCCATCTAGTCTTATATCATCCCTTTATGCATACTGTTATTATTTGTTTTTCTTAGGTCCCATCTCACTACATATATGATGCATTCTATCAAGCAAGCTTTGTAAATCTTGTGTTTTGTTCATTAAAACTTCATAATCTACATTTTGTAAGCCTGTCACGTTTCTACCTTTACTCTGAGCTAAATCTTCCATCTTTAACCACTTTTTTTCATCATAAAATCCATGAGAAAGAAAACCAGTAAATGTGACATATTTGTATGCCACTGCACTATTTCCTAAAATTTCACTTTCCAAGCCTCCAACCACATTAATAGTACATCTGCATAGTTCGTGGATGGTTTCAGTTAGTTTTATATCTTAACATGAATACCATAGTGATATAAATCCAATAATATTTGTTTGTGAACACCATCAAATGCCTTCGAACTATAGCCATCAGAAGTGATTTTTAAGTTTCAAACACCTGTGCATATGCCTGCCTTCTCTAAAACCAACTTGCTCATCTGTGCTTATTTTATCAATTCATTGCTCCAGCCTGTTGAGAATAAGCAGAGTGAATAACTTCATTACAACCACTTTAAATGCAATGCCTCTACAGTTTTTGCATTGTCAAGTGATGTATGTTTCCTATGACTCCCAGTTCCCACACCAACCTTTTCTTCTTCATTCCATATTCTGCAAAACAGTCTAGTTAGCATATGAGGTTTCACTGTCAATTAAATTTCATGTCAACCACATTAGGTACAATGCCTCTACAGTTACCCCATTCAGTCAAGTCACCTTTCTTCAGTAAATCAGCCATGGCTCCCAATTCCTGCTCACTAAACTTCTCTTCTTCATTCCATTTTCTACAAAACAGCCTGGTTAGTATACAAGGATTCATTTCATTTTTACTTAAAACCATCTCTGCAGTGACTCCATCATAGGCCAGTCTTTTCCATCTCTCAAGTTTTTTTTATTACTAATGCCATTTCAAAAAACCTTTAATGCATTCATTAATATTTTCAGGTTTTCATCAGCGTCTGATATACCAATCAAATTATCATCTTAACATCTCTTATTCACCAACTCACAACAATGTTCTTCCAAGCTCTGTCTTCCTTCTTCTTTTGATATTATTACTGACCTATCCCTCTTTTCGACAAGAATTTTATTTTGTTCCCTTACAAATACAAACCTTCGGCCTTTACATTGGGAAATTCCCCTGCACAGCAGGAATACAAATTATGAAAAAATTCTGCGTAATACGATCAAGGTATGGTGGAGTAATACATAGCGTCACCCAATAGGTGGAAGTCTCATCTCACTTGCCCCCAAGAATCCCATGATGCAGCCAGTGTTCCCGTAACCACCTTTCTCGAGTGCTTGTGCGCTGCTTAACTCTCATCAAAGCTAGTTTTTCACTTCATGCCATTTTGTTTGCATTGTTCTATTTTCTGTGTTTGAGTGGTATATTTGGTGCTTTTTTTGTGTATGTTTGCTACATCATCATGCAAACTCATGATTTACCTAGGCCTAGAGCCCTGGTATTGCTAACGACCCTTGCTTCCACTACCTAGCTTCTTTGGAAACTGATCCTCGTGTGACTTGTAGCAGGTGTAGACTTCACATTTGCAATGTAAGTAGCCCTTGCTCTGAATGCCATGATTGGTCTCCTGAGAAATGGAGACGTTTCGAGTCAAAGAAGAGGTACAAGCGGAAGGGCGATGCTCAGCCATGGGAGAGTTTCGGTCCTTTGAAGGCAGCAGATGACGCCATTCCTTCTTGTTCCTTTTCTCCTTCCCCGGGCTATCTTCCTGCTAATTCTTCCTTGGAAGAATTTACCCTTTCACATTCGTCTACTGTTTCCTCAGTGGATAGTTCTGAAGAGTGTTCGGGAGATCCTATTGCCATTTCTCTCCCTGCTCCTGGGGGGGGAAGAGTAAGGGACACTGCCCCTTCCCCCTTGGTTGGGGGATGAGATTCAGTTTGTGGTTTATTTCCAGGTTTAGACATAGATGGTGCCACTCTCCGTGAGCATTGGTCGACCTTAGGCCTCCGCGGAGAATTGTGATTAAGGGGACTACTTTCTCACCTGATGTCATCCCACCTCACCCCTTCTACTTCTGGGAACATTTCACCTGCTGTGTCAATGTCATCTTCTCAAATGACTTCTGCAGCTATCTCTGTGACAACTGCCCATGTACTGGCCGTGGCTTCTGGACTTATGTCTACGTCAGTGTTTCCCTCTTCATTTGATGCTCCGGGTACGGCGGCTCCGTCCTATCTCCATGTGACCGGTTCATCGTTGTCTACTGCTTCTACTCTTCAGGCCTTACTAGAGAGGGTTGCAGTCCTCAAAAAGGATCGACCACTCCGTTTCTATGGTAACTAGAAGGAAGCGCCTTAGATCTCCATCTCCGGATTCTCAAGACTCATCGTCTTCCTTGATTTGTGTTGTCCCAAAAAGATAGAGGAAGAGGGACTTTGCACTTTCTCGTCCTAAGAAGATTTGCGGTCTACATGTGGTTTCCTGCTCTCCCTCTCCTGTTTCAGTGGAGGGTGTTAGTGTGTCTCAGCACAGCCGTATTCCATCCAAGGTGGCTACAGGCTCACTCTCCATGGCCATCTCTAAAAAGAAACATCCCGACTTTTGATCAATGGCGAACCATTGGGCAACTTGCCACCAGCTAGGAGAGGAAGGTTGGGTAGTAGACGTTCTTTGGATAGGATATCTACTCCCCTTCGACTTTCGTCATCCTCTCAGAGGATATACCTTCCAGGCTCGCCAAAGGATCTGGCTCTCTGGAACGAAGTGAAGGAGATGATGGAGAAGGAAGCTGTGGAAGTAGTGAAGGTTCCTTCCACAGGTTTCTAAAGTTGTTTTCCTGGTAGAGAAGGCATCAGGCACCTGGAGACCAATTATAGACCTGTCAACTCTGCATCTGTTCATCAGGAGGACTCACTTCAAAGTGGAAACTCCCCGTACAGTTTTAGCTGCCATCAGACAGAACGACTTCATGTTAACAATAGATCTGAAGGATGCCTACTTCCAGATTCCAATTCACTAGTCATCTCACAAGTGCTTTTGTTCTGGGAGAGACAGTTTATCAGTTCAAGGTTCTATGCTTCGGCCTCTCGACCGTACCTCAGGTGTTCACAAGGGTGTTCACCCTGCTTTCGACTTGGGCCCATTCTCAAGGGATTCATTCTCATATGCCTCAACAACTGGCTGGTACTAGCAAGTTCTCGGGTGAAGTTGATCCAGGACAGAGACTGTCTTCTTCAATTTTGTCTCGACCTGGAGGTTGTGATAAATATAAATATGGAGAAGTCGAATCTTGTTCCCAGCCAAAGGACCTTTACCTGGGTATGTTGATAAACACAGTCATGTTGAAGGTCTTTCCTTCTTATCCCAGAATAGAGAAGTTCAAGACGGTCGTGAGGTCATTCTTATCGAAACAGAAACAGCCTGCATGTCAAGGGCAAGTCGTTCTAGGTCACCTGTCATCTTTGGAGAAGCTCGTTCCTCAAAGCCGACTTCACCCCCGCTCTTTACAGTGGATATTGAAAGAGTTTTGGTCCCCGTTGGGAGATTCTCTATTCTTCCGCATCCCTCTATCGCAGGAGGTGAGACAGGACTTGGCATGGTGGCTGGATGACGGAAACCTGACCTTTGGGATGCCCCTTTTGCTCCTCTTCCAGAAATCCTTCTCTCCTCAGATGCCTTGACCGAGGGGCGGGGGGTTTATATGGAGGATCTTTTGACTTCTGGAGTTTGGAACACGGAAGAAAAACGTCTTCACATCAACATCCTGGAGCTGAAAATGGCCTTTTTAGCCCTTCAGGAGTTTCAGGATCAGGTAGCAGGTCATTCTGTGGTCATGAAGTCTGACAACACCATGGTAGTGGTGTTGTCAGACAACACCATGGTAGTGGCTTACATAAACAAGCAATGGGAGGCTAGTCTCTCACCATCTTCATGAACTGACAGTCCAGTTACATCAGTGAGCTATAAACCACTCAGTAGTTCTGTCAAAAGGAATGTAGTGGCAGACAAATTAAGTTGTCAAAATCAAGTCTTGGGGACAGAGTGGCCATTGCACCAGGAAGTGGCAGAAAGGCTGTTTCTCCTTTGGGGAACACCCTTCAACATCTGTGGGACAACCTGGACACTTATGCCTTTCCACCCTTTTGCTCGATTCATCAGGTGATCAACAGGGTAATGTCTTCCCAGAACCTCAGGACAACTTTGGTAGCCCCCTTGTGGCTACATGCTGAGTGGTACCCGGACCCTCTAACTCTGCTGACAGAAGCTCTGAGAGAGATTCCCTCTTGGCACAGCCTACCTTGCCAGCCTCACGCCGAAAGATATCATCAGTCCGTCAAGTACCTATTTCTTCATGGTTGGAGACAATCCAGTATCTCCCACGAGCGAGAGGCTTTTCTCACAGGGTAGCGTCAGAGATGTCTCGATGTCTTAGGAAATTGTTAACAGCCGTGTACCAGGGGAAGTGGGCAGTGTACTGTGACTGGCATCATCAATGGGGTTTCTCTCCAGTCAGAACTTCTATTTGGCAAGTAGCTGACTTTCTTATTTTCCTACGTAGGGAAAAACTTGTTTCTGTCTGCTGTTAAGGGCTATAGGGCTGCTTTGGGACTGGTACTTCATCTAAAAGGAGTGGATCTCTCTTCCTCATGGGAGATCTCTATGCTCTTACAGTTTTAAGCAATCTGGCCCCCTTAGGGAACTCAAACTTCCTAACTGGGATTTGACGCTGATTCTTAGCAGCCTTACCCATGCCCCGTATGAGCCTTTACAGGGTTCTTCAGATAGGGCTTTAAAGCATATCTATGGGATCATTTAACTGCAAAAGCCTCACAATTTTCATATTCAAGAAGCTTTACTGTATTAAACCTACAAACACTGCCAAATTTATTGTTTTTATCTTTTAAGTTTCATTGTGGAAATAACATGGTGATAATTACTGACACCAACTCCTCTATAGCATCTAACATTCCTCAGTGTTCTTTTCTCTCTCGATTAGAGGCTGTGATATATTGGTTTCTATGACTGCCATCTGGAGATGTTCAAGTGTATTTATGAAGATGATTACGACACCTATTTTGAATTCATTAGTATTACAAACACAAATATTTTACACCCCACTTATGCTTCCAGTCTCTCCCAAGTCTACCTTAGCCATAATATCGTTCAATGTTCCTACCAATCTTTGTATCCGGATCACCAAAAATATTTCTCATATTTCTTTCTGGTATCTCATCTACAATATTCTGCAGTTCTACATAAAAAAACTCTTATTTCTTCTGGGAGTTCATAACTCACTACTGTTTCAAAATATTCAAAAAGCTTACATTAATGTAATCAAAATTTACAAAATAAACATTTCAGACTATAATTATATACAGTACATACAGTATTCCAATTTGCAACAATTGGAAAAAATCTTCCACTTACTTGTTGCAATTTTTTTTTTATATTCTTACCTACGTCTCCTGGATTTATGATGCGGCAAAAAATCCTTAGGTAGAGACGGTTTTGGATAAATTTTTGGGTCATGTTGTCGTTTGCTACTCAAAGTAAATCCATCAAGCATATCTTCCAGTCCCATCAGACTCTTGTAAAAAAAAGAGAGAAGCAATAATACAATACAAAAGGTACATTTTCAAGATCAACAGCTTATAATACCACTTCTACCCCACTGAAGGTACAGCCTTCCCTATACCTTGTGTAGTTACTATTTTTGTACAGCATAGAAGGTGGGTAAGATCTCATAGAGCTCACCCAAAGGACTAGTTAATAAAATAAAGGTGAAAATTGGAGCAAGGTAACATTACAGAAGTTTGGCAGCTGGATGGTAAGAAACTAAAGAGAATGGATAAAAAGTAACAGGAAAAGTTAAACAGGTGGGATAAAAAGTAACAGGAAAAAAGTAAAACAGATGGAGTCTTAAGGGACACTCCAAAAACCTTTAATACAGTCTCTAGAGCTGCACAAGTATCCAGTGATCCCCCATATGGGGTTCGTTGTTCTGCAATGTAGGAATAGCAAAAGTTCTTTGCAGAGTCCCTTTGGTTCCAAGATATATTGTTTTATTTTTCATCCATACCCATGCTCTCTTCCAAACTGCCAGTACAATTTCTTCAATTTATTTCTTGCTGTAATTTTTGCCTGCCTCTGACTAATTGTATGGGTCAGCATTGTGAAGACTAAAAATTTGTTGAAATTAACTATTTATACTACCTCACAATGACAACCACAACCTAAAAATCTCCTACTCATTATGAGAATACATAAAAAAAATTGTAGTTTAACATGAAATATCCACAACAGGGATAGGTTTTAAACTCCCAGGGAACCTAGGATAACCTCCATGACTATTATAACACATTTCTACAAAGTAATAAGACTGCTGGTGTTTATTTACCAAGTTTTTTTTTCTTGCCAAGCAACTAAAAAATAGTAAAAGTTATTGAGTTTATGCTACAAAAATTATGCCCTCGACAAAAGGCAGCATTAAGAGTGACTTGATTTATAAAAATTTGGCTATAAGGCCAAGCACCGGCGCACTTTCAGCCATTCAATGCTTAGGACAGTGAAAAGAGCAAGTTGGAGTGGTTGGACAGCAAGATGGAAGAAAGGAGGTGGGAACAGAGGTAATGGAAAAGCTAAGAAGTGGATGCAGCTTGGAGCTGAAAGGAGACTAAAAACAACCTTTAGTAATCCATGCAGGGACCACATGAGGTGCATTGAAATTAAAGGTGAAGTTCACATCCTTTTTACACTTAAATTTTGGATCGCTCACCAATGACAATGGCTTTATTATGTGCCGAGTGGTTTATGGGTCACCAGTAACTAAAACTTTCTTTAAGCAACACAATATTTTTCATTTTTCATTACCCATGTATTTTGTGAGTCATTAATAAAACCTATTGTAGTAATATACATTTACTTTAGCCTAAAAACCAAGCAAAAACTAAAAAAAAGAGGGTAGAAGGTCAAGGGGGAGGCAAAGGATTAGATGGTGTGAAAAAGTAAAGGACAGTTTTGATAAAGGGGATTTAGGGAAGGAAGATCCTTATGACAGAAATGGTTGGAGAGAATGCATCAGGGCAACCAACCCCTTAACTTAAGGACAATGGAGATGATGAAGAAAATATTCCTGTTCAATATTCACATGAAAATAAGACTGTTAACCGTACATCCTGTAACCTAACTTCACAATTAAAGTCTTGAGCAATCTGTGCTATTGAAGAATTTGGTGCCTAGAATAATCAGTTACTTCTTCCAGTGTATCTAAAACTAAATATGACATTTTTATAATAAAATAAAGTGTTATATATACTTACGAAGCAATTACATAGCTACTAACTTTCTACACAGCAGTCTAACGAAATTCAAATTTTCGCGGTGGCACTACCATTGCTTGTGCAGGTGACAGGGTCCTACCCACTTTCGGGACTGACAGGTACAACTCAGCAGAGATCAATTCGTTTGATGCCTAATGTCTACTGAGGGGAGGAGGGCGGGCTCCGATCATGTAATTGCTTGGTAAGTATATAAAACTTTATTTATCATAAAAATAGCACTTTTATATAAGTGACTTACCAAGCAATCACACAGCTGATTCCACATTGAGAGGAGGTGGGAATCATGGACATGTTCTAATCCAAAAACATTAATAAAGATAATGACATTGAACTAGGAAGGTTGCTAGCACTGGGTCAATGCTTGTTGTACCTTACCTGGTAAGAGAGCTGCTTCAGTCAGGTACTGCCTCTGGTCAGCGCTCATCTTAACCTATAGGGGGCGTAGCAGTATGGCCAAGAGCCACCCCTACTTCAGTGGGTACCTTGCAGCCATGGAAGTTCACCGATGGCTGACAAAGACAAAAAACTAGAATAAAAACACAATACTGTCACCTACAACCAAAATA
Organism: Macrobrachium rosenbergii; assembly: GCF_040412425.1. Lineage (NCBI taxonomy): Eukaryota > Metazoa > Arthropoda > Malacostraca > Decapoda > Palaemonidae > Macrobrachium > Macrobrachium rosenbergii. The sequence goes on along the minus strand of NC_089776.1, from coordinate 17,815,234 downwards.
AAAACCACCACCCCAACCATTTAAAACTGGCGGGTACTCGAGGTACACTGTACCCCTAGGCTTCCCTTAAACTCAACGACCTTACAACAAGGCGAAGAGACAGTAGAGGGACAGAGAGCCCCCTATGCTTCCTTTCCCAACACCATGCCAGCCACAGATAAAGGACCCAAATTACAACAATTATTAAACAGAGTTTCCATGTCTTTAAGATAATGTAAAACACACACCAATCTACACTTCCAAAATGTTGATTGTAGAATGTTTTCGAGAGATATGTTATGCCGAAAAACCAGAGACATTGCGACAGCTCGAACCTCATGAGCTTTGATCTTAAGGGAAGGTGAAGCATCTTCTTGAACTTGAGAATGCACTTCTGTAATCAAACTTCTATGGAAGAATGGGCATTGACAGAGACCGTGAAGGGGTCTTCACTGAGCACCAAAGCTTGTCGGAGGCTCCTCTGATCTTTTTTGTTCTCTGAAGATAGTACTTCAGGGCTCTCAAAGGGCAAAGAAGTCTCTCTTCTTCATCTGGGCTGAGGAAGTCCATTAAGCTTTTAATAATGAACAAACGAGACCACGGCTTAGAAACATCCTCATTCTTGGCGAGGAAACCAAGACAGAGAGAACATACTGCATTCCCATTTGAAAAGCCTACCCTCTTGTTGAAGGCTTGCAGCTCGCCAACGCGTTTGGCAGTCGCCAACGCCACAAGAAAGAGAATCTTCTTAGTGAGGTTCTTATAAGAGGCTGAGCTGAGGGGTTCAAAAATTGAGAGCTCGTAAGCCACTTCAGAACAACTTCCAAATTCCAGGAGACCACTCCAGGCTTTTCTAATATGGAGAAGAGGGAAGCACTATTTTGGGGAGGCAAACAACGTCAGCAGTCCGTTTCCTCAAAAGGAATGTTGAGGCTGGGGAATTGGGAGCAGCAGGCTCCAAGAAGTCTAGAAAATTTGCCAAAAAGAATCTTAGCAATGACAAATAAGCAGATGAAGGAGCGGTATCTAGCAAAGACAAAAAAGCAGATGAAGGAGCGGTATCTTGTTCTGGTTTGTCTTCACCTGAAGACAGGATAAGGAGGTGTCCTTGCTCTTAGAAACGACAGTTTTCTTCTTTAAAAAGGCTATGAGTTCCTTAAACTGACGCTGAATCAGGGATAAAGCAGAATCTTCCTGAGCTGATAAAGAGGGAAGAGGCACCGAGCGCCCCACAGTTGGCGTCGAGCGCCCAAATGTTGGCGCCGAACACTCCACAGTTGGTGCCAAGTGCCCGGAAGTTGGTGCCGAGCAGCTGAGTGCAGACACTTGCAGTGGCGAAGCAGCCACCATGCAAGTTGAAGGAGATGGGTGCGCTGAGCTGAGAGATCAAACTAGGGTGCTCGTGGCCCGAAAAAGGTTCCAGACTATCCCAAGAAGACTGATGACGAAGTGAAGAAGTGGTAGCAGGCAGAACAGTGAAACTGCAGGAGGGCTGAGGACTCACACTAGCCTCCTTATATCTCTTGGCAGGAGGGGAGCTGTCTGCCACATAGGAGTGCCTTTTCAAAGGTCTAGAGATGGAAGATCAACGCCGCTGACGCCTCACATCCGGCAAAGAGTCTTCCGAATCTGACAGCAGATGAGAAGCACCGAACAAGACGCCTTTTCAATGGCGCTCTGTCGTAACCTGGGACCTTGCAACAGGCTCAACGGAGAGGTCAACTGCCCATGGGCAAACCCCACTGGCCTCCCTTGGACCTCCGGTGTCTTCTCCCTGGTGAGGGGGAGCGGGACAGTGACCTTCATCTAAGCATCAGTGGGACAGGCAGCCACCTCCTCAACACTCACAACACTGTCACTAGGTGCAGCACTGGCACTTGGCACCAATCTCAATACAATATCCCTGAAAGAGGAACTAATTCCATAACGTTATTGGCCAAGAATTCAAATTTTTTATCAAATTTTGCTTCGAGACTAGCAACAGCATTGGGATCGGAAGTACAGGAACCTGGTAAAGTAGGAAGGCTAAGGATGTGAAACATAGCATAAATCAAAGGAGAAGAAACAGAGCTACCTTCTACCACATTAGGTAAAGTAGGAATCTCCTGACTAGATTTACTTTTGGCTCTAAGGGCCACCTTCCTTTTCCTATCTTGGTCTAATTTGTCCAGATGGGACTTCAAGGTCTTCCATTTACTATCCTCCCAATCCTGACATTCCGGACATATAAGCTCTCTAGTGTACTACATTCCTGCCCGCTACACTTGACACACTTAGTGTGCAAACCATAAGTCACCTTAGTAAGTCTAGTTTTAAACCCCTCAATACAATAACGAATGCTTGAAGAGCCTGAGTCAGACATATCTGACTATCTTTAGAAATAAAGTTAACAAACAATGTTACTAAGATAGAAAAGGCCACCACAAAAAAGTGAGAAAGAATACTTCACTAAAAATACAGGACGAAATCCAAAAAAGATGAAGCAGCGACTGCACGAGAATACCAATGTTAATCGGGAGCTGGCAGAAAACGAATTGATCCTCTCTGCTGAGTTGTCAGTCCCAAAAATCTGAATTTTGTTTAGACTGCTGTGTAGAAAGCTAATAGTTATGTAATTGCTTAGTAAGTCACTTACATAAAAATGAGATTTAACTGCATGTACCAATTTTACAACCATGAAACAACTGAAAAAGCAAAATAGTAAGCAGATGAAAAGAAATAGTAACCTATCTGGTTTGATCCACTCATTCTAATGACACATTGCCTAGGCTTGCAGTATTTTAGAGATTATATACACCTTGATAAAAGAGACATAAGGAACAATTCCACATTTCTTTATGGCTTACTGTCATCAGTGGCAAAGAGACGGTAAATAAAATCACCTCATGTGAATTTGTTTTACAGACAGAAATATGAAGATAAAATTTAAAGTAAAAGGACAAATATAACACTGTTAACTACATCTAAATTACAGCAGTATGATAGTGAAATAAAAAATGCTTTTACCAAAAAAATTAATAACACCACAGAAAATTCCTTTGGCTGACAAGGATTCAAGCAAGACCCCTGTCAAAAACCTTAAAATGTAAAAAAAAATGCAAAATAAGGCTCAACAGCTTGTGAAAGGGTATGAAAAAAAGATGTTAAAGATAAGAGATTACCACTTGGTCAAGCTGGATATGGCATATCCAGCTAGAGAAAAATTTTCCCAAATTCCCTTCCTTTTTGGATTTCCAAAAAACAAATCCTTAGGGGATGCCTTATGAGTCTAGACATGTGCCTGAGTTGTCTCACTTTAATAACTTATAACAACATACATATTGTTGCTACTGCACATAATTTTAATGTAACTGTGTTCATACATAAACAAAATTCATTTTACGTATACATGCAGACTGCTGTATAAAAAGATATCTCAGAGATGAAGACATTCTTGACAGAAGAAATGTTACTTTGCTTTACATTTCCCAAGACACTGGAGATTCTGACCTCAAGATAAACTTTTTAATCTGTCCTTCACACATAAACTAAACTGTGGAAGTTTTCCCTTTCTTGCTATCTTAAGTACTATCAGTTTATCACTGTTTATGCAAATAAAATCCAATCCAGCGTCCTCCATAAATAAGGAAGTGCCTTACCATGTGAGACTGTGATGGTTGTTGTTTACTTTTGTCTCCCACTTTTTCTTCCCCAAAATCATAATTACTCATATCATCTGTTGCATAAATATCCTCATCTTCTTCTTCAAACGCACCAACACCAAATGCCTGAAAATATAGAAAATAATCCTATATATTACAAATACTGTACATAAAGTTTCCTCAGACATAAAAAATACGTCAAAATGTAATTGTGTTTCTACATAGCTTCTCAATTAAGTCAACAGAGAATATATGATAAATCAATAGTTACTCCCTATTGCAATTCACTTGAAAAACTTCATGAAAATCAAAAACCACTAATGTGTGCATTCTTTACTATACCTGACCCTTGATGAGGAGTTTTTTCTTTTTTTCTTTCATAGAAAGAGGTGAAGGGTCAAACAAGTTTATGTGGCCGCCAAGTACAGGTGTCCTATCCAAGGGTCTGTAACCTAGACCAAACTGATCTGACTTTGGATCTGTGAGATATGTTGTCTCAACATCATCAGGAGCAAATGTCACATCAGGGTCACAATCTTCTTCATCCATTTCTTCGTCATCACTTCTCCCTTTCAAGTCTTATGGAAGATAAACATTACAATAATAATCAATGTACTTTGGAAACTCAGAAAAAAATTAAATTCTTCAAAGAATTTATAACTAACGAAACTTGCATCTAACTGATCACTAATAATTTCTACATATCAGAAACTAATACAGGTATATAAAAAATGCTCATTTTCATTTCATAGCCTAGTGTCAACTTAATGTACAAAACAATAACACACACATCACTATAAAAAGACTTAATAACTTTCTAATTATTATGCATTACCCTACATGAAATAATGGAAAAGTTGAAGCACATACATTTCAAGTCCTCTAATAAAAGGTGTTTTAATAGTTTTGCCATTTTCCCCTTGAGATTTTGGAGGGGTCCACAACCTACCTCTAGTTAAACACACTGTTCTAGCTTAATAAACTGTTCTGACTTAATGATTATGGTCTTAAGAGATAATTTGCTTTTGCAGCTATCTGTACATTTTTTTTCAACTACTTCCCAGTAGTCATATAAACCTAAAATCATGGTCCACAACCCTACAGACTTTCACATTATAACATCATGGTTCATATACCACAGAGTGACTAGTCAAAACCAAACTAGATACTGTAAACACATTCACATGTGTGCTAAAATGTAAGTAAACCATGGCTGGAACAAACTGGGAATAACCTAAGGGTTTGCTCAATCACAAGTACATGGCTAACATGAACCATGAACCTTCTGCTGTATGTGCATGATTCCAAGGTAGTGTATGCATACAGTGGATGTTCCAAATGAACCAGACAACAGCAGTATTTGTGGGTGCCAAGCAGTAAATAACAGTTGTGCAAACATACTGTCTACATATATTGTTCAGCACCATGCAAACACCAAGCAAAAGGGTAGTAGTGACTCTACCCCATTAGCTTCAGTTGAAGCCCATGCCTAGTATGCCTGCTCTCATGGCAGTAGAACAAGGATCAGTGCCACCAGTACCAGTTGAATATACAGTACCAAGCTGCAGACAACCCATTCATGGAAGGGAATTCCAAGCCACAGTCATCCATCCTGTGGGGCTCCTTGTGTTTTGTGAAAATCAATCTTGAAGAGGCTATGGGAGAGCAGGCATGAGCTATCATGTGACTGCAACTCCAGATCTATGGCCAACCACTAGTAGATCAGGGTGCAACATGACCGAGTGCAAAATTAACATCCCATTGCCAGTGGGCACTAAACAAAGGAGACCTGCCACACATAAACCCCTACCTATATGCGCACAGTTGTGGGACCACACACACACACAACAAGCAGGAGGGTAGTGCTGACTCTACCAAAATACTTCAGGAGAAGCATAAGTGTATAAATCATGGGCAGTCATTCTGTCCAAGAAGACACAAGAAACTTGGGGTGCCAAGCACCCATCGTACACATGCACTTGATCAGGCGACTGCATACACGCAGAGTAAGACGATAGCAGTGACTCCATCACACTTGCTTGGGAAGAAGCAAGGGTGTACACACTAAGCAAGCAGATTATTGAACATCTTTTGTATACATGCTCTCAGGACTAAAGCATATGATTAGTGCCACAGGCCATGGATTGCCTGTAAAGAGAATGGAGTTCCAATCCGAAATCGTCCATCCTGTAAAGCTCCCTATGTTCGGTGAAAGCCAAAGAGTGGAGACCACAGGAGAGCCAGAAAGGTACTATCATGTAAACACAAATTCCAGGGTCTGTGGCAGACCACTAGTAGACCTGGGTGCAACATTTTGAACATTACTATGATAAAATACACAAATACAAAAAATAGGAAAAAATGCAATATCAAAATCATCAAAGTGGTACCAAAACTTTTTACCTTTATGTGACCAGTCTATCAATCACTAAATCAGAAATACTCAAAAGACAGAGCGATCTAAATAACACACAAACCACACAAAAATATAAAACCATGGTTTTAAAGTTTTACAGCACCTCAAATGCTGCAGTGGCCATTACACAACAACACTGTTAAACTTCACAACAAAAATTAACAATAAAGAGTGACCAACACTTGTTTATGTTAAGAATTTACACTCAAGAGTAAGAGAGAAAGGAATGACTTATTTATTGACCACAACCGCACGGTCCCTCGTCTCAAATGAATCTACTTGATACTCAACAAATTAAAACTCCACAGAACGTTTTCTGTACGTATGGGACAAAGCTCTCGATGAGAGCTAATCGCGATCAAAAACTGGCTTATGCAATCAGCACGTGGGATCTATTCTTTGTGAAACTAAAGATGATGTAATCACTCTCTTCCCAACATGAAAATTCACCCATAAATGTCTCGTGACTGCTTATGCGACAAAACGCTCGAACAAAGTTGAGGCAGATCCATACGTGTTCAAAGACAGCAATCAGTCACATGTTCGCTTGTATGATGTAATCTTTCTTAATTATTACGTTATAAAACAAGCTGCAATACACTATTAAAATTGTGAAGTTTAACACTCACAAAAAATTAAATGACATTTCAACACTATCTCTTGTATACAGAAAAATGTACAACAATCAGAAAAGCAAACTGCAAGATCATAAAAAAATTACATTAACACATTTTATACATAATGCAGGGGAACACCATAAGAACAGGGGAGACATACACGAATAGGTTTATCCAATCTTGAACCATAATGTCTACTGCCCAGGCTTAAGGGCCCGGAACTGAGGAGACACAGCTAGAGACAATGATTCAGCTTTGTTATAAAGAGATCAATGAGGGGTTGGCTGAACACTCCAAATCACCTTGCAAACTACAGGGTTAAAGATCAACCCTGGACAACTTGACATGTCCACCAAAATATACAGTCAACCATGAACCATATGGGGCATACAGTCAATATTCCTCTCCACTGTCCAGAAGATAAAAGTCCTGGTGATGGCTACCAAGGTTTCCGAATTCATGCCTCCTGCCTTCTTACATGAGCCAGAGAAGACATGTCCAAGAAGACAGAAATTACTTGAATCCCTTCTGGATAGCCAACAACTCCTTGCAGTTAATGTGAAAACTTGCTTCTATTGGTGACCACATCCCTGAAGCCAACTGGTTCCTGATGACCACACCCCCATCCTAATCTAGGGTAAATGAAGACAATGAGAGGTCTGGGTTCAGGGACTCTAGGGATTTCCCTGCAAGAAGCAATACTATAGACATCAACCAATGAAGGGAAAGAACTAGTTCTTGGCTCCACAGCTCCAACTCATGGTCTGGCCGAGTCTCTGTCCATGCCAGTGCCTCTCAGGTGCAACTGAAGAGGTATCGTCCAAAGTTGAGCACTCAGGGCTAACTTCTCCAAAGAAGACATGTGGCCTAAGCAATACAACCAGCATTAGCAGGCATGCTCCCTGAGGAGGAGAATTTTCTCATGACTGTCTACTCAGCTTGTGTCAGAAAACCTTGAACAGAACCAAATCAATCACCAAGCCCAGGTAGGCCACTCTGTGTAGGTTCCAGAGAAGACTTGCAACATTTATTATAAGCCTAGGGCTTTTGCCAAGCCCACTACAGGCTCTCTTGTCCTCAAGCCATCCCCCTGGACTTCAAAAAGATAATCCAATCATTCAGGTACAAAAGTATCTATACTCTTAATAAGTGAAACATTCACGAAAGGAGATAGCACCCTAGTGAAAACTTGGGGTGTGGAACTCGGCTCAAAACAAGGCACTTGATATTGATAAGTCTTTCCCATAAGACAAAGTGTTGGTACTTCCTTGATAGTTGATGAATGGGGACACGAAATTACGCATCTTCCATGTCCACTGTAAACATCCATGTACCTTTCTCCATGACAGCTAAAGACCATGGAGTCAACGGGAACAGTTGGACACGTAGGTTGAGCCTGTATATGTCTAGGACTGTCGTTCAATCTCCCATTGCCTGGCACTAGAAATAGCCTGTTGTAAAAAACCCAGCAAAGAAGCTGGTACTTCCTCTAATGCTACCTTCTCTAATAAAAAACAGACTTCCTGACTCAACACCTGTCTCTTCTCTATATTGCTCTGCATGACTGAAAGGTTAAGACCTGGTTGAAGAGGCAGTGAATTCCTGAAAGAAATGCAATAACCTTCCAAAAGAACTTCCTGACTAGGGCGTTTACAACTAAGTGTTCCCACACTTGAGTGAAGTGGCCCAACCTGCACCCACAGGCACATAAGGGCTCAAAGAGCTAATCAGACTTAGGATTCTTGATATTTGTGAAGGAATTGCACATTCCCCTTTAGCAGAACAAAATCTGGATCCTTGCTGCCAAAGAACACTTCTTCCTTCCTGAGCATGGAAAGGAAGACTGGGGAGGTGTAGAATTGCCCAAAGTGCATTTATAGTAAGAGGAAGAGAAGATTTCCCATTAGTGGCCTGGGAATGATAGAGAAAAGTATTATTTCAGTATTCTCTATCTCTGCAGCTATAGAAACAGCTTGTTGTCCATTACTTCCCAAAAGGATGAGCTGAAACCTATGACTGTCTGCTAAGGAGGGAGACTGAAGGAACCAGCCGAGAGCATAGCTACTCTCCCATATGAACTTGAGGTTGCTAGTGACATGAACCAGTTCACCTATCGCATCCAAAAATGCCATGCTAAGGAAGCAAAAACCTCTAAGACTTATCAAAGGATACCTGGCCCAAGGAGGAAGAAGTCTGCCAAACTCCTTCAAACACAGTTAACAGTGTTCAGCATGATTCACTACAAGGTATAGCTTCAACGGCATTAACTAAGTTTTTATACATATTCTCCTGAGAAATGCCACTTCGCAGATACAATTGCACCTCTCTTGTCTGGAAAAACATGGACAAAAATAGCTGGATCAGGAGAAAATGGGGGAAAAAATCTCCTGCTCGATACACCATAGTCTTCCTAGCAGACAGCAAGGGAGACAAGTGAGAGAACTTTCAAAAAGGAGATTCTCTTTGGCCAAACATTTACCATTGAGTCAAGTCTCCCAAGTACAGAAACTGATAACTTAAAGGAAGAACTGCAGATATGTGTCTAAGCATAACTGAACCAATTCCTTAAAGCTGAGGGAATAGACTAAATGCTCCTCTTCCTAAATAGGAGGCAAAGGAGAATGCTGTCAGGAGGAGCCAGTCTACAAGAGTCCTCTTCATCATGGACAAAAGTATCCCCAGATCCAGATGGTCTCAAAAGACCAGGTACTAAAGTTCTCATAATCCATACTCCAGAAACTTGACAGTCACCAGCTCTCTCACTGTGTGGACTCACTGACGCCTTGCGCGGACTCGATAACGCCTAATGTGGACTCACTGACGGCTTGCTCGTAGACGCCTTGCACAGACTCCTAACACACTTGCAGACTCGCTAATGCCCATGTGGACGTGCTGACAGCCGTGCTGACTCGATAATGCCCGTGTGGACTCGGTAATGCCTCCTATGAAATCAATGAACCCATGTGGACTCACTGACAACCTTGTGGACTTGCTGCCGGCTGAGGTGACTCACAGACAACTGCGGACTTGCTACTGACCATGTGGACTCCCAGACGCTTCATGTGAACTCGATATGCATGGCCTCAACAATGCAGAACTGTATGCAGACTCAACGCCTTGCAGGAACTGAAGGACTAATGGCGAATGCAAATATCTGGCATGCTTAGCCTGAACTTGAAAGGCAGCCCATAAAACCCACAAAAGCCTGGCCACAGACATAATAGTGGTCTTGTTAAAAACAAAACTTGGACCATCAGTGATCAAAGGGGAGAACTGGCATGCAAGGTTATTCCTGATTGCCTAACTGCAGACTCGGGGCTCCTAGTGATGGCTACAGGTGCGACAGCAGCACTCACCACAAATTGCGATCAGTATCTGGTTCAGACGAATCGCTAGAACAACCGTGGGACAATGGGGTCACACACAAGATCTAGACCTACCATAAAGCACAAAGATCTAATGAAGATGTACATCTACCATAGCTGTCCTTATGTGACTGTGATCTAACTCTGTCCAAGGAAGACCGAAAGCAAAGGCAGGAGACAGAGGGCACAGTCCTTGAACATCCTGGGATGTAAGTCCTCAACTGGAAACCCTGGGACTACGAGGCCTGTCAGCAGGGCTGCCGAGGTGACAGGCAAGGCTGCATCCAAGGAGTGGCCATAGGAACAAGGGAACATTGTCCTTGCCAATGCACTAGACAGATTTGATGCAAAAGACTCAAATTGTTATCCAAAAATCAGTTCTAGATTTAACCAAGTCAATATCTGATTGCATTAAATCTAACCTACTACTCTGAGCTGACATTTTGGGGGTAGATGGATCTATATCCACTAGAGAAGAAACTATAGACTTATGTCTATCTTCTTGAGCAGGTGTTAATTCTAAAGAAAACCTAGATTCAAGACTAGCTGTTCTGTTTACTCTCTCCCAAGTCTATCCTACTCTTCTAATTTGTCAGTTTATCATCTCTATCTCTTCCAAAGACCAATCCTTGCAATGATCACAACAGTTGTCTGAATCACAATTAACAACTCTATGATCAATGCATATTTCATGAGTATCGTACTTCAACTAACCCAATCTGGTGTTACAAACAATAACCTTACAAAATCTAACAGGTTTCAATAGGGAAGATTGAGAAGAATCCATATTGCCAACTACAAACCAAAATCCAAACAAAGCAGTCCATTAACCAAGGAAAACAAACCCAAATTTCAGAGCACTTGTCTACACATCCAACCATTTTCCCTGATAAGAGAAGAATGACAACCAAAATAGTCGCTGTCCTACCCCCACCCTCCAAAGAGTGGGGGTAACTACTGGGAGTGTTCATCAATGGTTGTTTCAATTTTAACACTTGTTGAACATGCGCCAAGTAGTCACAGATAAAGCAAATGATATAGGTTAAGTTCCACTCTAAAAATTGATCTCCTAGTAGTTGCAGCAACAGAAGACATAGCATTCAACGTAGTTAGAGTAGGTTTGTTGCTCCCCACCTCTCACCCAAGAAGGGGGTGTACTCTGGGGAAGAGTAAGGTGGAGTTTGGTGGCAAGGAGAAGGTGGTAAGCTAACTCTTCAAGGCTACCTCTTCTATCAAGAACTTCCCACCAGCAGTAAGTCAATTCTCCCCTACGACAAAGTATTAAACAGTAGGAATCCATCTACACAAAGGAGATGAAGTTTCACTACACTTGCTAAGCCTTTCACACCTTTGAACATGACGCCATTTCGCATGTAAAAAAACACTAATTCGACTTAACAGTTGGAAGGAATGCAGCCATACATTGCTCACTTGACTGCAGTTGAAGAAAATTGCTTAAGAGATGGCAGGTGAGTGAAGGGTATCCATCCACTCATCCCCCTTAGCCACCAGTTAACCACCTGGTTACCAAGTTCAAGAAACATTTCAGACTTGCACTGAAGGATACTCCTATATAAAACATATTGTTTTGTATTTCTGTAGGATGAACTAGATTTTATGACATAGCAAAGAATCACCATCATGAACATATAAATTTAATATGATCAGAGTGACTGCAGCTTTGGCTGCTTTATCAGTACTGTATCATTTCCCTTAATGGCTATGATGAATGAAAACTTAATCTATTCAACTAAGGTATTTTTATGACAATAATTCTGAAAGGTTTCTAGAACAACTCTAATCACTGAAAATTAAAATTCTTTGGTGATACGTTTCTAAATTATTTAGCAATTAACTATACTGCAGAAAATTCTACTGTGTAAATTGAAGAAGATGTAAATTAAGTTCTATACCTTGAGGAAGCTGACAGCCATATATCCTCTTTGTCTCCACTTGTGCCAATTTCTTTTGATGCAGTTTAACTCTTGGTCCAATGCCTTGCCCAGGCTTCCAGCCAAGTTTACGCAACAACTTCATACCCATTGTTTCCCTAAAAGAAAAGTATTGTGACAATAGCGTTAAGTACAGTACTGTATACCTTAAACTGTATGTAGTTATATGAAATGATATTGAAAACCAAGAGTAAGAAGAGACAATGTGTTAATTCATGAGAGGCATATCTAAATGACAAACAAAGATAACACATCATTGTGCATTGGTGGCAACTATGAGCAACTGGGTGTATCTCATGTGACTTTCATTCCAAAAATTTGAAGACCTTCACACAAAAAACTGGTCTGACTTGTGAGCTAAAACATTATAATACAATTTTTAAAATCCTATAAATATTCATAACATTTTTTATTGCAGACTTATACAACTGGCAACCTTATGACCTTGTCTAACTCAGACCTAATAAAAAACGGGGGAGGGAGGAGGAAAACAAGTGGGGCTCTCATCTTGCAAGGTGGAAGATTGTAAGTCAGGGAAAATGAAAACAAGGAATGGATTCCCAAGCTTGGCAAAACAGGGAAGATAAAGTAATCAAAACAAAATTGATCCCAACATTTGTGATTTTTGCTGAGAAAGTTTTGGAAGTAGCCAGACACATATAACACCATCTCAGAAGAGAGGGGGGTTCTTCATCTCAGCTCTTTAAAACAAAAAATGAGAGTACCTATAGAAAATACCAAATTTTTACGGTAATATTTTTCCTGGGTATACAAACCATCACCTTTTATATACTTTTCCTGTGTACACAAACCATCACCTTTTATATACAGAGTATTCTCACCATGAGCTGGAGCAGCCACTGAACTTGGAAGCAAGACAGTTAACTGGTGATTAAGGTGGGTGAATGGGGGAACACTTTTACTCACCTAGCAAACAGAGTGCCACAAGAGAATCTCTCTAAGTGCCTCAACCAAGAGAATCAGCACAGTGGGCCACAAATGATTCTTAGTGCCTCACCCAGCAATATCATCATATCTGGATGCCACTCAACTTGAGCCAATGAGGAGCACCCTGGGTCATCCTGAGACCTGGGCCCAGTCTGGGTTTGGAGGAGCAGGTTTCCTCCCAATCTCAGACATTGAAGGCTTAGTGGTGGATTAGTGTTGTGGGACTCCAATCTTCTTTCTCCAGCACTACTCCATATTACCTTTGGGAAAGAGTAACATAACCCAACACTGATCTGTTCCTGAGTAAGAGTCAGCCCTCATGAGACACTTGTCAAGAAGAAGGACAAAACCATGTCCCACCTTCTCACAATAAGTTAGCCCAAGGGTTGGCATTCTGGTGAAAGAGGAAAGTCAGTGCCTTTCCTCCTTACACCAGCAACCTCTGGAACTTTGTCATCTCATCCTGAGATGACACACCTGTTATGGCAAAGTCTGTCAACATGTTCAACCAAAGGTCAAGCCAAATGGTGGCCTCAAGGGAAGCCATGGCAATGGACTCCATGTCCCCAGACCCAGCAGCCAAGGACATGGCTTTCTGGCAGAGTCTTTTCTCCAGGAGAAGGTCATTCATCAGCTCACAAACTGATGAGTCCAAAATTCAGAAGTAGCCTCTGCACCCTCCATTACATAGTACTTCCTCTAGCATGTAAGTACTAGGGGGTGGAGCTTTCTAGATCTGTTGGACAACAAGGAACTCTGACCTAAGAGATCAGAGAGTTCACTTGGCTCAATACACCATGAGCAAGCTGGGAACACAGCAACCTGACTGATAGTCTCGCTTAAGGAGCACCCAAGGGTAAGCTTGATCAACGAGGCCAAAGCCAAGTGTGATGCCATGGAAGCCTCCATGAGATTATTATGTTTACATGTGAGCATGATAATCTCCCAGAAATACCACTGTAGTTTGGCCTGCTAGGGTTCTGAAGGAAGAATGTCTAAGTCAATCATAATTCCTGGGTTTGAGGTGTATGGTTAATATTACACTTACCAGGGGAAATATTGAATCCTGGAAGACCTCCACTCCAAACAACATTCTGAATCAGAGTCAGCCAACCTATATGCCTCCCTATACTCGACAGCAACCAAGCTAATAGAGTGAACAGGGGAACAAGCACACATTCAGTGGACCCTCGTTAAGCTGATTTAAAATATATAATATTCGATCACAATTTAAGATAGTAACTGTTCCTCCATATGCCACATACCATTTTCCTTTTTATTTACCAAAGGTAAATAAAAAACTTTTCATTTATATTTTAAATTTATATGTAATGATCTGTATTTATACTGTACTGAACTGAAATGCTTTTAACTTGTAAACAATTTGACTTGCACACGGTACATACCATCATTAAGAAACACCATTGTCTGGAACAGTAGGAAGTATCGTGGCCAATCACTGAGCATTAACAGCTTTACCTATCTGCTGCCTGACTGGTAGTTACAGTACAATGCTTTGTATGTTTTTTAGGAAAGAAAGGACATGACAAAGGTAAACTTTACAAAGACAAAAGCTGAGTTACTGAACAATACTTGTGTTTACGTGGCAAATGACATGAGAGAGAGAATTGCCAGTTCCCTCAATGCAGCGTAATTCTATCTGTGTTTATGTGGCAAATGACCCAGAGAGAGAGAGAGAACTGCCAGTTCCCTCTATGCAGCGTAAATATATATATATATATTTGCTTCAGAAGATATTTATTAAAGCTGTGTTGACATACCTTTACAGTAATACTTCGATCTTACACGATTCGAGTTGCGCGAATTCACACACACACGAACTTTTCACTGGAACCTAACTAATGGGCATACCACGATTTTTTCACAGACACGAAATTCTCGAGAAACCCTGCAGAAGTGGGTGTTTAATTTTGAAGTAATTTACAAGTTTTCATGCTTTTATGTGTAAAATCTGTATGAAAAAATGCATTTCATTCTTTTATGTGTAAATCTGTATGAAAAATGCATTTCATGCTTTTATGTGTAAAATCTGTATGAAAATGCATTTCATGTTTTAATGTGCAAAATCTCTATGAAAAATGCATTTCATGTTTTCATGTGTAAAATCTCTATGAAAAATGCATTTCATGCTTTCATGTGTAAAATCTGTATCGAAAATGTATTATTTTTATTTTTGTACATGCATAAATATGATGCAAAGGTAATTTCAGCATTCACTTAGTGTACTTTTACAAGATGTGATACCCATTTGCAAAGTTACTGCACTTATCAAAGATGATACCCCTGCAGAAAATGCTTGTTTAATGTTTGAAGTACATTTATAAGTTTTCATGCTTTTAACTGTAAAATCGATATGGAAAATTTATATTTATATTTCTGTACATAAATATCATACAAGTATTATGTCCATTTGCAAAGTCTTTGTCACAAGGACTTTACATGACCTTGAGATGAGGTTGTTCAGTGGCGCTCATTTGATAAAATGCATTCGTTAATGTAATATCAGAGATGTAACTAAGAGTTGTATAAGTGTCATTCTTTGAAAATTACTCTGTTCACCTCGGAGAAAAGTGCTGGTGCAATCTGTATGCATGTAATTACAGCACGTTCAGTTGGTGTACTTTTACAAGATGTAATACCTAGTTACTGCATTTTTCAAAGATGATACCCTGTAGAAAGTGTGTTTAATTTTTAAGTTTTCGTGTTTTTAGGTGTAAAATCAGAATGGAAAACTTGTATTTATATATTTTTGCATAAATACGATACAAAAGCAGTACAGTTACTTTATTACAGTATCTCTCTCTCTCTCTCTCTCTCTCTCTCTCTCTCTCTCTCTCTCTCTCTCTCTCTCTCTCTCAGAGTTAGCGCTCAAACATACTTTTACAACTTATTATTTCGCTGTACGTCATTACCTGTACAGTATATAATTTTAAATTGATTGAATTTTACCTGTACTGTACTGCCTTCTACGAACATTATGTACATTTTCGCTATTTTATGGAATTGTACTTTTGTTGACTGACACAACGTTTTGGCTAGTGACGCAAAGAAAACGGCTTTTACTCTAAGTGACAAAGAAAACGGCATCCCATGAATTAGGGGTAACATTAGTATACGTAAGCACCTACTGTAAATGCGATATTATGACACTGTGCAGTACTCAATTTTTATGTCAACCATTTACTGTATTCCTTTTTTAAGGGTAATTAGCTAAATTTCAAATATAATTACACTAACTTTAGTTCATTTAAAAGTTAGCTTAACACTTTGGGAGCATGATTAGGGTCATATTTAGTACTTAAACTCTGGAAATAAACATTTATTAGCATTTTTAAAGACCATGCCAAACTTACGCAAAAATTCACCTTGCACGAGGGGCTCCGGAACCTAACCTCGCGTAATTTCGAGGTATGACTGTAAAACAAAATTCTTCTCTTTAATCTCTCGAGGATAGTTACGCTATTATACATATACATTTACATATACATATATATATATATATATGCATATGTATATGTGCGCATATATATATATATATATATATATATATATATATATATATATATATATATATATATATATTATATATATGGGGTGTGACAATAACTGAAAATTGCAACTAATCCGGCACTTTTTCGGTGATTTTCAGGGTTTATCGGCGCCAGAAAGCGCAGATTTTCAGTTATCAACCCCTCTGCTAGGTATGCATCAGCGCCAATAACCAATTATCGGCGCCGAAAAGCAGAAATCGGCGATTTTTGGAGCCAAAAATTGCCGATTTTCGTCGCTAGACAAGCCCCGTAAAACCAGATCGCCATTAACCGAGCCCGCTGAATGTCCAGGTTCAAAGACAAACACTGGAAGTTGGTGGTTCTTACATGTCACAAACAAGTCCACCTCCAGATGTAGAAGTATGTTGGCAATTGCTAAACTGAGAGGGGCTGAGTGAGAGCCCAACCTCTTGATATTAGACATCGCAGTCACATTGTCTAGGATGACCAAATGTGGGTAAATTTGCAAGTTTCAATTTTCTGAGATGGAAAGACAGCCAACAGCTCCAGGAAGCTGATATGACACTTCCTCAGAACAGGTGACCATCTTCCCGCTACCTGACGATGCTCCCAATGGCCTCCCCAACCTGTCAGGGAGGCATCCATATGTATTATCATTGGTATGGATGGTGGAGTCAGGTCGATTTGTTTAACAGAGACCCCTTCCAGGTCCATGGATGGAGTATCTTCCCAATCTCAGATTAAGGCAATCACAAACCTTTTTCCTGGCATGTGAGAGCCACACTCTGTTTACATCCTACAGTCATAATCTCAGGAATAGATCTTCCAGAGACAAACTGTAACAGGCCCAAACTTCGTTCCAAATGTTGTCTGGAAAAGCTAGGCTGTGCAAGGAATCTTCTCAGGTCCTTCCTTATTCTGATTTGAGTGCTGATGAAAAGAGACAGCCAACCACAAAGAGTATCCCAACAAAGTCCCAGCCTCAGAAAAATGTCTCCTGGATGAAATTATTAGGAAACCTTGTGACTGGAGTCTGTCGACTACTACTCTCAAGTTTTGTCAGCACTCTTCTCTGCTGGCTCCCCAGATTAGCCAGTCATCTAGGTACGCGACCAGTTAAAATTCCTTCTATCTTGAGCTTCCATAAAATAAATAAGTACAGTACAGTGTACAGAAAAATTTACAAAAACAATGTGTGTTCAAACTTAATGCGGAAGATACCCAACATACACTCTGCTGTCATACCTGTGCAAGTAGGATGAAGGAAAAACCAAGGTAGTAGCTGTAGGACAGGAGGTAGAGCCCTCTTGTCCTGAGTCCTTTATATTCTATTACTGTGCCAACTAGCACTATTCTGGCTGAGACCAACTACAAAACAATTCTTTGAGACTGGTTGTTCTGTCTTATGGAGCCCTGGGGGAACTATGAGAGTGTAACTCCTTTGAGGATGAACAGCCGCTACGCAATCAAACATTATTCACGTAAATACTTATAAAATAAAAAATAATCAATAAAATTATTCATGACTCTAACCAAGATACAGACTACATTACAAACGTGTTGATCGTAGGCAGAGCTTTATATGTGCTAGTCACAAAAGGTGAACACAGATGAACACATAAAAGCATCATTACCATTTATGCCAGATTTTCCTTTACTGGGGTTAGATGTGAAACAAGTTCTCTCCACTCAATTCTAAACTGTGTCCTGCACTTTCTGCCTGAATTCGAATCTGGTCTAAGTCTTCATCTATGCCCTTTCCCAATTTCCTGAGCTTTCCTACTGGTCTCCATCTTGCTACTTCCATATCTACTTATTTTCTAACTATTTATCCCCCTCCTCTCATCACATGTCCAAAACATCTCAATCCTTGAGATCTCTGTCTATTTTCCAGTCGCTGGAAACCACAACTTTTTCATTCCTCGTCTGTAATGTGATCTTTATAATGCACTTGAGCCACAAATCTTAGCATTCAGCAGTCACACTGTACTTTTGCAAAATCTCTTCATTTCTTAGCCAGTATACATATTTTTGCAGCACAGAGTTCATTGTATAAAACAATGAACACCAAAAAACATGAGTGTTTGACAAACTTTCTTATACTAAGTTGATTAATCATAGTAACATACACCATACAAAAATAGAATGATCAGATTAAAATATTTTTTGGGGAGACAAATGCACACTCAGCAACTGAATTCACAGCACAAATAAGTTAATATAAATACAGTAACAGTATTCATATCTACAACAAATTAAGACAAAAGTACAAAAAGATACTGTACTAACAATGAAAAGCAAAATCACAGACAACACATAGAAGTCACTGGAGTAATCTCTCCATGAATATCCCATAAGTCTACTGCACATAGACACAAGACATCATGGAATGGCAAGCTTACAGCAAACCAGTGACCATGTCCCTACTTGAAAAGCTCACTGGTCTTCAGTCACCATGTCTGGTAACCCCAGAAAAGTAATGTAAATTTGGATTATCTAATTCTCTGCATATCCCAGAATAAACATTATGTAAAATAAAATGGTTTATATCTGTGGATAACCATTAACCATAAAAATTTACTGATGACTGAAAATGCACATAAAATCAGAGTTGATATAATCTTAATTAAATCCAAAATCATAATATAGAACAAACTGTGAAGTTTTCAAGATTGCAGTTTTTACATAATATACATACTTATTAGGTCTTAAGATTTCTTCTAAAACAGGTATGCCAGGTATAGGTCCATGAGGATCAAGAACTCTCTTTCTCTTCCTGTGTTCACTGTCATCAAAACTAGATGTTGCTTGAATGCCTTCAGGTGCTATCCCATGAGCAGCTAAATCCTGAAAAAATACATTCTATAAGAATAGGTTAATGCCATACATCTAACATTAACATCAAAGGAAGATAAAAATATAATATTTTTATGAGTAATAACTTGGTAACAAGATTGTTGACTGGTGGTTATGAGGGTTGAGCGGGGAAATTGCCTTACATCATTATTCATTTTTTCCTTAAGCCACAGGGAGAAAGCAGGGTGGCTGAGGTGGCTTTTAATTATAAAAGGCTCTGGTTTGTATACCTAGGAAAAATGCACATTACTACTTTTAAAGGTAACAAGGTTGTTGACTGATGGTTATGGGGTTGAGCAAAGAAGTCACCATACATCATTATTCATTTTTTCCTTATGCCATGGGGACAAAGCAGGATGGCTGAGGTGGCTTTTTAATTATAAAAGGATTTAGTTTGTATACATAGGAAAAATACACATTACAGTCAAACCTTGCTTTTACAGGCTCAGAACCAACGGACATTGAATTTAATGAACAAAATCCCACCAAGGGTAGTGGCTGCCATTGTTTGTTTAAGTTTACTCATGTGGCGCACAAGTTGTTGACTTGCAGCATCACACATATACAGATGTACAATAACAGACAAAGTCTGATAGTTCCGGGATTTTCCGCTGTTGTATTGTACAGTTTTCTTGTTCACAAGTACTGCATGCATCCGTATGTCGCTTCTCTTCAATTGTTTTTTTGTTGTGCCCTTCACTGTCTTTTGTGTGTGAAGGAAATGAGAAAAGGAAGTGCACTAAACTCAGAATTGGCGAGAAATTGTAACTTATTAAGAAGCTGAGTCTGGAGTCTCCATGGCCAAAGTGTGTGTGGAATACAGCGTGAAAAGTAAACCAAAAACAACATACGTAGGAGTAAGGAAAACTCCAAGCTTTTGCAGCGAAGTTTGATGTTGACCCTACTATACGATCACAGCATTAAGAGATCTCTATACCATCACAGCAATATGTTAAAGGTAAGTTTAGGTAAATTTTAAAACTTTAAAGGTACAGTATACTGTACATACACAGATACAGGCAGTCCCCAGTTATTGGCATCCTTGGTTATCAGCGATCCGGTTTTACGGTGCTTATCTAGTGACGACAATAACTGGATTTTTGGCACTGATATGCACTGATCTCGGCTTATTGGCACCAATCCCCAATTAACAGCGCTGCCAATCCCGGGTTATTGGTGCCGATAAGGGCTGTTATCGCTGATTTTTGGTTATTGGTGATTTTCAGTTATCATCACAGCCGTCGGGAACAGAACCCCCACCAATAACCAGGGGCTGCCTGTATATATATACAGTACTGTACAATATTTACATTCATTTACAATAATTTGGTTAAAAAAATTTACATTTATTTACAATGATTTTAAAAAACATTTACATATCCATTACAAATGTATTATAGTTATTATATATATGCACAGTGTGTTTTTAAGACACGAAAAAACAATGCTTCACTTTAACGGACAATCGGCTTTAACGGAAGACCTTCCCCCCTATTAGTCCATTGCAGCAAAGTTTCACTGTACTTTTAAACATTTCTTATTTGTTCCCATAGAAATACAAACCATCACCCTTTATACAGGACTCTTACAACTTACATGGGAGGTTGTCTCAGATGAATCCACACAGAAGTGCCATGCTCCTGGCTATACATGCTAGCAGGGGATGTCATGACTCCTACAACCTCCTACTTTGTCTGGCAAATGAGTTGACAGGCAGGTAGGGCCCTGGGGGTGAGTGAAACTATGCTTGAGAGAGAGAGCACTCAAGTCTGGAAAAACATTTTGGGAATAACAACCTTACCTGTAAAAAAAATCAAGCTGGTATGCAGCTAATTCTGGCTAATACCAAGCAATGGGTTTAGCATAAGCTTTACCTTGAACCCTGCCATTTACAGGGAGGGAGAAGGGAGACACTAAACTAATATAGGAGGCTTGAAATGTGATTATCTTTATTTGTTTCAACTCCAGCAGATACTCCAACCTAGATGCTGCCCCAAAGATGGAAGAAGGGAAAAAGGTGAGCCAAGTCACTCCACATTCATACCCCTAGACCTATACTAAGCTAAAGTACTTGGGTGAGATATTTTTCTGCCTTGTTAGAGCTTGGTAACTTCACAACTTGTTGAGCAGCTAACACAGGTCTCAAGGAAAATATATACAATGACCTGTCAGCAACATTCTCTGGTTAGTATGAGGTAAAGTTTGTCTGTCTACACGGGACACCCATCCTCATTACCTGATGTTCTGGAAAGTTCTTCCAAAACTTACGAGTGATCCCACACCCTCGATCTTGTGTGTTCTCACATGAGTAAGAAGACCAACATCTTCCTTCAAAGCACATAGAACAAGAGCACCTCGTCCAGGTCATCACCAACAGTCTCAAAGAGTGGGAATGAAGAAACTCAAATCTCTCATCAGGAGCTCACTAGTTCTGAGTTTCAGCAAAAACTCAGGAACAAAGGAATGTAAGACAGATCCCCATCCTTCTTAGTGTCAAACAAGATATGACAGGCCACATAACTCCTCCACAGGATTCACCAAGGCTAAAGCTCTTCCACAGTTTCCATAAAGGCTAAAGCTACAACAAAAACAGTCTTAAGGGTGAGATCTCAACCTGAAGCTTGTGCCAAAGGCTCAAAGGGTGTCCTCAGTAAGCTACAGAGGATGAGATACATCCCACACCAAAGGCCAAAGCTCCCGAGGTAGACAAGATTGGTCAAAACTTCTCAATAGAAAGGATAATTCCATCAAAACCGAGAGGTCAAGCCCTTTCAGTTTGAAAACCTGTGACAAGGTTGAGCAATAGCCTGCAGAGACTGAGAGGAACTTGTCTCAATCAAGGTGGATAAAAAAATGTCTGAACTGCTGAAGAGATGTTCCAAACACAGACACCCCTTCTACAACACTAATCATAGAAATTGGCCTATTTTCCTTGGTACAAGGTCACAAAGGCACAGCAAAGGTAGCTAGACATCTTCCGCACAGCCCAACAAGAAAAGCCTATCTCTTCCAGGATATGCTAGATCACCTTCAAGCATGAAGATGAAGGGAGTGCACTACCTGGTGATACCTCTGGATATGTGACTGACACAAAAGAGTGGGCCAAAGGGGATTCTCTCAGTGTCTTGACCAGAAGAGTCTGCAGAACTGAGTACCACTCAGCTTGAGGTCAATGAGGGGCCACCAGGTTCGTTCTAAGACAGGGAGTGATGAACTCTGTTGACCACTCCGTGGAATAAAACTGAAAGGCAGAAGTATGTAGATGTCTAGATTGTCCCTACCACTTGAACCTGACAATTTGAGCTGATCTGCCAGGACATTCCTTCTCCCACAAATGTACCTGGCTGTCAATAAAACAGCATGGAAACCTCCTACTCATGGACCTGCAATGCCAACTGACACAGGGCCAGAGACACCGTCCCTCACTTTTTGTTGATAAGTGCCACTATGGTTGTCTTCTAACTCATCAGCTCTATCGAGTTATCTAACTGCTCTTGAAATGTAGCAACACTAATCTCACTGCCTGAATCTCTACAATTTTGTTATGCAGACAAAGTGTATATATTCTTCGACCAAACTCCAGACCTGAACATGCCTTCCAGATGTGTGCCCTAACCCTCTTTTGATGCATTTGAAAACAAAAGCATGTTTGGAGGAGGTTCCACAACGCTCCTTAGGAGATTCCTTTTACTGCAAAGACCGACAGCACTGAACAGACACTCTGACTGGAAGAAGACCCCAAACCAGGAGAATCAGCAAACCTGGATACCACTCAACCCAAGAACAACGGGAAGTAGCCAGGGTCACCTTGAAACTATGGGAGATCATAACTGTTGATCATCCAAGAACACAGTTTTAATGGCAGTGAGTACAAACTTCCAGATTGTCCCAGGGATACTGGAATGCTACTTCTGCCACTACCTCAGGGATTGGAACAGAATAAAATACTGTTCAGCATGACCCTACATTATGTTGTTGCTTATCAACACTACCAAGTGACTACTGTAATGAAGGAAACTTCTTTTCAAGCAACCTCACCCGTTTTACCATAATAATGTAACAGAGAATAAAATTCATTTTAGTTATCTCTTAAATAGAAAGAACTATGGGTTTCATTCGCTCCTTCATCAATTGTCTCCTCCACTTCCCAGATGGTTAAGCCTAATTCTTCTCTCTGTTCAAAATGACTGCCTGAGGGCCTTAATTCTAGGCATGGCCTTCAAAAGGATGCCTTCCTCACTGGTGCCAGACAACAGGCAAGGGAGGAGCCAGAAAAGAAAAGTTGGTGCCACACTGCTCGAGAATGGTGACCTCTCCATGAGGCCTAGCTGAATGCCCATGTGTTCACTATAGAAAATGAGGTGGAGATTGACCTTTGCGCCACACCTACCTGGATGCTAAAGCATAATTCCCAAGGTAATAAATGGACCATGCAACAGCAGCTAAAAAGAGAAGCGCTCAGAACTCCACCAACGACAGATGTCCTTACCTTTGCCTGTCCCTTGTACCCTGCACTTGTTTGACCGCGAGGTTCAGACCGAGTGCACTTTAGTCTTGCATCCCTTAGTTCCCCCCTCCAGTGTCAGCGCCCCTATTGGACAAGGACATCATCATCTTGACAAAGATCGGCCCTGGCTGTAGAACCACTCTTGGCTCTATCCCATATGCAGTGGCCTTATGCCATCCCTGAATCTACCCCTCTGCAATGTTCCTGTTATGAAGACATCATCTGTGTAGAGTATTTCTCCTGTGTAGGATTCATTCATTTAGCAGGCCCTTATTATTACCTGCCCAGTAATTCGTCATTCTTCTGATCTGTGTTTATCATGTATATGTAATTAAGAGAATCCTTGAGTTTACGTAATCTTCCCTCACATGAAGAAGGCCCTCAGCCAGCATTGTTTCCCCTAATTTATTCATCTACAGACCTGCCTTAACCAGTCTTATTAGTCAAATTTCTTAGTAAAATACAGTAGATTTCTTGAGAATGTAAAGAACTTCCTGCGGTTATCCGTTGCCACCCAGAATCAAGTAAGTACTGTATCTAAGGCAAATACGTAGCACTACCAACTGTTACTGGAAAACTTGCAAGGACAGCTACACTTCCTACATTTCCAAAATGTTGACATGCAGATGAGGCATAAACTGCTGCCACACAACTCACAACTCTCAGGTGTGAATCATAGCCTTCCTTCAATGTATCCATGAACAACTGCATTTCAGGAGGGGAGTTCAGACAAAGTCTCATTAAGGGGTTCCTGTCATCTCGTCACCATGCTAGAACACACCTGTTGTTGGCTTAATGGCACGAGTTGAGAAGAGAGATCACAAGCTGTCCAATGATGCTGCAGCCATCACTTATGCAAGAGCAGGGGGATCTGCCCATGTGAAAGAAGTTCTCATTGATGACAGACAGCAGAGGACAACCTGCCAAAGCCAAGCTGGTTGTTCCTGCACGCACAGAAACCAGTACAGTAATACCCTGAACTCGAACGAATTCACACACGCGAACTTTTCACTGGAACTACCTAATTGTCATACACAAGTTTTTCACAGACACACATGAACATTTGAGAATACTGAGAAACTCTGCAAAAGTGTTTATGTTCAATTTTGTATGTAATTTATTATAAGTTTTCAAGCTTTTATGCATAAATTAAATAACATTAAATAATGAAAGTAATAATCTCTCTCTCTCTCTCTCTCTCTCTCTCTCTCTCTCTCTCTCTCTCTCTCTCTCTCTCTCTCTCTCTCTCTCTCTCTCAAGTCTCCGACCGGATGATGATGAGTTAGAAGAATTTATTTCTGGTGATAGAAATTCATTTCTCACTATAATGTGGTGCAGATTCCACAATAAACTGTAGGTCCCGTTGCTAAGTAACCAATTGGTTCTTAGCCACATAAAATAAGTCTAATCCTTCGGGCCAGCCCTAGGAGAGCTGTTAATCAGCTCAGTGGTCTGGTAAAACTAAGGTATACTTAACCTAACTTCTGTCTTACTGAGATGAGAGAATTTTTATTTTATGGTACATGTGTTTATTTGTTTTGTATGATAAATTTTTTACCTAATAATAAGTACTAATTTTCAAATATTAATAAGATTAATACGATTAAATAATAATAATAATAATAATAATAATAATAATAATAATAATAGGATCAATAAGATTAAATAATAATATAATAATAATATATAATAATATAATAATAATAATATAACTGTAATTACAAAATTTGTATGTGATATGCATTTTAAACAAACAAATATCTTTAACTCATCTTTTGTATGAAGCTCAAAGGCAAAGCTGTCAGACAAGTCGATTTAACATGACAAGAAGGGGGAGTGTTACTGATTAGTGAGTCAAAGGTTTCTTAAGTCTCTCTCTCTCTCTCTCTCTCTCTCTCTCTCTCTGTCCGTAATAATTCATAAAAATTTCACTCTCTAAGTAAGGACTCTCTCTCTCTCTCTCTCTCTCTCTCTCTCTGTGTAATAATTCATAAAAAATTCACTCTCTTGAATAAGGATAACTGTTGTCTCTCTCTCTCTGTAATAATCTCTCATCTCTCTCTCTTCTCTCTCTTGAATAAAGATAACTGTTATCTCTGTCTCTCTCTCTCTCTCTCTCTCTCTCTCTCTCTCTCTTCTCTCTCTCTCCTCTCATTTGTAGTTAGTGCAACCTCATTACTGTTTCTCTGTATGTCTTTAACTGTACAGTAGATAATTTTAAATTGATCTTATTTTACCTGTACCATTTACAAACTGTAAATGTGGCATTCTGAAACACAGACATAGAAGATTTCAGAACAAAGAGATGAGACAAAATAAAGAAGTTTTTAAAAACAAGGTTGAGAAGACTTCTAAAAATAGATCGGTGGAATGGACAGAGAGAGAGAAATAGGATACTAACCTTCACACTCCTATATTTTTATGTCAACCATTTATTTCTTTTTTTAAGGGTAATGTATTAAGCTAACTTTTAAATGAAATTACAGTAACTTTAATTTCATTTAAAAATTTAGTTTAAAACTGAATTTCCATCTTTTGATATCTAACATAAGAATAACCTCTCTCTCTCTCTCTCTCTCTCTCTCACATTATTCTCTGTCTCCGTAATAATTCATAATAATTTAACTTGATATTTCAAGTACGGACAATCTCTCTCTCTCTCTCTCCAATAATTGATAAATAATATCACTCTTTTAAGCAAGGACAATCCCTCTCTCTCTCTCTCTCTCTCTCTCTCTCTCTCATTCATAGTTAGCGTTCACACATTTTTACAACTTATTTATTTCTCTGTATGTCTTTACCTGTACAGTAGATAGTTTAAATTGATCTAACTTTACCTGTACCATCTACGAAGTGTAAATGCGCTAGTGTGGCAAATACATTCTAAAACATAGACACATAATAACTGAGAGTTGTATCAGTCAAAATAAAAAACACTGTTTGTTCATGAAAAAGCATTTCAGAACAAAAGAAAGAGATGCAAAATAAAGTTATTATAAAGGGGTTGAGAAGACTTCTATAAATAGATCGGTTGGAAGGGGAGAGAGACAGAAATTCTCTTCCAACTCTTTATTTTTATGTCAACCATTTATTTCCTTTTTAAGGGTAATATATTAAGCTAACTTTTACATGAAATTACAGTACAGTAACTTTAATTTAATTTAAAAGTTAGCTTAATAATTTGGGAGCATGATTAGGGTCATATTTATTGTTTAAACTTTAGAAATAAGCATTTATTAGCATTTTTAGAGACCGTGCCAAACTTACGCAAAAATTCGCCTTGCAGAGGGGTTCTGGAACCTAACCTCACGTAAGTTCGGGGTATGACTGTACTAATAATTAATGTGCTACTGTATACTACAGAAGGCAGTCTCTGGTTATCGGCGGGGGTTCCCTTCCAACAATGTGATGATAAGGAAAATCATCAATAAGCAATAATTGTCGATTTTTGGTGCTTATCAGTGCCGATAATCAGAGACTGGCACCTCTGTTAGGTATGTATCGGCGGCAATAAGCAGAAACCAGCCCCGAAAATCACAGATTTTTGTCGGTAGAAAAGCGTTGTAAAACCAGATAGCCGATAACCGGGGGCTGCCTGTACTTAATTTCCCATGTTGTCCTTAGTCCCTACAGATAATAAAGCATTACAGATAACGGAAAGTTTTCTGTAATAATGGTTTAAATCTAAACTACAAGAAATAACTTATCCTTATCTATGGTAGACAATGATGAAATCCTCCACCTTTGGATCCTCTAAATCTTCTACGTTTCTATTACTGGCTCACCAAACTTAAGAACAGAGCTATTTCACATGGCTCCTGGGGCTAAACTTTAAATGGTTACCTTGATAGACCATTTGGCAGTTATGGTCTAAAACAAATAACAATACAGCACTATTATTTGATAATTCACTTTTCATTGCACAGGTTCTTACCCCTTTCACTGCCCTGCATTTTGAGTTATGCTACGTTTTTATCATTAAACAGAACTTGAAGCTATAGTCCGTAAAAACTACTTCAATACACATGCAACATTGGGTCACACTTTATGCTATCATATTCCAATACTAAACATCATACATACAAAAACCAACCTCAACATTTTGTCTCATACAAAAACCAATCTGTACATTCTGTCTCATACGAACACCAACCTGTACATTCTGTCTAGTTTTTCCAAATATATACTATGCATAACAATACCAAGCTTGAAACAGAATCATACTAAATATCTTTAGACTTTACTTTATAAATGTGAAGATTCAAGTATCTAAGTTTTTTCCGACCTAAAAGTATTTTCTCTTCATATGAACATGAGAACAGCTAAAAATCAAGGTATATGTAAGAAATAAGATACCTCATCATCCATGAAATCTCGAGGCTTCAACTGTTTTGATTCAGCGCGCTGACTCCTGGAGGATACAAATGTTGAGGGAGTCCATCCTTCTTTTGTTCCAACTGAGTTAAAGTACCCAGCTGAAAACCCACCAGTAAAAGCACCATGGAACCTGAATCATTGGAAAGAAAGTTTAAGTTAAAAATTTCCCAAATGTCTTCCAACTGTATTCAGTATTATAATACAGTGATCACAGTAACCTTATCTCCTTTACCCATTTAGCAATGATACAACTTATAATCACTTGGAATCTCAACATATTTCAAAATTTCTAAAGAACTTGTTAGAATTATACTGTATAGTATTACAAAACCTTATGAAAGAGCAAAAGCCTTTCAAAATATCTTAACATATAGTAGTCAACAAACCACTGAATTATATAGTACTGTACACCTTTCAATATCTGCCAAAGGATGAAGCATGACAACCCAAACTGAAATTATGGAATTGGTAACGCAAGACTTCAAAAACACCAGCGGAATCTAGTATTTTCACTTCTTCTTTAGGGTACACTCAATGGCTGGTTCTGAACAAGTGATATAATGTATATGATATTTTAAATGAATTTTAACATTAGTAATCATAACATCTACATTAAATGTAAAACTACTAACCTCCTTCTTCCTTGACTATCGCAAACAACCTGATCTTCAATTCGTGGAGCTTTTGTCTGTCGAACATCATCTGAAATTCAACAACCAGTTATAACTATTTGTCAACATCTACAATGGAATAATCAACTGATAAATTTTTTGCTAATATGCATTTTATCAATCTATACTGGATTTTGAATACCATACCTTTAAACTGCAAGATGAGATACTTACAGTATTCATGTAATTTCAGGGATTACTAACATAAAACAATAAGCATATGTTAAAAAATGTTTCCAAACTGCAAGATGTGATATCTAAGTTATTTATGTAATCTCAGTGATAACTATACACAAACCAATAAGCATGCTTTAAAACATTTTCTCTACCTCTTGAATCAAACATAAGATGCAAAAGATTTACTGTACAAGTTACCCAGGTGTTGAACCCTTACTCACTACTTACTCACTATTAGCTAACAAATTACTCCTCTGATATACTCTGGTTGTCTAAATCAGCAGATCATATTTAAAAGGTTGTATTTTTCCAAGGTACACCAAACCGTAGCTTTCTACACAGATGTAGTTCTTCATTGGAGAGGTGGGTAGAGCTCTCAGCTAGCACACTGTTGGCCCAGCATTTGACTCTCTGACCAGCCAATGAAGAATTAGAGGAATTTATTTCTGGTGATACAAATTCATTTCTCGTCACAATGTGGTTCGGATTCTAGGTAACCAGTTGGTTCTTAGCCACGTAAAATAAATCTAATCCTTCGGGCCAGCCCTAGGAGAGTTGTTAATCAGCTCAGTGGTCTGGTTAAACTAAGGTATACTTAACTTTTTTTTCTACATAGATGTATAGTTCGATCCAATCTAGAAAAAGTTGTTGAACCTTGGTATTAAGGTGGTTAATTGGTGGTAGGTGGATGAGGAAGGGACATCCACCCTCCTTTGGCATTGGGGACTGTGTGGGATGGTGGATAAATTCAAACTGATTTAAAAATTTGTGATTTTATGGAGGAAACCCACTTTTTAGGTGGAAAGATAGTTTCTCAACTTACTGGCAAGTTGAATCTCCACCCTGATATGTCACCTTTCTTGCCAAAATGACATTTTTATAATAAAGTTTATATATACTTACCAAGTAATTACATCATTATTAGTTCCTACTTTTCATGGAGGCCTAGGTTTTAAAATTTCACACTAGCGCTCATACTGTTTTAGTGTAGGTAACAGGCACAAGCTCTTCCAGGTACAACAGATGATCAAGGACCACATGTCAAACCTGAGCTAGTTGTTCCTGCTCGGCCAGGAATTGTACCATAACCTCTGTGAACTTGCTCACATGAGAGTCTATTGGGAAGGTTTTCACTGACTGCCAAATCTATGGGCATGCCCAGATACTTTGTCTGCTGCTTGGAATGAGATCCATTTTCTCCCAATTTACCATGACCTCCAACTCAAGGTGAAAGGAGAGACGGTGGTCTCTTACCTATGAAGACAACAGGACCAACCAATCATCCAGGTAACACAGCACGTGTATGTCCCTCGAGAGGACCAAAACCAAAACCAAATGCAAGGTGAAAACCTAGGTCAACATTGTAGGGCCATTGCTAGTCCAAAGCACAGAACTTTGAACTGGTATACAGTCAGTCCCTCTGCACACAAAGCAGAGGAACTGCTGAGAGGCCAGATAGCTGGGTACTTGATTCATAATTACTTGGTATGTGTATATAAAACTTTATTTTATCATAAAAATGATATTTTAATGATAAAATAAAGTTTGTTCATACTTACCTGGCAGATATATATATAGCTGTATTCTCTGATAGTCCGACAGAATTTCAAAACTTACGACACACGCAGTGGGAGATCAGGTGGTTAGTACCCATTCCCGCTGCTGGGAGGCGGGTATCAGGAACCATTCCCATTTTCTATTCAGATTTTCTAGTGCCACTGTCTCCTGAGGGGAGGTGGGTGGGCACTATGAATATATATATCTGCCAGGTAAGTATGAACAAACTTTATTTTATCATTAAAATATCATTTTGTTCATGAGACTTACCTGTCCGATATATATATAGCTGAATACCACCATTGGAGGTGGGTACAGACAGAATAGGATTTAGGAAAAACATAATACATGTAGGTGATTGTCACCTTGGTTCCTTACCTGTTAGCATAGCTGACTTCGTGATTACTGTCACCCAAGTCGCTTCTGCTTTACTAGAGTCTCCAGCAAGATAGTGACCTGTATAGCTGGTGAGTTCTAGATGATCTGTCAACGGGGCGTGACCACAATGTGACTAGACCATATTGACCATACAATGAGGGCAAACGAGTAAAAACAACCACCTGACCAAGCCTAACTAAGTTAGGATAGCAAAACTAAACCTAAAGAGTGGGAAGTCTGCCTCTGGCAGTCGACCCAACAAAAATAAACCAACAAAAAACACACTAACCATTTTCTATAGGATAGGATGTGTGTCACTCCCTGCCCCCAGGATTGTATGATGCAACAATGTATGGTCCTAGCGAGCAGCAGTTCTCGTATGCTCGCCTTAACATCTCTCAGGTAGTGTGAGGCAAACACAGAGTTGCTTACGCCAAAATGTGGCACTGAGAATGTTACTGAGTGTCATATTCTTCTGAAAAGCCACTGAAGTTGCAACCGCCCTCACCTCGTGAGCATTCACTTTCAACAAGTTTAAAATCAGTGTCTTGACAGCATAAATGGGCTTCTCTAATCGTGTTCCTCAGGAAGAATGCCAGTGCATTCTTCGACATAGGTAAGTCCGGTCTCTTCACAGAACACCATAGATTATCCGAGGGGCCTCGACTTTCCTTCGTTTTGTAAAGTAGACTTGAGAGCCCTGACAGGGCACAGGACTCTCTCTGGCTCTTGACCCAGAATCTCAGCCATACCTTTAATTTCAAAGCTCTTGGGCCAAGGGTTAGACGGGTTCTCGTTTTTTGCTAAAAAAGTAGGACAAAGTACAAACTGCATTATGCCCTTTAAGCCTATATGCTTACTGAAGGCTTGAAGTTCGCTAACCCTCTTCGCAGTCGCTAGAGCGGTTAGGAAAATAGCCTTTCTAGTAATGTTCCTCAATGAGATGCAGAATGGAGAGGCTCAAAGGACTGGACATCAGGAACCGTAACACCACATCTAAGTTCCAAGAGGGAGTCCTTTGCTGAGGCACCTTTGTGGTTTCGAATGACTTTAATAGATCGTGAAGGTCTTTGTTGTTAGTCAGGTCCAGGTTTCTATGCCTAAAAACAGCTGATAGCATACTCCTATATCCCTTGATAGTCGGGACTGCTAGTTTGACTTCACTCCTCAGAAACAAGAGGAAGTCGGATATCTAACTCACAGAGGTCGTGGGAAGAGGAAATGCCCTTCTTCCTACACCATCTCCTGAACAAGGTCCACTTCGATTGGTACAAATTACTGAAGAGAATCTTCTGGCTCTGGCAATAGCTCTGCCACTGATCTTGAAAAACCTCTCGCTCTGGCCAGCTTCTCGATAGTCTGAATGCAGTCAGACTCAGAGCGGGAGGTTTTTGTGGTACCTCTCGAAGTGGGGCTGTCTGAGCAGATCGACTCTCATGGGCAGTGTTCTTGGGAAGTCCACCAGGAAGGACAAGACCTCTGTGAACCACTCCCCTCGAAGGCCAAAATGGGCGATCAAACGTCATCCTCGCCCCTTCCGAGGCTACGCAAACTTCCTGATGACTTCTCCCGAGGATTTTGAACGGGGAAAGGCATAAACATCCATCCCCATCCAATCCCAGAGAAGAGCATCTACTGAAATGCTCCTGGATCGAGTACAGGGGAGCAGTAAAGAGGAAGCCTCTTGTTCTTGGAAGTCGTGAAGAGATCCACCAAGGGACGTCCCCATAGCCTCCACAGTCCCTGACAAACCTCTTGGTGCAGGGTCCATTCGGTCGGCAGCAGTTGTTGTTGCCGACTTAGAAGATCCGCACGGACGTTCTCCACACCTGCAACAAACCTCGTGAGGATCGTAATATTCTGGGCCTGTGCCCACAGCAGGATGTCCTTTGCTAAGGCGAACAGGGACCGAGTGAGTTCCTCTGTTTCTTTAGGTATGCCAGGGCCGTGGTGTTGTCCGAGTTGATCTGGACTACTCGGTTTGTGACTCGTCCCTCGAAGAAAAGTAGAGAGCCATCTGAATCGCCCCCAATTCTTTGAGATTGATGTGCCAGGACACCTGTTCCCCTCTCCAGGTGCCCGACACTTCTTCTTCCCCTAGTGTTGCTCCCCATCCCGATGTGGACGCGTCGGAAAACAACACTAGGTCGGGGTTCTGAAGGTTGAGAGAAAACCCCTTCTGCCAACTTTGAGGGATCGAGCCACCACCTCAGGTGATCCTTCACCTTTGGAAGAAATCTTCAGATTCCTCTTCCAGATCCTCCTTGTTTGCCAGTTCTCTGCAAGAAAGAACTGAAGTGGTCTGAGATGCAGTCTCCCCAGGGAAACAAACTTCTCCAGCGATGAAATGGTCCCCAGCAGACTCATCCATTCCCTCACCGAGCATGTTTCTTTCCCCAGGAAGGCTGAAACTTTGTCTAAGCACTGTTGCTGTCTTTTTTGGGACGGAAAAGCTCGAAAAGCCACTGAATCCATCTGAATCCCCAGATAAACGATGGACTGAGAGGGGGTCAGATGGGACTTTTCGAAATTCACCAGAAGTCCTAGGGACTTTCGTCAAATCAACGTCGTGTGAAGGTCCTCCAGACATCTCGACATCGACGAGGTTTTCGAGATGAGCCAGTCGTCCAAATAAAGCGAGACTCTTATCCCTGCAGGTGAAGCCATCTCGCCACATTCCTCATTAACACCGTGAAGACCATAGGGGCTGTGTTTGGCCCGAAGCAAAGAGAGCCCTGAATTGATATACCTGTCCCCCAGGACAAACCTCAGATACTTCCTTGATAGAGGATGTATAGGGACGTGAAAGTAGGCGTCCTGGAGATCCAAAGAAACCATCCAATCGTCTGGTCTTAAGGGCTCCTATAACCGACTGGGACGACTCCATTTTGAACTTTTCTTTCACGACAAATGGTTCAACCTGCTGACGTCCAGGACTGGTCTCCATCCTCCTGACTGTTTTGGGACCAGGAACAAACTGTTGTAAAAGCCCGGGGATTGTAAATCTGAGACCTGTTCCACAGCTCTCTTCTCGAGCATCTGCTCGAGCAGGTCAGAATCTGCTGCTTCTCCTGCTGATAGGAGGGCGACAGATCTCTGGGCTTCGTGACAACGGAGGTAAGACAGGAATGGGATCTTGTATCCTTTCTCGATGACTTGGAGGGACCAGTTGTCCGCCCCTCTCTCTCTCCAGGCTCTTGCAAAAGAAAGAAGCCTGGCTCCAACAGGTGTCTGGAGGTGAACAGAGTCACTTCTTGCCCCTAGGTTTGGAAGGGGCTCTACCTCTGGAGAGACCTCTTCCTCGAGAGAGCGATCTCAAGAAGCTCCCCACGAAAGGGCTTTGTATCTTGGAAGCCTGCCCAAGGGAAGAAGTCGAAGGGACTGCTGGACGTCTAGAAGACTGGGCCAGGAGGTCTTGAGTAGTCTTCTCTTGCAAAGTGGTGGCAGTATCCTTAACAAGGACTGGGAAAAGATGGCTAGACAGGGGTGAACAACAACTCTGCCCTCTGTGAAGGAGAGACCGACTTCAAAACACGGCGGTGAAGTTGCAGTATAAGGCTCTCTTCTTTAAAAACCCCGTGCAGAAGTGGGCAGCCAGCTCTTTGGAGCCATCCCTGACAGCCTTGTCCATGCAAGCTAGGACGCTGAATAAGTCTCCCAGACTAATGGAGTCAGGGCTTGAGCCTGCAAGTCCAGGACTCCCAGACACCAGTCCAGAAAGTTGAAAACTTCCATTGTTCTGAAGAGACCTTTCAGATGGTGATCAGTTTCAGACAACGTCCAGGACACCTTTCGCTGAAAAGGAGAGACCTCCTGGGGAGCGTCCACAAGGCTGGAAGAAGTCCCCTTGGGAAGAGGAAGGAACTCTCCACCAAAATCCTCTCCCGTCTCATACCAAATCCTGCTTTCCCCACGGACAATCTTGAGGGAGGCAGGGCGAAAGAAGTCTTGTACTGAGCCTTCCTGGAGTCCATCCACTCCTGAACTTTCTTAAAGGCCCTCTTCATAGAGAGAGAGACGTCTTCATCTTCACAAAACCTGAAGTCTTCTGTGACTTTGATGAGGTTAACTGCAAAGGAGGAGGGCGAAGGTTGAGCAGAGGGTTGAAACTTGTCCCAAAAAACAAGTCCTTCAGCAAACATGTCAAGACCTGGTAATCGGAAGAAGCTGATGAAGTCAGGGGACTGTTCCTCAACTGCAGGTTCGATCCTTGACAGCTCCCCTTCTTCAACGGAGCAACCAAAAGATTGGAGAAACTCCGGGAGGTCTAAGCCTTGCAGTCCAACTGCTTGGTAAAAGAAGGACTTCTCTTGGAAGAAGTCCGAGAGAAGAACCATCACGAGCGAAAATGG
Organism: Macrobrachium rosenbergii; assembly: GCF_040412425.1. Taxonomy (NCBI): domain Eukaryota; kingdom Metazoa; phylum Arthropoda; class Malacostraca; order Decapoda; family Palaemonidae; genus Macrobrachium; species Macrobrachium rosenbergii. The sequence goes on along the minus strand of NC_089776.1, from coordinate 17,779,908 downwards.
AAGCAAGAAGCGTCTTGAAGCGTCTGGCGTCCTGTCGTCAAGCTGCGGCCCTGGCGTCGAGGCGAGCAGCAAGGAGCGTCTTGCCGAGCAGCATGAGGAGGCGTCATGCTTAGCAGCATGAAGTGTCATGGCGAGAAAAAGCAGTCAGCGCCAGAAGGTGGGCGTCAAGCCTAGCAGCATGGAAAGCGTCAGCAAGAGGGAATTAGCGATCCCTGCTGAGACCAGAGTCAAGCGCTGAGCCAAAGGACTTCTAGAGGCGAAGATCCGATGAGGAAGCCACTAAGACGAAGAGAAGGAGAGAGGGGGCGGTTTGGACCTCTTGATCGGAAGTCGGGTGAAATCCTTCCGGCTTAACAGGCAGATCTGTCTCCTTCTGGGCCATTAACAAAGCCAACTGCCGCTGCAAACCTGGCAAAAGCTTCCGGTTGGGAGAAGTCTCCTTCTCAGGAGAAGGGCTGATTCTGTGAGAACGAGGGGCGAGGGGCGATTCTTCCTTCTCACAGGAAGAAGCAACAGCTCTCTCCCTGGAGCGACCGGGCGCTCAAAAGTGTCATCGTCGATGAACACCTGGTCCTCTTCTGCGGCGGGAGGCGTCAAAACTCTCTGGGAGAAGAGCAAAGCGCCACGAGAAGAGGACGTGAAGCGTCCCCTTCTCTAAAGCTTCTCTTCAAAGGTCGAGAGACCAACCGAGAGCTCCACCCTGACGCGGGGAGGAAGATGTCGGAGAGACAAGAAGCAATCTTCAGGATTCGTGCCGTGCACAATCCCTGGCAGCCTGGGTAGCGTCATCAGGACCTGCCGAAGGGACGCCAGATCGGTGGGGGCCCGCGTAACCCTCTTGCGGCTTTCGACTTGCCCCTCCCTGAGTCCTGGGAGTCCGGCAGAGGTCCAGGCCTAGAGGCATTATAGGGCCGATCTGACGCCCCCTCCACAGCACTAGGGCACAAACACTATCACTGCACTTCACAGCACTTTGAAGAGCAGCATTTTAGGTTCCAGGTTACGAATGGAAGACATAATAACAGACAGGGCATCTCCTTCTGCAGACACAACCTCAGGGGGTTAGGAATAGCTACGTTTACTACTGGGAGGGTTAACAGGTGAAAAAACACTACCCTGACTCCACTCACAGATACACTCCTGGAGGAAGACCTCCTGATCCTATCACGCTCTAACTTCCTCACATAGGAATCATAAGTCCTCCAACTAGCATCAGGCAAAGACTCACACTCCTTGCATCGATCATTAAACAAACAAACAACCCCCTACACCTCGAGCATACAGTGTGAGGATCTACCGAAACTTTTCGGTAGCCTCACCTTACAGTCTTCACACAGCAAACTCTATAACTAGCAGAACTAGATTCAGACATCTTAATTCAAGCAAAAAACAAAAGCAAAATCAAAACAGTCCACAAAAGCGTATGCCTAGCCACAAGTCCAAGTCAAAAAACCAAAAGTCAAACAAATACTCAAGTGACAACCAGTTTACGAAATCCAAAGACGGAGGTACTGAAAACAGGTGTTGACAGTCCAGCGACAGAGAAAATCTGAATAGAAAATGGGAATGGTTCCTGATACCGCCTCCCAGCGGCAGGAATGGGTACTAACCACCTGATCTCCCCACTGCGTGTGTCGTAAGTTTTGAAATTCTGTCGGACTATCAGAGAATACAGCTATATATATATCTGACAGGTAAGTCTCATGAACAAAATGTCATTTTTATGTATGTAACTTGCTGAATCCCAAACTGGTACAGAGATGGGAGTTATGGATTAACTACTGCAAAACATAATGGATGATAATGAGTCGGAGGATAGCAAAATAAGCATTGGTACAATGCTTGTCGTTCCTTACCTGGTGAGAGAGCTGCTGCAGGTAGATACTGCCTCTGGTCGGCGCTCATCTTAACCATGAAGAATGTGGCGAGTTGGCCAGACGCACCTCTACATCAGTGGGTACTTTGCAGCAAGAGATGAACCCGGTGACTAACAAAGTATACAAGAAGCCAGTTGCCCATGCCCGGGGCACATACTGACCAACCAAATGACCAGAATCAATGAACACCACCCCACCATTAAAACTAAGACTGGTGGGTCTCCAGGTACACAGTACCCCCAGGCTCCCCTCATGACTCAACACCCAAGTTCAAGGTGAAGAAAAAAGGAAGGAAGAAAGGATCCCTATGCTTCCTCCCCCAACACCATGCCAGCCAAGGATAACGGCCCTAAAGTACTACAGTTTTCAAAAGTAGTTTCCACATCACGGAGATAATGGGTTGCGAAGATAGACTTGCACCTCCTGTAAGTCGCTTGAAGAGTTGATGATAGAGACAGGTTGTGCCTGAATGCTAAAGACGTGGAGACAGCTCTGATCTCATGAGCTTTAGCTTTGATGGATGTTAAAGCCTCTTCTCCAACCTGAGAATTGGCCTCAGAGATCAGATCCTTTAAGAAGAAAGACAAGCCATTCTTTGATAGGGCATGAGACGGATTCCTAACCGAGCACCACAAATTACTTGTAGGACCTCGAATCTTTTCCGTTCTGTGCAAGTAGTACCTCAGTGCTCTCACTGGGCACAGATCTCTCTCCTCCTCATCTGGGCCTAGTATTTCCATCAGGCTTTTAATAGTGAAGGAACAAGGCCAGGGCTTGGTTGGGTCTTCATTCTTTGCTAAAAAGCCCACGGTGAAGGAACATATGGCATCACCTTGGGAAAATCCCACTCTCTTGTCAGGAGCATGCACTTCACTGACCCTTTTGGCAGTCGCTAATGTCACAAGAAAGAGGGTCTTCCTGGTAATATCTCGTAACGAAGCAGAACGAAGATGCTTGAAGCAGGATCCATAGAGCCACTTCAAAACTACGTCCAGATTTGGAGGTATTGAAGGATTTTATGAGATCGGACAGGTCTTGATTAGCAGAGAGATCCATACTTCTGTGCTGAAACACTGAACTCAGCAGAGCCCTGTATCCTCTGTTCGTAGAGGAGGACAGGCCCCTAGATGTCCTCAAGTACAGGAGAAATTCTGCAATGTCTGTTACAGATGTCTTAGAAGATGGATGTCATGACAGAATAACTTGTTTCCATCTTGAATTTTGTCTTTTCAACAAAAAATTCAAGGTGCTTACATCCAGTACTGGCCTCCAACCACCCCCCCCCACCCCCAACCTCCGATGCCTTGGGGACTACGAAGAAACAATTGTAAAAACCGTCCAACTGGATTTCTTCAACTTTCTCGATGGCTGTCTTCATGGGAGAGGGCCTAATACTTCTCAGATCCTACCAAGAAGGCGGTCGACGTGATAGGTGTGTTGACTGACGGGGGCTTCTCCCTGAATGGGATGGAGTAGCCCTGTTTCAGCACTGACACAATCCACTCCTGTGCTCCTCTTGTGCTCTGCCTCTCCCAGTAATGGAGGAGCCTGGCTCCTACTGGCGCATGGAGGAAAGGATCCTCACTTCTGAGCAGCAGGCTTGGAAGAGGGCTTCTTAAAAGGTCAGGACAAAAAGTGCAGCTTCGTCCTAGGCCTAGACTGGGCTCTGGGTCTGCCACCTTGAAAAGGCAGAAGCTGAAGTGGAGAATGGGTCCTGGTACTTGTCGATGGAGACTCCCTGGGATGTCTAGACGAGCGAGCTAAAAGGTCCTGTGTACTTTTCTTCTGAAGTTCCAAAGAAACTGAGGGAAATGCTGGCGATCGAGAGGAAAATACAATAGGGCTGACTTCTGAGAAGCTTTGACACTCTTTGTAGTAAACGAGCACCAGAGCTCTCCTTCAAAACTCCCATTGCATAGAGAGAGGCTAACTCTTGAGAGCCATCTCTGATGGCCCTATCTGTGCACAACAGGACATTCAGCCAATCCAATGCGACTTCCTCAGCGAGTGAAGAGCAATACTAAATCTTGCGGGCTAAAGCCCCCACCGACCAGTCTAAAAAGCTTAAAACTTCAAAAATCCTGAACAAGTTCTTCAAAAGGTGGTCGAGTTCTGTAGGGGAGAACATCACCTTAGCGGAGGGCGAAGGCTGACCTCCTAGACAAGTCAGTAAGTCCTGAGAAGCACCCTGGGAGGAGGCAGCCACTCCCAGTGAGGGAGCTTCTCCGATCCCGTACGAAGAATTCCTCCATCGCACAAGATGAGGAGAAGGACAGCTGAAGGAAAACTTCCCCTGCTCTCTCTTCTCCAAGAGCCAGCCGTGCAGATCACTGAGAGCTTTCCTAGCTGAAGATGAAAGCACCATCTTCGGTAACTTGGAGGAGTCAGAAGGCTTGTCACTGATGAAAAATGTCGAAGCTGGGGAGGTCAGGGCTGGAGGCGAGAAGAATCCCAGAAAGTTCTGCAGGAAGTATATCAATAAAGCTGCATACTATGTCAGAGGGGAGACCTGATCTACTTCACCAACTCTACCTTCATCCTCTGACGAAACGGGGAATAGAAGCAAATCTTGAGGGGCCTGGGCTGAAGAGAAGGCTCTCTCTTGAGCAAATTTAAGATGTCCACCAGCTGACGCTGAGTGGGAGCTAGTGATGGGTCTGTTGTGTCTGCAGAAGGCGTCTGTGATGGATTCTTGGGCACTGAAAGGCACTCAGATACTGAAGGGCCTCGGGAACTGAAGGGCACTTGTGAGATGATGGGCACTCAGGTGTAACGGGAGAAATGGGTGCTAATGGGCGCTCGGGCACTAACGGGTGGTAATGGGCACTTGGGAACTACTGAGCGTCCGGGCTTTGCTGGGAGATCAGTTGCTCTTGGGAGCTCAGGCGCTACTGGGCGCTTGTGAGATGACGAGAAGCATCTTGGGTCAGATGATTGCTTGACCTCACGCACAGCATGCACTGGAGTAAAGTGTTCTGGGGAATCCCAGAAACTTCAACAAGGCTGCTGCAGGGGCTCCCTAAATTTCTTGTGAGGCACTGGAGGGAAGTGGACCGTGTCCGCCACAGGCCTTTTCAGTGGCTGCAATTCATCACTGAAGCACTGGCAGCACCTATTCTCGGGACTGGAAGCCTCAGAACTTGAGGACAGCCTACTCATTTCTGTTTGGATGCCTTGCCAACAGCTGTCCTTTGCTGCGACCTGGGAAGTTGCAACAGGTCCGACTGAGGCGATGACTGCCCTTGGGCAGACCCCACCGAGCTCCTTTAGGCCTCCGGTAAGACTGCTCCCAGGTGTAGGGGAGTATACCAGTGACCTTTGCCTAGGAGCATCAGCGTGACAAGCAGCCACCACCTCCACTGACATTCCACTGACATTTCACTAACACTAGCACTTTTTTCCACTTTGTCCATAAGGACATGCACTGAAGCACCCAACTGGGTCATAGTATCCACAATTAACCCCATTTTGACATCAAAATTATGTATGAGTTTCAAATCAAGGCTGGCAAGAGGATCAAGTTCGGAAGCAAGGGAGCCGGGTAAAGGAGTAGGCTAAATAGTCAGAGAACAGCGGGAACAGGTAAAGGTAAAGCTGGAATATCATCATCAGGAGAACTAACAACAGTCTTGCTACCTACTGTCTGTTTTTTGGCTCTAGCAGCTGCCTTACATTTCCTGTCTATGTCTCATTTTTGTTAAAGAGACCCTAAAACCTTCCATTTTCTAGCATCCCACTCTGAACATTCGTCACATGTTTGATCAACTGAACACTCTTGTCCCCTACATTCTACGCACATAGAGTGAGAGTCATATTTCTCTTTAGTGAGCCTAGTATTGCAGCCTTTGCTGCAATAGCGTAGGCTAATCGCACTAGACTCAGACATACTAGGCTAAGTCTAAGAAGTCAACAATCGAGTTATAACGTAAGTCAAACTGAAGAAAAAGCATCCTAAACTGAAAAATTAACAGTCTTCCTAAGAGAGAACCTGACGTAAATACAAAAGCTGTAGGCTACCAGTACTTAACCCAAAGAAGAACCTCAAAAGGAAAAGTGATGAAAGCCAAAATTTAAGCTGACTGCTCACAACTGAACCACTGTCAGAGCTGGCAGAAAAACAACAAATCATGCTGTTGAGTGAGTGGGTCACCTACACCGACACTAGCGCTACCACGAATTTCAAAGTTTTTAAGCTGCCGTTGAGTGAAACAATAAGCAATGTAATTACTTGGTAAGTTACATATATAAAAACAGCAACTTAACATGCACTCTCTTGTCAGGAAAGAGGATAAAAATCTTGAAGTTCATCACCACTAAACTTGAGAAAGAAGGTTGTCCTATGGCCAAAACCGCAACAAGTTTGCCAGAACAACCAATACCCAAAAACATCCAGTATACCTCTCACGAAAGATTGCAGGTTAACACCAACATAACTCTTCATTAGACCTTGGGGGAAGCTGAATGAAAGTCTTAAATAAAAGACCTTCCTCCCAGTTAGTAAAGCTGAGATATTTCCAAGACAACAAATATATGTGTCTATTTGAAAAATACCCATCCTTTTAGTCCCCTCGCAAAGAGAAGTCGCTCTTCCTCGACTTCTAGCGCCAATCTTCAGCATCGCACACACCCCACTATGGTTGAGGTCCTATTGCGAGTCAAGAGTAAAGCAAAGAAATGGGCAGGAAAAGAGTACCTCAGGATGTGTATGAAGTTAATAACTCTTCGGATTTTCATACCTTCTTTGACTCGGTAGAATAAGTTAATAACTCTACGGATTTTTAAGCCCTTCTTTGGCTCGACAGGATATTATAGAATATCACGTTCAATTTCGTTAGCTACAATCATGAAACGGTTACAATTTCTGTCAAGACTGAAAATTATAAAATAAAAAAGATATATTTTTTTCAACAATTTTATTAAAATGCACTAAAAAGTAAAAAATATTTTTTTGAGACACCAGGATTTTCTTACATTAATCATGTTTACAAAAACAGTGTGGGCACCAAGCATGGAAGGAAATGCTACAAAAAGAAAAAAAATTTATTGTAGCATTTCCTTCCATGTTTGGCGCCAACACTTTTATTTTTTGCAGACATGAATAACTGAAGGAAAATCCTGAAGTCTCAAAAATTATTTTTTTACTTTTTAGTGCATTTTAATAACAGTTTTTTTTTAATTGTTTATATTTTTCATTGCTGTTCAGTCATACAGGACAACAGTAATTTTGTTATTACTTCATTCGTGTATGAAAAATTGTGCCAAATTCAGGAGCAAGGGCCCATGTTAGAGAACCAGACCATCTTAACCAAATCAAATCTCGCGACAGTTGCATCTCTTTTAGGTTTTAGAATTATCTGATTCAGTGAATCCAAACTACATTAAAACAAGAGTTGAGGAAAACAAAAACATACAAATCGTTGATTGCAAGTGACCTGTTGATATTCGCCTCTCTATTTAAAGAATTCCTGTATAAAACGGAGGGATATGTGGCTCAAGAATAGGTAACTGGTTTAGGGGTATAGGAATGGAGATTCCTAAATATTTACTTAGATTTAAAGGCCATATGTCAAGAGTCCAATTCACTTGTTTCACTTGATGAAATTTGTTAAAAAAAAAAAAACAGAAAAATATTTCAGATTTTTATCTTTTCTGTTAAAAGTGAATGGGAGAGAGCCTCAGACGTTAATTACACTAACAAATTCGTATAAAATAAGTTCATTTCCATAATCTTTTTAATCTTATGTTACCATCATCATCATGTTACGTTCTGATACCAAAGGAACCAATCTGGCCCCTTCCTGGTTAGGCAAGTTATCTTCATCAGCTCCCCTGAACATTTTCTTTATCCAGTCTCCCTTAATCTTTCGCGCTCTCATCGCTTTTCTGGGACTCACTTGTAAATATATGCTGCATTAAACGGCCATCCTTTCTCACGATATATTCCTTTTGTATCAACTTCGATAGCATAATATATACTAAAACTCAGGGAACCGCAAATGGGGAAGTGTTGTTGGGTGAGGTAGACTAAAACACAAAAGGAGTGGAATATAAGGCCCATTATCCCATTCATAACTCTCATTCAGACTAAGGCAAATTCATGGAGTGTTTTCAAACTAATAACATGCACTAGGGTAAGGCCTTGATAATCTTGGGTAGGTTAAGCTAGCCTAGGTGTGGTTGGCTAGGTAACTTCCTAAAGAAACGACCGTCGGAATTATATTTTCATGTAAATAACAATATAATAGTTCAAAATGAAATTTTAACATTTTACTACTTGGTTCTACCGTTCAATGAACAGGCAAAACTAGATATCTCTTGGTCTAGCCTACTCTCCCACAGTCAGCGGTAGCTCTGCCTTTACTAATTTAGCCCGACTTAAGTATTATAAACTGGCTGCCTCATAGTTCTCACAATATTACCTGGATCAAGTTCTTCCAATGGCGTTCCAAAATAACAGAGGTCATCATCACTGTCGTCCATTATCACAAACTTTCTAGCGGATAGTATGACTGGCGGCCTTTCTACTAACGTTTTGTTTACATTTTGGTCGGAATCATGAATGACACCGCATTGCGCCAAGTAAAACATAACTTGAGGTTATATTTGAAATGCCTTGCGTTTGTTGGTTTTTCTTTTAACAGTTTTCTGCCGTAGTTTACTTTGCAAGTATATATTCAATAAAAATAAAATATAAACATTTTATTAATTTTCATCGTGTATTAATTTTTACCAAATATTAAACAGCTTAAGTGATTACAAGGTAATGTTTCTTTTGGTAACCAAAGCTCATTTTCAACCTTTATGGACATCAGATGTTTTCGGTACGATTAAACCAAAATCGTCACCGCCTACCAACTACCAGTGCTTCCTGCCATCTTATGAACGTCATTCTTGTGTTATAAAAAAGTTAATTCGTTTTTCAAACAAGTGCTGATTTAAACGAAATATCATCTCTCTCTCTCTCTCTCTCTCTCTCTCTCTCTCTCTCTCTCAATTTCAGGAATCACTGCATAGGATATTTACTCCCTCACACTGCCCTTGGTTTTACTTAAAAGCAGAGGAACGAGTTTTTTCCAGCAACCATTCTTGAATTGGGAAAAATTGTAATTCTGCTGGGTCCTTGTTGTGAACCATTGGTACCAAAAACCATTCGAAAGTGGTCCAGTGACTTGTGTATGGAGCTACTTCGTCAAATGCGTCAAGGATGAACATATAAAACCGGGTGGATATTGGACTCTAATTTACCTAAAATTTCAACATTAATATACTTTTAGGCGCAAAATTTTAACGCCACGGGATGATTTTTTTTATTTCACACACCGAGCAGCTCATATGCTTTATAATACGCTATTATTTAGCTTGCTTTTTTGTCTGTTTGTCTGTCTGGGTCAAATCTTGTAACTAGGGTTGCCAGATTTCAAGATAAGCAATCCGGGACATTCTTAAAATCTCTCTAATACATAGACATCCCCAGATAAACATATTATAAATAGATACAGACGCAGTGAAAAACATCAAGCAAGTATTTTAAAAGGATATAAAGAAAAAAAATTTGTTAAACTAATATTTAATGCAAATTACAATAAAGAAACTGAAGAAACGGAAAATAATCCAGAAAATTTGTAATCATTACAAATAATTAAGATACCAAAGTATCTTTTTCATATGAAAACTGAAGATAAATGAAAATAAGAAAATTGTATGCACAGAAATAATGAAAATTGAACTTTGTATTTTAGTTGTATTTCTCAGATGATTTTGCTTTCTTTAGAAGTTCCATATTTCCTAATACCTGCCAGTAAAATTCTTTGCAATGACAATTTATGTTCCACTTACACTGTAAAATAGCCTCTATAGTTGTCACATCCAATTTATTCCTCTCGTCAGTCCACTGAGCACTCATCATAGAAAAGACACGCTCAACATTTGCATTATGCGCAGGTATACTAAACAAATATTGACACAAAATTAATATCTCAGAATACTGTTCTTCGAAGTCGAACTGCTGTAGGATAGAAAGCCATTTTTCATGACACATCTTGGTCATCCATTCTTCAGGTTTACTCTGCATTTGTTTATCAAGGAGTATTTTAAATGTTGACCACTGACAGAAAAGGATGTTGTCGTCAATGTTTACACCTTTGTTTTTTAACACTAGACAAGACGATTGTATTTGTTCCCATGCTGGAAGTGTATCTAATAACATCCATGAAAAGATATCAAAACTTTCTAACGATGAAGCCCATTTCTTAAGATAGTCATGGCAAGTGACGTAGTAGTTATCCACCTCAAGTAGGAATTTTTTCATCTCTTGAGATGTGATTTCATCATCTTTAAGGCACCGTTTAACACTAAGAGGAATAAACTTTTCATCCATTCTTGCCTTTATTAAAGCAACTATTTCTTTTAAACAGCCAAGCACTTCAATAATGCTGTTATCTCTCTTTTCAATCTTCATAATCCTGCTGCTAAATACATACTAAAGACTGTGAACAAAATACAGGTAGGCTTCGCTCAGTGGATTGTTAAAAAAATCTAAAAGAATTTGAGGAGCTTTTTCTTCAGAAGCAAAGAAAGATTTCAGTGCTTCAAATAATTTTAGGATTCTCTCAACTGCCCTCGTCAAAGAAAGCCAACGAGTTTTAGAATGAGAGAGAACTGATGCATATTGAACACCAACAAAGCGCAGAATTCTTTCAGTTTCTCAGTTCGAACAGTGTAAATACTAAAGTATTAAAACACTTTAACAACGATTACTTCAACATCAATAGACAAGACATTGGCAGCGGTATGTGCAGCACTGTGGAGAATATGGGCTGGGCATCCTACACCTTCCATCGAGTCATTCATGCTTTCCTTGACTTTCGAAAAGACATTATTTGTGCCTTTACGTAAACGTCCACCAAAATTAGTATTAGTGTTATCGCCACCAAAAGCTACACATTTTTTAACATCCAGTCCTAATTCGATGAGGCTCTCTCCGCAGAAGTTTGAAATTGTTTCCGAGGTCTCATTTGGAAGGGATTTTACTCGCAATAATTTTATCTGCAAGCCATTCTTCCGTGAAAAATATTGTACAATCAACGGAAATATTTTCTCAGCATTATGGTTACTTGCATCTGTAGATATGCTATAAAAAGAAGAATTATTTATATCTTTAACAACTTCGGCAATGCTATGTGGAGCCAGAACGTTTTTAATTATTGCAGAACATTTTGTCCTAGCACTAGAAAATTTGCTTGCAATTTTGGAATCAGGAAATACTGTTGGCAGTAGTACATTCGTGCAATCATTTGAGCTGAATGACTGATGATGGCAAACAGTATGAAAGGCCATGGCAACTTCTGCTGCTATTATCTTAGTTTCTTCATCTGTGTTTTTCTTGATCAAGAAATTTGTTATTTTATCATCTTTTGAAGTGGAGGAAACGTTTTGTTTGTGCTTTGTGGTTTCTATGTGCCTCTTGATATCATTCTTCCCACCATGTTCAATAGTGAAATTGCAATGGCATAATCGACAGTTTGCTTCATAACAATTCCTGCCTTGTTTGATAAATGTCCATTCGCTGGAATATTCATCTCGAAACTTACATTTACGTTTTGACATCTTGTTTTAAAGATGAAAAAGGTAGGCCGTAGCAAAAAGTAACGAGACACACACTTGAATGAGAGGCTAATACAGTAGCCTACTGATGCAGGAGTGCAACTCGCCACTCACCGGACCGCAGCCAAGCAACCGAACAAGTTGCAAACGCGATTGACTGCGTCAGTCGTCACGTAACTTTTAGCAACATCGTTGATTCGTTGGGCTATTCAAATTATATTTTCATCAATATAATTTCAACTGAAAACCATTACTTAATTTATTTTATAATGTAATGATCTTTATTTGATTTATTCATTTATTATTAGTCTATTTCATTATTTACTTTTTTTTATGATGAACGAAATCCGGGACAAAAGGCCGTCCCGGGAGGGTCTATCCGGGACTCAGGACAAAATGATCAAATTCGGGACATGTCCCGCGAAATCGGGGCGTCTGGCAACCCTACCTGTTCCCTTCGTCCGATGGAATGGAAATTTTGCATAGTTCCTCAATCGTGGTGACAATTCAACCTTACATGATCAGTAGGTCAGCATTGACCCTACAGTGACCTCTCCTATGCTATTCCCAATCCTTCTGTACTATTTCCAGCTCTTCCTTGGGCGTGTCGGTAGAGTTGTGGCCTTGCACTCGTTAGGCCCGAGTTCGCCTCTCCGGCCGGCTAATGAAGAGTTAGAGAAATTTATTTCTGGTGATAGAAATTCATTTCTCGCTATAATGTGGCTCGGATTCCACAGTAAGCTGTAGGTCCCGTTGCTAAGTAACCAATTGGTTCTTAGCCACGTTAAAATAAGTCTAATCCTTCGGGCCAGCCCTAGGAGAGCTGTTAATCAGCTCAGTGGTCTGGTAAAACTAAGGTATACTTAACTTTTGTACTATTTCCAATCGTTCTAGCCGTTTCTATTGAAGATAGAAAGAGAAAAAGTATAACATACGATTGCGACTCCAGCGAATTTTTTTCTTACGTCGCGTCGTCCAGAGCTTTGTTGTTTCCGAGGGAAACTTAGGTTAAACCCTCTTTTTGATCTTTCTTAAGATAATCGCTACCTCCTTTTACAGCACCATGAGGCTCTCTCTCTCTCTCTCTCTCTCTCTCTCTCTCTCTCTCTCTCTCTCTCTCTCTCTCTCTCTATATATATATATATATATATATATATATATATATATATATATATATATATATATATATATATATTATGTATATATATATATATATATATATATATATATATATATATATATATATATATATACTTGGAGAAATTCTGCACTTAGGTATTTTCCAAATAATTTTCTCCTACAATAACGATACACACACACACACATATATATATATATATATATATATATATATATATATATATATATATATATATATATATATATATTTCCTTTTATGCAAATAAAAGTATTCACATTTCACACACTACCTGCTTTATAGTTTAAAATTCTATACACAATCCTGTATTGTTTTAGTTAGTAGAGATTTTTTTTATTCCCATACTCATTTTCATAAATCTGAATTCGACCTCTACATGCCGCAAGGGCAGCTTAGCTTGGACGTGAACCCTATAAGAGAACTGGCAAGGTAGCTCAACATCTGTGCCACGTTTAAGAAAAAAGCAATGTCTACATCGTTACTCAGTGTAAAATGTTACGAAAGGTTTCAATATGATAAAAAGAATATCTGGCAATTATTGTTTTAGCATTTTTTAGATCTGTAGTGCTTTCAAATACTAAATAAACTGATTGAGAACGTTTGATATGGCAGCGTCACTTCCCACCCTTGCCCTGCCCAAAACAAGAAGGTTTGGAAATACCATAGTATCTCAGGATTTGTATGAAATGAATAACTCTTCGGATTTTCATACCTTCTTTGAATCGGTAGAATAAGTTAATAACTCTACGGATTTTTAAACCCTTCCTTGACTCAACAGGATATTATAGAGTATCACGTTCAATTTCGTTAGCTACAATCATAAAACTGTTACAATTTCTGTCAAGACTGAAAATTATAAAATAAAAAAGATATATTTTTTCAAACAATTTTATTAAAATGCACTAAAAAGTAAAAAATATTTTTTTGAGACACCAGGATTTTCTTACATTAATCATGTTTACAAAAATAGTGTGGGCACCAAGCATGGAAAGAAATGCTACAAAAAGAAAAAATCTTTTATTTTTGTAGCATTCCATTCCATGTTTGGCGCCCACGTTTTTATTTTTGCAGACATGAATAACTGAAGGAAAATCCTGGTGTCTGAAAAAATTATTTTTTTCACTTTTTACTGCATTTTGATAAAAGTTTTTTTTTAATTGTTTATATCTTTCATTGCTGTTCAGTCATACAGGACAATAGTAATTTTGTTACTACCTCGTTCGTATATGAAAAATTGTGCCGAAGTCAGGAGCAAGGGCCCATGTTAGAGAACCAGACCATCTTAACTAAATCAAATCTTGAGACAATTGCATCTCTTTTAGGTTTTAGAATTATCTGATTCAGTGAATCCAAACTACATTACAACAAGAGTTGAGGAAAACAGAGACATACAAATCGTTGATTACAAGTGACCTGTTGATATTCGCCTCTTTATTTAAAGAATTCCTCTAGAAAATGGAGGGATATGTGGCTCAAGAATAAGTAACTGGTTTAGGGGTATAGGAATGGAGATTCCTAAATATTTATTTAGATTTAAAGGCCTTTTAATTAAAGTAAGTGTATGTTAGTTTAACCAGACCACTGAGCTGATTAACAGCTCTCCTAGGGCTGGCCCGAAGGATTAGATTTATTTTACGTGGCTAAGAACCAACTGGTTACCTAGCAACGGGACCTATAGCTTATTGTGGAATCCAAACCACATTATGACGAGAAGTGAATTTCTATCACCAGAAATAAATTCCTCTAATTCTTCATTGGTCGGTCGGAGAGTCGAGCAAGTTCTTCATTGGAGTGGTGGTAGAGCTTTCGGCTGGCACGCTGTTGGCCCAGCGTTCGACTCTCCGAGCGGCCAATGAAGAATAAGAGGAATTTATTTCTGGTGATAGAAATTCATTTCTCGTCATAATGTGGTTCGGATTCCACAATAAGCTGTAGGTCCCGTTGCTAGGTAACCAGTTGGTTCTTAGCCACGTAAAAATAAATCTAATCCTTCGGGCCATTCCTAGGAGAGCTGTTAATCAGCTCAGTGGTCTGGTTAAACTAAGATATACTCACTCGGAGAGTCGAGCGCTGGGCCAACAGCGTGCTGGCCGAGAGCTCTACCCACCCTTCCAATGAAGAACTGTTGTCAAGAGTCCAATTCACTTGCTTCACTTGATGAAATTTGTTAAAAAAAAAGAAAAAATATTTCAGATTTTTTTTATCTTTTCTGTTAAAAGTGAATGGGAGAGACTCAGACGTTAATTACTAACAAATTAGTATAAAATAAGTTCATTTCCATAATCTTTTTAATCTTATATTACCATCATCATGTTACGTTCTGATACCAGAGGAACCAATCTGGCCTTTTCCTGGTTAGGCAAGTTATCTTCATCAGTTCCCTTGAACATTTTCTTTACCGAGTCTCCCTTAATCTTTCGCACTCTCCTCGCTTTCTGGGACTCACTTGCAAATATATGCTGCAATAAACGGCCATCCTTTCTCACGATAAATTCCTTTTGTATCAACTTTGATAGCATAATTAAGTCAACAGCTCTTCTCAGATCCACATCAAAGATAAAAATCTTTCCATCTTCACTAGAATTTATGTAAAAGGATTTATGTTTGCACAGCAGTATTGAGCTTACAGTTGTCACGTCGGCATCTCTTTTTCATGCATTACAAGACACAGTGAACCATGAAGACTCTCATTCTTATTGCGTAGCAAGTTCGATTTAGCAGTGTTAGTTTACAAAACCCATTTGTGATGTTAATATCATTATTATTATTATTATTATTATTATTATTAGTAGTAGTAGTAGTAGTAGTAGTAGTATTCAAATAAGTTTTCGAGTCTGGCTTTTGTAGCAATATTTTTTTGTGTAGATAAATGGTAGTTTGATATTAGCCTGTCATCTCAACTGAGTTTGCATTTATAAAGGGAAATTTTACAGTAGAACGCGTTAAATATGATTTAATTGTGCCTGTAGTTGGGAGATTTTCTTGCATTTGCGTCTAGTGAAGTAGGTGAATGAAGCCTACGACCTTGTCTAGAAGGGATACTTTCTAATAATTTCTGCACATGTTAGTCGGGAGAAACAGAATATGAACTCGAATAAGTGTGGCATTTATTATCTGACTATTATTTGCATCAATACAAACCAAAGCTATTACAGAATCATGAGTACCTACTTCTCAAATGATATTCCTTTCTACCAGTGACCTTATTAAGAATAGGCCTACTACGGCTGCTAGGCAGGTAGTCTGGTGGGTTCTGACACCAGAAAAGACCAGTTCAGGCTGGTAGGTTACTTTCTCTGTACAAGTGCAGGAAAGGGAATCGCCACACTCACATTGCTCCCACCCCGTCTTTTCAAAAATAAATAAATAAAAAGTTGCCAAAATTTGCATTAAAGTCTGCTGTGACTTGCAATAGATGAGTGAACTTTAGAGGGTGCCCCCAAAAAATATAAGTTGTGATATTTAATAACCATAGAAAACTTTTCGGTAATTAACCTAATTTTTTCATGCCGAGAAGTTTCCAGACACTCAGATCCTTCCATAGGACTTAAAAAAAGAAGAGTAGGCCTACACTCTTGCTGAAAATCGCTATTCTCATTTAGGACTTAAAAAAAGAAGAGTACACTTTTGTTGAAAATCGCTATTCTCGTTTCTTTTGAAAACTGAGACTGACTATTATGAATAAACGGAGTACAAATCACACGTGTATTCGAACTGAAGTGAAGCTCCCAAATTGCCTGGATGACTTGAAGGAGATTCGCCTGTAATCGTCGACTGGTAGAAACAAATAATTTTTGACCATCGTTACTAAAGAAATGATGATGCCCGCTGCAGACAATTAAAACGAAAGGTTGTAGATCGGAAATAAGCATCTCCTGAAAGGAATACAAAAATAATCATTGTTGTATCTAGACCTTCTCTGACAGAAATAATTTGCTACATATTTCTGCGGACTGAATTATACTCTATATCCATCAAAGGAAAAACTATATGTCGAACAGGCGCCACTAATGAAGATATTGGTTTCTATGAACATTATATGCAGTTTCTGTCAAATAAGATATCTAGAGTAGATTTATAGTCATATCCGTAACAAAGGCCCAATCCCTATAAATAGCCTAGATGTGATGAAACCGAGAGAGAGAGAAAGTAACAGTTAGGCCTAACCAAGAGAAAGCGGCAGACTCCGCCGTTTCAAAGGTGAAAAATGAATCCCGGGAATAAAAAATAAACATCCAGAGTTTCATTGATTATTTATTTATATACTTTCTCAGAGAAATGAGCACAGAACCTATATTCATTTCCTTACGGCTTGATCTTGATTCTAAGTCACTACTGTATATGTAATAATCACATGCTTCTCGGGTGATAACGTCTACGCTGACGAATTTCCAAGATTTACTGGCGCATATCCTTTCACTGTTTATAAGAGGTTCGGGTTTGAAATAGAGGCTTTCTTAGCAAATTAACGGTATTTTCACTTGTTCCTTTTGAGTGAGATAATAATAATCATCTTCATCTTCGCCACAATCATTTTCTCGTAGAATTGAATCTTATCGCCGTATTAATACAAGGCATAAAAAATTACAAAAAAGAAAAAATATATTTTGGACGCAGTTGCGCCTAACTTTGCTGTTGAAATGGAATGATGTATTGGAATTAATGGAAGATTTTGAATGTGAAGATATGATGGAAAAGAGGAACGAGGGTGGGAAGAGTAGGACTGAAAGAAAGGAGTGAACGCGAGACCTTTCGTGATCCGTTGATATTAACTCAAAGCTTGACTTGTCCAATGTGAATAAATAATTACTTCAAAACTTATAGGATTGAGGTATGAAAGAACGAGTTTCTTTTCGAGTAATGATTGCATCTTGAATACGCAATACGGCAATTCTTTTAGAGCTTTTAAAATTAATAATAATAATAAGAAGAAGAAGTCCCAGAGTCACCTATTGCTTGTCTGCACTGAAAGTGTTTCCCTAAAACACAGTGCTGTCTTATAATAAACGCACACAGATATGTTTCATATGTCACTACCCTAGTTCCAGTGATGTTCTAATCTCTGGACCTTACCATAACCAGTCTCCTGTTTCACGGCACATAATCATTTTAAGTAACTGTTTTTATAACTGCATACGGAGAATATGCTAATGTGTAAATGAATATGTTCCTAAACTTGCATTTCTACTGTAGTGGCCCCATCCGAAGCGGGGTGAAATGGCATTTCTTCGTAATATATTCATTTTGAAAAGAAACCATAATCTTAGACATTTCCTTACCTTAAAGCCTACCTGATCTTTTCATTATGCACTAAGAGTTCTGCCCTTGGGTTCGCAAGCCAGGGACAAATTATGCAAATTAGGAAGAGAAAGAGTTCACTAACTTGTAACTAAAGCTATTGTCTGAAACACTGAAATCGGACGCCAATGGCAGGTGTAGCAACAGCGAGTAGCAGTAGTAAACGGTGATTCAAGTCAAAACTTTTATTATAATCAACCACCCGGTTAAAGAGGATAACGATTAGCCTTGAAAAAATAATTTAGTTTATTCTCCCGTGTCAGGCATCTTGAACGTGGGAACGGAGAATAATCTAAGTTTCTGCTGACTAGGTTTGGAAATTGAGGTCCTTTCAGCTAAAAAATGGGTCCTTTCAGCTAAAAAATGCAAAATATGCTTCCTCGGCAGTTTTATGGTTGTCGTTCGATAGTTCATTGTAAATATTTACTCTCTAGATCAGGGACCTCCCAGCTGCCGGTGGCAGTCTCGGGTAATATTGGGCTGCCAAAATACTATCCGGTCGGCGGCAACTTGAAATATTTATAATAACAGTAATAATAAGGATATTTTCTTTTTTTTCCAAATAATGCAGTCGAACAGATGACGGCATTTCCTGCCCGCCGCCCCCTATCGTTCCCTTTAATCACGTGCAAAAGTTCCGTATTTGTTGACTGCAACTAAAAGCTCTAATTGTCAGCAGTGTGTAGAAAGGTGCAGTCTGATTTTTTCCCTACCTTTGCTAATGGCTTAGGTTTATCTTGATCTATTTGGTTTGTTTTGCTGAAGTCTTTCCTTGGGACTTGTTTCTTTTCAATAAGGTGCTCCAGATAATTCGCCATATTATTATGTAGTGTACACATCTATAAAATTTCAGTAAATCAAAGTTAATAAAAAAAAAACTATTAGCTCTCATTTCTCCTCAGCAGTCCAGTAGCTGAATATTTGGTCAGATCATTGACTAATGTTTGACATTTTCACTTCTATGATACCTCAGAGAAGGTGTGGTATTGTGCCACTGAAACTGCCATTTTCTCCCTGGTTCTGGCTCGCATCGTGCTGTTGACGAAAAGCGAAAAGAAGCTAAATCACGCTTACGCATTCACTTAGAAAATCATTCAGTTTCAAAAGCTGTGTTTTCTTTCGCCTGTGAAAATGTGCAAAATATTCGATATGCATCTCATATGGAAGAGTTTGAAGACCGCTGTGGATGATAGTTGTTTATTCGTTATTTATTATCATTCCTATTTTTGATGAGATGCCACGATCACTCAACGTTATGGGTTTCAGTGACTGGTTTTCTGACATTTCTGGATGTACGCCATACTTTTGTTGATGTGTAATGCTTGTGAAAAGGAACAAAGAAAGCAGTCTTCACTCAGCCAACATTATAATCTCGGTTTCACAGAATTCGTGCTTCTAGCATTGTTACGGTCGCGAGTCATGGCATTCGGAGAAAGTCTAATGCTACATTTTCGACATCTAAGAAGCTGATGCTCGCAGAATACTAAAACTTACTTAAAACCACATGTATGTTTTGAGTTACCCCTGATGATTATTTAGAAAAAATTCTTCTATATACCTTTTCAACATTAAGAGTTTCAACTGCAGAAAATGACATTTCATTAAGTTTTTAAAAATTTAAAATTTAAGCAGAGATCACTAGTGCTATTTTCAACCGTAACTCTACCTCCAAATATTTTATCTGCGCGAAAATGAAACGTAGATTGGCTGCATTTCACATTAACATAAGTTGCTTTTAAGCTCCCATGCCGTCGTGATATCAGTCTACGAGGCCAGCAACCTGTTTCAGTTAGCATTTGTGTATTCTGAGCCGAGCGCTTATCTAAAACTGACTAATAGCTTGGGTGTAACTGTTTTCTTGAGCTATACATGGTTGAGCTTTGTCCAACAGGCATTGTAAAATACCTTCAAGAGAGAATAACAATTGATGGGTGCATGAATCCAGTTTAAAACAGGCTCCATACACTTCTTTACAAGGTCTATAGACATTGCTTCTTTACGTCGTATTCAAAAGGAAAATTGATAGCCACCAGGTCTAATTTTTGTCCCAAAATGGTGAGTATCAAATGCGTTGAAACGTTCAGTGCGGTCGGAACCATTTCTTCAGAATACAGCTTACATGATCAGGAAGAGAGAACATTGCACGTAGCATGATTTCGTACGTGATTAACATTCCATGGAACCGAAAGACTATACGATGAGAACTGGTGGTATCACAACACACACACACACACACAGCCCATTTAGTTTCGTAATCAAGGTTCACCCTTATTCCAGTAATAATGAGATGTGATAGTGACATTTGTGTTGCATAGTTTTTCTGACGCTATATCTTTTCGAGGGAAATAGTCAATTGATGTATTATACAGAATGGCCATTGATGAATTATATAGAATTCTGTAACCTTATACATGATTGCATATCCAACCTTTTGAAATTCAAATAAGAATGTACTATATCGTAAAGGTGGGTTTTCTACATAATAGAAACTTGTAACATTTCTAATTAATAGGAAATTCAGGAATGGAATTATATCTTTTCCTTTTTCTTATCTTAAATTGGATTCATGGTGCGTACAAGATATCCAGTTCGGTAATTACCAGATTAAATTCCACCAAGATCGGATTCCAAGATATATGCTGTGCCTTCCGCATACTCACCCAAACCATGACTAGACTTAATGGAGGTTTGTTTTAATGGTTTCAAAGCACTCCATATAACGGGTTGGGTAGACTGCCCATGCTACACGCCAATCCGAATTGTAGTCGGGACCTGGTGAACCATTTTCCCTGCAATTGGCACTGGTTAAAAAAACTTCTTCAGTTGGTGTTCTTGTGCAATATCAAAAACTTTATAATCACGAGGTTCATATTTCGATAGAACACTTCTCACTGAAGGAGTTTCGTAATCACTGGCAGTTATATGAAAGATGGTTTACCAAGTTCCGACTAAAATTCGGATTTGAATGTAATATAGACACTCCATGCAACCCGTTATTATATATATATATATATATATATATATATATATATATATATATATATATATATATATATATATATATATATATATATATATATATATATATATATATATATATATATATATATATATATATATATATATATATATATATATATATATATATATATATATATATATATGCTTGTTGACCAACCCGGCGCTGCCCAGGAAAACTCTGAATAACAGTTGATCACTTACCTTAGAAAGGAAAGAAAAGCATTTTCAATGACAAAAGAATTCAGAGGAGATGCAGTATAATTTTTCTAAGCGTGGCTGCAATTCCAGTCTCACTACTCAGCCTGACATTGAGCGAGAAAGTGTGCGAACCTAAGTTCCCGAAATTCCACATTTCACACGAGTCCAAGATGTTACCCCATGGCTGGGTCTTTGCCAGGACCCACAGTAAATAAGATACCCCAGAGGGTGTGGGTACAGGTTTGAAACCTACGAGAAAACATTCCTTGGGTCAAATGAGGGTCGCATGGAAAATTTCGTCTAGATCAGTCAAGCAGTTGGGATTTCTACAGAACACAAGTTTACATTGACATATATATATATATATATATATATATATATATATATATATATATATATATATATATATATATATATATATATATATATATATATATATATATATATATATATATATATATATATGTGTGTGTGTGTGTGTGTGTGTGTGTGTGTGTACAATACATATATACAGGGTGTCCATAAAGTCATGGTGCAATTCAAAATACTTGTAGCTTCAAAACTATACATGATAGAATTAATCTGTAAAAAAAGATAAGAAGGCTTGATATGTCTAGTTTCTCTGTTCTTCGGAAGTTTTATTTATTATTTGTTTTATCAACTATTTTTCACAATTTCTGAAACTTAAAAACTGCTTTTTTTGGTTGGCTGAGTTAAAATGTACTGTCCCTCTCCAAAGGAGGTTTATAAATACCCAGTGCAATAAAGAATCACCAAACAGGAATTGCATAGCCAATCAAAAATGCATAATCAGTATCAATTCTTTCTTAAATTTCTTCATACACATGGCTATGCAATTCCTGTGTGGTGCTTCTTTATTTTACTGGGTTATGAACCTTCTTTGGACAGCGACAGTGCATTTTAGCCCAGATAACCGAAAAACGCAATTTTCTTCCTCTTCTAATGAAGCCATGGGTCAACAACAGTTCTGAAAAAGAAGCCATTTTTAAGTTTTAGAAATTGTGAAAAATATTTGATGAAACGAATAATAAATAAAACTTCCGAAGAACAGAAAAACTTGACACATCAAGATTTCTTATCCTTTTTACAGATTAAATCTCTCATGTTTAGTTACAAAGCTACAAGTATTCTAAATTCCACCATGACTTTATGAACTATATATATATATATATATACAGTATATATTATGTGTATGCGCATCCAAAATTAGTAGTTACCATACTTTTTCATTACACTATGGAGAATTACACATAACGGCCTGACAGAGGCTTTAACAGTAATTATTGAAAAGTCCCTTGAAAATCAGAGAATGCAGTCCAAGTCTGTGAACGTGTCAAAAACACTTTGTAGTACCATCTCTCTACAAATATTTTACTGTTAATAAATCATCACTTATTTCGTGTATTCAGTATTTTTAGTTTTCTATAAAAGAAAACTATTGAGATGGCTTTGTCTGTCCGTCCGCACTTTTTCTGTCCGCTCTCAGATCTTAAAAACCACTGAGTCTAGAGGGCTGCAAGCTGGTATGTTGAATATCCACCCTCCAATCATCAAACATACCAAATTGCAACCCTGTAGCCTCAGTATTTTTTAAAATTTTATTTAAGGTTAAAGTTAGCCATAATCGTGCTTCTGACAACGATATAGGATAGGCTACCACCGGGCCATGATTAAAGTTTCATGGACCACGGCCCATACAGCATTATACCGGGACCACCAAAAGATAGATCTATTTTCGGCGGCCTTGATTATACACTGTAGCGGCTTTATAGAAAACTCGCTTGCGCCGAAGAAAGTTCGGCGCCTTATTTACTTGTTTTTATTGATAACACGTATTCTAAATGCAGGAATTTGATTCTCGAGCAGAATACGGTATTCTGACGGTCACTGACCGTGGCCCAGATTTTGCCAATCTGTGAATTCAGTTGTGTGCTTGATATCACTCGAACAAAATACGATGTGGACTGTCTCTCAACAGCGACCAACAAGTGGACGCTGCAAAAGTAAATTATATGCAAGAAAAATTATTCATCAATAGTAAAAACAGTCCAGATCATTCGGCTTCATTTTTGGACACTGATATTGAAATGACAGATAACAAATTTGTCCCAAGATTATATGATAAACTTAGAATCTCAGTTCTCAGATTGTTAATTTTCCCAGACTACGATGAAAACTCATTATGATGAAATACCAGAGCATACAGTAAACACATTATTACAGTTACGGTAAATGTAATTAATAATTAAAGTCCATTACAGTCATATGATAAATACCACAGGCTTATTTGATGTATGTATGTGTAATACTAATCATAGCATAGGTTAAATAGGTAGGTATTAAATACATATATGATCAGAATTGAATGCCATAGCACTACGCGCATAATTACCAAATCAAATTGAGGTTGTGAGGACAAAAAGGTCGAACTGGGTGTTAACTGATTTACTCATGTTGTTTCAGATTTAGCTGGCATTGTGCCAGCACGGGCTCTTGCTCACCTGGCCTCAGGTATACATGACAGAGTGCGGACAGAAACGTAGTGCTCGACCTCCGATTGCAGTGACCCGCACTCTGAGCAATTTGTGTTTGTTTTAAGAGACATAACATACATACAATGATAAAGTATATAACGACAGAAAGGCCAGGAAATTCTACATATGAATATTTACATGAGATTCTTGACATGTTAATAAGTGTGATGGATGAACGTGATTGATGCGAAATGAAGATACGTCTGACGTCTTTACAAGGTCACCCCTTGATTAAGACGAGCATAACTTTTCTGGCATTTTTTATAATGAGTTATCCAGTTTAGCATCCGACCTTCTTTGGAGGGACACACAACAAAGTACAAATTCCATACCATACTGATAACGTTCGGACGTGGCAATGCAGCGATAGTGGCCTCGTGGAGTGTATCGTTTTCTTGTATTTGATTTGGATGTTTTTCATTTGAATTTTATTTGTATTTAAACTTATACTCGTACATTAGATTCAGTGCTCTAGTACAAATAACTTTTAAGGACAAAACTGATTTTACTCTCTATGCACGTGTCTGGCAGAGGGAAAGCTCACGTTGTATGAACTCCAGTGCAGCCTGGAACTACGATATCTTCCTGGTTCCTGCCAAAAGATCCAAGAAATTAATGCAACTGGACGGAAGGTCTTTTTTCTCTCTTTTTTTTTTAACATATTTCAACACTGATTTAATTTGTTATTTACTGCATTATTTTGACAGCTTATCAGGATTAACAGAATGTTCAGAAATAAATGGAATAAGATTTATTGTTCTATTTTTTCTGCGTGATATGAGTTTATAATGATACGCTAATTGTCAACGTAGAGAAATAATATCAAAGTACAGTTCTTTGTTAGTGCAGCTTGATTTAAACCTGAATTCAAACTTACTCAAAACTTTGCATTTGATGCCGGAACCTTCTTGTGAAGACGCACTTTGAAAGGATCTGCTACAAAAATAAAATAAAATGAACAGGAATATATCACTGTACCGTATAAATACAGCTTTTAGTCCCTCAAGAACAAAAGCAATATTTTTTAAATGAGTGGTCGGTTGGATGGGCAACTTAATGCCATTATGTGGTTCACCCATGGAGCAACAAGAAAGCAAGGAGTAAGAAGGACGGGGCATAACCCAGGAGGAAGTCATAGGTAGCCTGTTAATGGCTGGGAGTTATAAGACTGAGAGAAAACGGAAGCTGGAAAAGAATTCCACAACTTGGCAGGAGAAGGAAAGAAACAGCAACCTTGGCAATCTGAAGAATACTGGCTTACCTGTGGTTACTATCAGCTAGTTCTTGAGTTCTCTGAATCCATTTCGGGAAGACAGGAACCGTCAGGTCGTAGGTGCAGGACATGTGCAAGACCCAGGACAGCAGGCACCAAAACAGAAGGAAGATGCACAATCTCCACTGCTCATTTACAGAGGTCAGTCTATTTTGTAGGAGACCCTTTTATATATATATATATATATATATATATATATATATATATATATATATATATATATATATATATATATATATATATATATAAATATAATAGCATTAAGCCAGTTCCCCTTGCAGAGGATGGCTCCTAAGAAGAGAGAACACAAAGAAGGCTTACTACCAGAACACTGAAGCCCCTAGGTGTACTGCACTCTTCTCCCTCTGTCTTGCAAGCGCTCTTTTGCTTCTTGGATGTTAAGCCTTCCTTTTCAGTACCTTTTTTCGCCAGCCATCCATCCCCTTCAAGGCATTCCTCTCCTCTTTCCTCCAAACACTTTCAAATTTGCGAACTCTTTTTGTTAACCTATTATCTCCCATTCTTACCACGGAACTGAACCACCCTAAAACCCTGATCACCATTTCACCTACATTAACCCTTCTATCACTTCTATTTATCTCCAGACTTCTCATCCATTCAGTTGTTCTTACACCTGAAATACTATATTGGCAATCATCTTTACAGCTTCCTCCTTTCATTTACATTCAGAACCCACACTTCAGTTCCATAGATGAGAGTTGGTTCAACTGTCCTTTCATACATCCCACACTTCAAGTTTCCTCCAATTTTTTTGACACATTCTATTAGTCTTTTTTGCCTCAACTGTTCTGTGACTCATTTCTTCTCTCGTCCTGCCATCATCCAAAATATCTGTTTCCAAATACCAAAAAGAATCTGTGGCTTCCATTCTTTCACTGTCCATATTATCATCCATTCCTCAATTTTCATAGTTTAGTTTATCCTCAAGACCTGCCTCTTGTTCACAGTTCTCTTCTTCAAAACACTTTCAAACTTGTTCAGTGACCGCTGTAGTTTCTCTCCCCTATATACAATTGATACTTAATTATCTGTGAACATCAGCCTCACTAATTTTACAATCCATCTTCTTACCACACAACCTTGTATGTACATCTACATAACAGGCCTTCATTCGGCCCAATTTTTACATCAAACCAGACACTTCCTTGCATACGTGCTTCATTTTCATCGTTAAAAATTTTTATTGCACTCAGTAATTCATCTTCATCACCGTACATCTTCAACACCCACCACATTGCCTCTTTTTTTAGGGCCATGTATGACATATAAAGCTTTTTCTTTTACTGTTAAACGTCTCCCATGAATGTTTCATAACGAACACGTGATCAAAACAACTCCTTATCAGTTAATCCCACTTTTCTTCCACTATTAATCCTTATGTCATCTGTCTTACCTTTTAAATCAAATCCCATCATACACCTTCTCTGGCAAACAAAGCAAAGTTATGGCCTATAATTCCCAAAGTTTCCTCTATCACCTTTACCCCTAAACCAAGAGAAAATGATTCCTCTCACCCATTCTTTGAGAACCTTTTCCTCATCCAGACATACCTTACGCAACCTGGTCTGCCTCTCAGTCACACTTTCACAACAGTACCGTAGCATCTCGCTTGTAATCCCATCAACATTTGGCATTTTTCCATTTTCCTACCTCTCGATTACTCGCCATATATCCTCAGGGTGACTTTCATAAGCATTCTAAACATACCTTAACCCCTTCCACTCTTGCATCATTCGGCTCTAGCTCTCTCCTGTCCTTCGCATTCATAAACCTTCAAAGTGTTCTCTCCATTGTTCAAGAACTGTATGCTCTTCAGACAGTATTGCTCCATTTGCATCATTTATCTTAAGGTTCATTTGCTCGTTAACATTACTCTCTGCATCTACATCGTTGTAGAGCAACTTCTTTTCCTCCCTGAAATCTTTGCTCACAGTCTCACCCGTCCCGTTTATCTATTACCTGCGTTCTTTTTCTCTCACACCTCCTTCCTTACGCTCATGAATTATTGACATATGCCTTGGCTGATTATCACACGGTCTAGGAAGACTGTGCTTCATTGTAACAAAGAATCACGCCCTCTGTCTTGCAGTTGTACCTCATATGTATGCATGGATGTATGTATCTCTCTCTCTCTCTCTCTCTCTCTCTCTCTCTCTCTCTCTCTATATATATATATATATATATATATATATATATATATATATATATATATATATATATATATATATATATATATATATATATATATATGACTGTATTCATGTAAAAGGAAGTAGCAGCTTGGCAGTTAAACATTTTCTTAATTTTTTCAAGCTGAGGGAAAAGCTAACTTTAGTGGGCAGTTTGAAGAACATAGGTCTAGTCACCCAGAACAGCACAACTTTATTACATAGCAGTTTATTAGGCACCTGACTGAGTGTTTTAATTCAACGAAGAGTGACTTGAAAAAGCAAAACGGCTGATATTTAAACAATATCTGTGAAAGGAAATTTGAACATTAGCCGGATTACAGGGATGAGAAGTAGTGGGAATGACAAGCCAAAAGGGAGTAAGTCATCGGGCTAAATCGAAAAATTCTCTCTCTCTCTCTCTCTCTCTCTCTCTCTCTCTCTCTCTCTCTCTCTCTCTCTTCCTCTCTGTGGTTGGTGAGCTCGTGATCCTCAGAGATGATCCGAGACTCACGGAGGTGTTTCAGTGTCGGTCCTGGGTAACATGAATGATTCCTCATACTGTACATTAATCGACAGTTTCTTCTCTTCAGGATATGAAGACTCGAAAATAAAAAGGCGCAAGGGGTTCCCTTCGTAGCCCAATAATTTCATCCCTGCTACTATTATAATAGATTTCTTGTCAGACAGAGGCCGTACTTTTCCCGGTAGTACCATTTGATGGCACAGTTTTGAAGTTGGCTGGTCAGTCCTCTCGACCGACAAATTCTAGTCATCCCAATATACAAATCTTTGCGAGCACCACATTCCTCACTGAGGCAGTTGTGTTCAAAAAGGTATCCATTATTATTTCAGCAATCCGATTCTTGCCATCACTGGAACATTTTAGCCATTTTTAGGTAATATATCTCAGATGCTGTCAGGCATTGTGATAGTGCATTTATATATATATATATATATATATATATATATATATATATATATATATATATATATATATATATATATATATATATATAACCTCCTCTGGAGGGTGTCTTTGACAGGGAAACAGTCTTCCTG
The DNA here is from genome assembly GCF_040412425.1 of Macrobrachium rosenbergii. Classification (NCBI taxonomy): domain Eukaryota; kingdom Metazoa; phylum Arthropoda; class Malacostraca; order Decapoda; family Palaemonidae; genus Macrobrachium; species Macrobrachium rosenbergii. The sequence continues at coordinate 17,751,673 of NC_089776.1, read as the reverse complement.
TTGTATGAGGGTTATTCAAAGTAAATCTGAAATCACTTGTGAGCCATCTGTATCCCCATGTGTTGATTTCAGATTTACTTTTAATAACCCTCATACAGTAGGAAGACTGTTTCGCTTTAAAGACACCCACCCGGAGTTGATGCGTACTTGTATAGTTAACAAGTTCACTTACCCAAAATGTAATTTTGGGATTAGCGTAGGATGCACCAAGCGCCTACTTCAGGTTCGCATCGACTCTCATCGGGGTGTCAGCCATCGTACAGTTTTCCTTGAGCAAAAAATGAAATTAATACCATTAGGCTCCTTGCCATGTCCTGTCACCAATACATAGAATACAGTAATTTTCAAATCTTGGTCAAACACAAAACAGACATTCTTTCCGTTTTTTGGAGTCCCTCTATACAAAACAGCAATCACCCTCTCTGTCAAACTACTTCAGTTTCATTGTCCATAGCATAATTTTTACACTCCACCTCATCTTCCATTCCCAGTCTCTACTGTTAACTCGCCCACATATCTTTTAACTACAGTAATGAATAGTAAGTTCTCCAGTACATTATCTTCACTTTATTATTATTATTATTATTATTATTATTATTATTATTATTATTATTATTATTATTCCGGTAAGAATTTTTGTATCTGTCTGCTCAATTATTTTAATTGAAAATGTCTGTTTAGTTTATAATTTTTTCTTATTTAATTATTGCGTTTTTATGTTTTGTTTACAGCTGTTTAATTTTTGTTTGTCTATTTCAGTTAGTATACTGTAATTTATTTTACTTTTATACTTTTGCCTTACATCATTATGAATTTTGAGGTTTTGTCAATTATGGCCGTCTTTATACTTTTTATAGCTTTTCTGCTATTTCATTTTATCTTATGTATATCTATTGATAAGTAACCCTGTTGATAGGAAACGTTATGCATTCCCGAAATCTAGGTTTTGCCTCTGTATGATATTAAGAAATGATAATGTCTGCAATGTTACCACATCTTCTGGCTATACTGTAGCTCCTTATGTACATACACTAGCGAGAGACGTGCACTATGCTGCGCATGGCAGGAGGGCAGTTGGAGGTCCCTATTTTAACGCTGCTGCCAGGGTCCTTCGTCTTAAGGACTTCTCTTCGGGTGTTTCATTGACTTCATACAAATCAACGTTGCAGTACCTATGGTCATCATCGCCATTAATAAATAACGTGGGTTACGTGGCCTCAAGGGAATAAAAAACTTAAAATTTCCAAGAAATTGATGAAATGGTAAAAATAAATTGACGATACGTTATAAATTTTCAAGAAAACCAGCTTCCTCCACGAACTTCAAAATGTCCTCTCTGAGATCCCAGGAAAGACGATAATTACCCTCTTCATCAATGAACTGTGAGAAGAAACGATTTCTCAAGTTCCCAAGGCTGGGGCACTGAACCAGCGCAAAGTGCTAAACAGAGACAGATGGCAGTAATACAAAATACATTTTCCCCTGAATGAATTCTTGGCATGGGAGAAATTTGATACAAACTATCTGGAAAACAGAAATAGAGTAATAAAGAGCATTCTATTAGTGGGAAATCAAGCCACAATGATTTTCTTATCAGATCTTCCAAGAAATCATGCCTTCCTCTTCTGGAGAGGACACTCCCCTTCAAGGGTGCCTTCAAAGAACAGGTCTCCCTAAGGAACCTTTGGCCCTCACCAGGCCAGCTTCCCCAGCCTGGCAGGATACCTGCCTTCCCCCGAGGAAGCATCCTCTGAGTCGGACCCTTCCCTTCAAGGCTGCCCTCAAGAGACTGGCGAGCCTTGGGGGTTTTGGGCCTCATCCTTGAAGTTCTTGGGCCCTCTCCACGCCCGCTTCCCCAGCCTGGCAGGATACCTGCCTTCCTCCGAGGAAGCATTTCTAGGTCGGACCCTTCCCTTCAAGGCTGCCCTCAAGAGACTGGCGAGCCTTGGGGCTTTTGGGACTCATCCTTGAAGTTCTTTGGCCCTCTCCAGGATCGCTTCCCCAGCCTGGCAGGATACCTACCTTCCTCCAAGGAAGCAGCTTCTGGTCGGACCTTTCCTTCAAGGCTGACCCTCAAGAGACTGGCGAGCCTTGGGGCTTTTGGGCCTCATCCCTGAAGTTCTTGGCCTTCTCCAGGCCTGCTTCCCCAGCCTGGCAGGATACCTACCTTCCACCGAGGAAGCAGCTTCTGGTCGGACCCTTCCCTTCAAGGCTGCCCTCAAGAGACTGGCAAGCCTTGGGGCTTTTATGCCTCATCCTTAAAGTTCTTGGGTCCTCTCCAAGCCCATTGCTTCCCAGCCTGGCATGACAGCTTCTGGGTCGCCTTCCTTCGAGCTGCCCTCAAGAGTGGCGAGCCTTTGGGGCTTTTGGGCCTCATCCTTAAAGTTCTTGGACCCTTCCAGGCCCTTCAGCCTGGCAGGATACCTGCCTTCTCCAAGAGACTGGACCCTTCCCTTCAAGGCCAGAGACTGGTGATCCTTGGGGCTTTTGGGCCTCATCCTTGAAGTTCTTGGCCCTCTCCACGCCTGCTTCCTCAGCCTGGCAGGATACCTGCCTTCCTCCAAGGAAGCAGCTTTTAGGTTGGACCATTTCCCTTCAAGGCTGCCCTCAAGAGACTGGCGAGCCTTGGGGCTTTTGGACCTCATCCTTGAAATTCTTGGGTCCTCTCCAGGATTGCTTCCCCAGCCTGGCATGACACCTGCCTTCCTTCGAGGAAGCAGTCTCTGGACCGGACCCTTCCCTTCAAGGTTGCCCTCAAGAGACTGGCGAGCCTTAGGGGCTTTTGGGCCTCATCCTTGAAGTTCTTTGGCCCTCTCCACGCCTGCTTCCTCAGCCTGGCAGGATACCTGCCTTCCTCCAAGGAAGCAGCTTCTGGGTCGGACCCTTCCCTTCAAGGCTGCCCTCAAGAGACTGGCGAGCCTTGGGGCTTTTGGGCCTCATCCTTGAAGTTCTTTGGCCCTCTCCATGCCCGCTTCCTCAGCCTGGCAGGATACCTGCCTTCCTCCAAGGAAGCAGCTTCTGGGTCGGACCCTTCCCTTCAAGGCTGCCCTCAAGAGACTGGCAATCCTTGGGGGCTTTTGGACCCCATCCCTGAATTTCTTGGGCCCTCTCCAGGATCGCTTCCCCAGCCTGGCAGGATACCTGCCTTCCTCCAAGGAAGCAGTCTCTCAAGAGACTGGAGCCTTGGGGGCTTTTGGGCCTTCAAGGTTGCCCTCAAGAGACTGGCAGGACACCTGCCTCCTGGGGCTTTTGGGCCTCATCCTCAAGAGACTAGTGAGTTCTTGGGCCTCCCTTGAAGTTCTCCAGGCCTGCTTCCCAGCCTGGCAGGATACCTGCCTTCCTCCAAGGAAGCAGCTTCTGGGTCAGACCCTTCCCTTCAAGGCTGCCCTCAAGAGACTGGCGAGCCTTGGGGGCTTTTGGGCCTCATCCTTGAAGTTCTTGGGCCCTCTCCACGCCTGCTTCCCCAGCCTGGCAGGATACCTGCCTTCCTCCAAGGAAGCAGCTTCTGGGTCGGACCCTTCCCTTCAAGGCTGCCCTCAAGAGACTGGCGAGCCTTGGGGCTTTTTGGCCTCATCCTTGAAGTTCTTGGGCTCTTTTTCAGGCCTGCTTCGCCAGCCTGGGGCCCTCTTCAGGCCTCTGGGTTGGGCCCTTCTTCAAGGCTGTTTTCAAGAGAATGGCAAGCCTTGGGGGCTTTTATGCCTCAGCCTGGTTCAGGACACCTGCCTTCCTCCGCAGGATAGCTTTCCTCCGAAGCAGCCTCTAGGTCGGACTCTTCCTTCAAGGCTGCCCTCAAGAGACTGGCAATCCTTTGGGGCTTTTGGGCCTCATCCCTGAAATTCTTGGGCCCTCTCCACCCCCACTTCCCCAGCCTGGCAGGATACCTGCCTTCTTTCGAGGAAGCAGTCTCTTGATCGGACCCTTCCCTTCAAGGCTGCCCTCAAGAGACTGGCGAGCCTTAGGGGCTTTTGGGCCTCATCCTTGAAGTTCTTGGACCTTCTCCACGCCCGCTTCCTCAGCCTGGCAGGATACCTACCTTCCTCCGAGGAAGCAGCCTCTAGGTAGGGCCCTGCCCTTCAAGACTGGCAAGCCTTAGGGGCTTTTGGACCTCATCCTTGAAATTCTTGGGCCCTCTCCACGCTCGCTTCCCCAGCCTGGCAGGATACCTTCCTTCCTCCGAGAAAGCAGCCTCTAGGTCGAACCCTTCCCTTCAAGGCTGCCCTCAAGAGACTGGCGAGCCCTGGGGCTTTTGGGCCTCACCCTTGTCCTTGCGTAGGCAATTTTTGGATTCCAACCAGCGATTAAGAAGATTAAAGAGAAATTGCCAACTGGAGTGACGTAATGGTTAACCTATGGACCTTCTGGTATAAATACCGCTTTTCTTTAACTTTTTCTCATTCACTATTTGCCTGAGGAGAGAGACAGTTTGGTCTCTGAAATATAGCGTTTATTTTCCACATTTTGGCGTTTTTATGGGCTCCTTATATTTGATGGAGTTCTGTTTTGACAGAAAATATTTCACCGTCATATTTTAGTCCATTATGGAATTCAATCGTCTTTCTACGTTACTTCGCTCACATCCAGAAGTCAAGCCCATTTCTCGTAAGTTCGAAAAAGAACTGAACAGACTACACCGATTGAAGAATAAAAAATACTTCTTAGAAAAATGTCTGAAGGAACAAGTCCTTCCGAAAATGTACGGATTCGCAAGATGGACTCTGTAATCTGACCCCTTTCCTCTCTCACACAGGATATTCCTGGAAGAAAGAACTGAAAATACGAAGTGCAAGATCTTTGTACTAAGCAGAGTGATGCATGGAACTCAGTCAAACCCTCGTCTCCTCACAACGGACCACATGTGCAGGTATCTGGTTTCATTTTGTTTTGACATTGGTGCCTATAATAGCGCGACTCATTCCAAGCAGACTTTCCCATAGGTTAAATAACTTAATAAATAATAGCACTTGGAACAATCTTGAGCAACAAGATAAAGTTTTAAATTTATCAAACACCACCCCCCCACCATTAACCAACACTTAGTTTTGAACCTTGGTTTATCCTTTGCCCTCATGCCAGACCGGAAAAATAACCTAGATTTCATTGTTGCTTTTGACAAATTCATATCTGATAAAAATTACAGCCGAGAAGAGATATGTTTAAAAGGCATCTTACTAAATGCAATAGCTGACCTTAATAAGAAATAACCTATCCCCCGCTTGCCACAAAAATTAGATGTTGTAATAAGTATATCCGACAAAGACAGCAAAATCGTGATTATGGACAAAATCAACCAACTCCTTAGTCACACTACACTTATGACAAATTAACGAACAATCCACTCTAAAACGTCCCCACAGAATGTTTTAGAAAAGTAAGATTAATTAGCAAAGACAAAAAGAGCATTGAACTAATGGAGAAATTTAAAGTCATTAACCCAAAACTAACTTATTTTTATGACCTTCCCAAAACTCATAAAGATAATCCTCCATTCAGACTTCTCATCTCATGTGCCGGAGCTTTCAATTATAAAATTTCTAAGTGGTTAGCAGGAGGCCTCCTTTCCCCTTTCTTAGGCACATTTTCTCCCAGTCACATTAAACATTCTGAAGATTTCTGTCACAAATTCAAAGAAGCACATATACCACTTCACAACACAAAACTTTCAAGTTTAGATGTAGATTCCCTATTCACAAAAGTAACAGTACAGGACGATCTACGGTTTTTGAGGGAAAAATTAGCCCCCTGTTCAGATCATTTCCCACTTGCCCTAGATAAAATTATAAAATTAGTTGAATTATGTGTATCAAATAACATCTTTTCATTCGGGGAGTCATTCTATAAACAAAAGTTCTGGTGCAGCATGGGCAGTCCTTTAAGTCCTGTTTTAGCCAGTCTACATGGAATATTTTGAAACTGTAATAATAAACGCAATAAAACCTAAAGACATGCTATGGATGAGATATGTAGATGATATCTTAACATTTTAGGATAATAAGTGGGACAATTTCAATGAATTTCTCTCAAAATTAAATGCATTAGTGCCTAGCATCAAATTTAAAGTTGATTGGGAAACAAACGACAAAATTCCTTTTCTTGACGTTTTAATAATTAGATACACGATAGAATACAAATTTACCATATACAGACAGCCAACTTTCTCTCTGCCATACATCCATTTTTATAGCTATCATGACATCTATCAAGACTGGCGTAGCCAGCAATTTATTCTTAAGAGCCTTACGGATTTGCTCCCCGGATCTCCTGGAAAAGGAAATTGAACTAACCTCCCTGTAAGCAGCTGTCATCTTTAAAGTACCCTGGCCATTTAATTGAGAAATCGATCCACAAAGCAAACACTATTTTCTACCGTCCCCCCAAAAACAAGACCAGAGAGATGCCCAACAATAAAATAAAAACCCCACACCTGGACAGGATTAAGATGTTGATACAGACACTTGGAAACTCTAACCCTTTTGCTTTTACCTACCCAAATACCTTAGCCAAATCCTTGATTAACGTCCAACAAAAACCAGTCCCCAAAGACACAGGGGTTTATGAAATATCTTGCCCCGATTGTGTCTAATCTTATATCGGCTTTACAGGCAAATCACTCCCCAAAAGATTAATACAGCATAAACGTTCAGTTAGGTACGGACAACAGAGCTCGGCTATTTTTAACCACATAAATAACCACAACCACAGAATAAACTAGAATATGTCTCGTATAATTTATAGCAGCAATTGTCGGTTCAAAAGCCAGATGGTGGCATCAGCCTTGATTAAACAAAGAAATACAGTGAATCTCTCAAGAGGTACCTGGGATTCAGATATTATAGATAAAATCTTCCTCCAACCGGCGATTAAGATTAAAGGGAAATTGTCAGCTGGAGTGACGTAGCGGCTGACCTATGGACCTTCTGGTATACATAGGCCTACCGCTTTTCTGTAACTTATTCACTATATGCCTGAGGAGAGAGACAGTTTGGTCTCTGAAATATAGCCTTTATTTCCCACATTTTGGCGTTTTTATGGGCTCGTTGTATTTGATATGTACACACACACACACACACATATATATATATATATATATATATATATATATATATATATATATATATATATATATATATATACTATATATATATATATGATTTAAGGCCCATAAAACAAAATCAGTTCAGGCATGCATTTCTTTCGGTTGATTCTACTTATGCCGGGATCACTGGTGAGTGTGGAAAAATGGCCGACAATGGTAGTTATGTAAGATATATACAAGAGGAGAACAGCCAATTTGGGCTATCTCGTGGAAAACGAAGTTCCCGAAATCGAGACAGTTAGCCTGTGCCTTGGCTGATTCTGTCACAAAAGATCCGCTGAAATACTTTTTTAACAATAATCGCAGAATGAACTCGTTCGTGTAATCCAATTTCCAGTCTTCCGGACAATACATACTGTATATTCGATCTTGCTATTACAGACGACTCCAGAGTCTTCCTTGTACGGATATTTGCCCTTGATAAACAACGATGCTATGACCAGAATCACATATACAAAGGTCCATGAGCTCTGGCCCTTTCTTTACTTCTTGTTAGTGCTCAGTTATACCTGTGTGAAACTAATCTACCTTTTTCAAAGAGATAAATTTCATTCAAAAATTTGCATGGGACTTACAAGCCTCACACTAGGAAGGATGTAGATCATCATAAAATTTCAGCAAGGATAAAATATAAAAAAAATAATCTTTCGTACTCCTGGATGACGAATCACATATGAATGACTGGTCCTTTAGTAGTATAATAACATGACAAAACACACACACTAAAGGTCTTTTAGAATACGCACCAATACAGCTATCCAATGAAGATTATGTAAGTCCAGGTGCAAATGCATTTGAAACTCTCATGCACAAGAAAAACAACAATATTGGGAACCTGTTACCTAAACAATGGTACGACCCGTAGAAAGTGCCCTACAGGACCTTCACGTAGTTTCACGTTGACACGAGTAGCAATATTGGACTAACACGATATATTTCATATTACTTGTCAAATCCTCAATATCGTTGCAATTAAGGACAAGAACGTTTCATTTTCTTTTTGAAAGCCTTTAATATCTTTAATCGGCGTCATATGCTCTCATATTCATTTTTATTTTCCTGATTCTAAACATACAAGACAACACAGTCAGTTTCCTTGACTACAAGTGGCCGTAACTAGAAGGACCATTAATATCAAAAGTTTTTTTTTTATTTATCAGCATTCTGATTTGCAGGATTTTATGACTGACTTTTGTTGTACAATCACTTTGCAAGGCCTAACTTTGAGCATAACTTATCATAGCTAATTGATTTTTTCTCTTTGAAATTCCCGCTGGAAAGAGTTAATACACATATTTCTACGGTTGGTTGAGTTTAGGGCCAATATTTACTAAAAACCGGGTGTATATCATTGCTGCTCTGCAGATCATGTACAGTGGACCTACATTTACATGGCAAGAAAATTGTCTTTTTTTTCTTTGGATTCCATTGGAAAATATTTTCGGTAGATGGCGTAAATTCCAAGACACCTCGAATAAACAAGTTCGAACATCTTTGAGTAAAGATGCCATATTTTCACGTCACAGTTCTATTTCGCTGAAGACTTGTCGGTATTTAATATGAAATTTTCATTCAATTCGATAATTATTGGTAACTGTACCCATTTGCATTGCGTTCACTGAAAGGAAAGAAATATATTCTAGGTAATCAATGCGCGATATTGTATAGGTATTGAACGAGATAGAGGGCTTCCAACGAACCCGTTTCGAAATTTCCGAACATTCAATAGATATGTTATTCATACATGGCCAGTCCCACACTTCAGTTGTTTTTTAATTATACTCGGGAAAATTCCATAAAACCGTATTTTTAATTTCCATTTAGAATTTAATTCAAGAACAATCAAAGAATACTAAGCGGATCTCTATTGGGTCTCGGGGGTGGGACATGAAGGTTCGTGAAGTCTCGGATAAAAGGAGTTCGAACAAGATGGAAGCTTATTGTTTACATTGATCAGCTGTGAGGAACAAACCAATGACACAGAAGAACTATGGCAGCCTCTATGCTCAAATGGTTCCCAGGAACCCTCTACAACACGGCACTCAACAAGGTGGTGGAATATTACAAAAACAGTTTGAGTGAATTAAAAGTTTTTCCCCCTTCAGTACAATTTGATGTCCTTCATGAGGTGAGGAATTTGACTTTTTCATTGTTTTCGTAACCTGTTTTCAGTCGTGGTTGTTTGTGATTTTATCATTGTAAGACAGTATTTATACATGTTTCATACAGTTGTGTCTGGTGATTTCTACTTGAAATAAGAGTCTTACCTAGTAATTCCAATTTCCTTCATAGACTAGGCCTAAAAAGTTGATGTAGGCCTATCGTAGGCTACTCGATCAGATTAGGCTAGGCCCTAATTTAGGACTTAGCCTACCTCACTTAGTTCCATGGCACAATAGGTCTAATACCTCGACAAATATATGAACCATACATATATTTTCTCTCTTTCGAACTGCAATGTTCTCCGCTGCTTACGTAGCCTAGCTAGGCCTATACGTTCGCTTGTTTTTGACCAGTATAGGCTAGTGGGTGCAAACTCTGGATTTTGTGTTTCCCTTCTCTGTGTAATTACTGTTTGGCATGAACTGGTGATCCGAACGGGCAACTGGGGTTTGTAGGTGCTGTGAGCCAAAAACAAGTGACTTTTAAAAACAAAAGCGTAAAACTTTGGGGCATGAGACACGTGGGTGGCAGAATTTTCGCTTTTCCCTCGATATTTAGTTGGAGGGTAATTCTAAGTATTAGTTCCATGCCTGATTTTACCTTGGAAACTGGTTTTTTCTACACTTTTAGGGCTTCTGATACTGGCGGTGCATTTGTTTGTTGTCAGCCAAATGGAATGTGCCTTCGCTGTGTTTAGTACTGGCCCAGGGGCCGGGGGTACCCCTACAGTAACAGGTTATTGCACTTGCCTGACTGGATATGAACCATTCCAAACAGATGTACCCGTGCTCTGTCTTGTGAAGATCGCATATGGAAACCCCTTGTTGGGTGGACTTCAGGGGTTAATTACAGGTTAATTACATTCAACCCCCAAAAATTAATGTTAAATTATAAATAAGCAACCAAAATACTATAAGAGACTGCCATTTCTCTAAATACCTGCCGTGTATCTATTACTTGGATCTACCAATTGGAGAAATAACAAAAAATTAAACCTTTAAGAAAACCTTTCAAAATATTGAAGCTTCATTAACAGAATGAGCTATAGAAAACTGCCACATGAACTAAAATAAGCATGTGAATTCTTCGTAAAATAGATGTTGAAGGCAATTTTGAATCCATTATGGCGTCCCCCCAAATACTGAGACAAAAGGAATGGCGATTGGACAGTTCCTTCCCAGCGCTCATTTAACGGTGTACTGAACACTGGTTGCCTATATATATGTAATGTTTATAGATATTACTCAAGATTTTAGTTGTAATAATCAGCACAATAAAACAACTAGTGAAAATATGAGACATGGAATTTCCATCTGTCAGTGTGGTTGAAATGAAATGCATTTTTACCTTTAATCCATGGTTTTATCCTTACTGACATCACAACTGAAGCTCTACAGTGCTTATTTGATTGTAATTATGCATATTTTGTTCTTAATTCACTCAAAATACCGCTTAAAATACGTGTGAATGTTTGTTTACAGTACTATATTCCATCAAAGTAGCAAAACTGTGGCGGGAACAATTTCCCAGCCTTGTTGTACATCTAGCTGCCACAAACATTTGAGAGCGGACGATGCATTAGTGAACTGTTTACGATAGAAATGTAGTATTTCGTTGTTAGGACTTAACATTTATTTAAGTCCATATTACTATATATACTTCTGAGACATGTGATATGTACACATGAGTGTTGCCACTTTGGCAAAAATGCAAGAAAGTTGAATATGTCAATTTATCTATTACTGGTATGAGAGTCAAGATGCCATGATGTCAAAATACAGGACTGAAATAAAGGTTTTAAATCCAAAATTATTACTTAAAACACCATTATATTTGACAAAACTTACACTGTGTATGTGATATATATATTACACTGTATGTAATGTATATTAATAAATAAAAAAAAGATAGGAAAACGAGAAAAATAGCTGCATCATAATGTTCACAGCAAAAGCGTTGAAATTTGTCTCAGGAATCTGGTTTGTTCCAACAACAAATATTTTCAAATGAATTATAATGAACATGTAATACACTTACTCAATTTATAACCTTATTCTGGTGTTTAGCTACCTAGTTATTTAAATATTATCTAGCACTCCCCGTCCAAGCCCCATAGGCGCCAGCATTTACCACTGATCTCAAGGAAACAGGGTCAGCATCTGTGGGTACAAATATTTTGCAGATTTAACAGAGGAAATGGGCAGTTTGTTTACACAAATGACTCTGCAAATATCAAGATGGCGTCACTCATCCACTTTTAAAGTGCTTTAAGTAAAAGTTTCAAGAGCATCATGGCTGTTAAGTTAGCACCGTGCATGGCTAAATCTTAATGAACCTCTGTTTAATCGGAAATATGCCATTATTTCGTAATTTAGGAGAAAGCTGTTACTTTGATAGAAAAGTAGAGGTCTCGGCGTGTTGTGTAGAGGGGGCACAAGTCTCACTGATGCTGATGGGGGTGCGTTCGAATGCATTTTCTGGAAGTGTCCAAACAGTGGAGGAATGACGCAGTGTCTCACGTCCCGAGCGTTTACCCTAATGGTCTAAAATTCATTAACCCTTAAACGCCGACTGGACATATCGTACGTCGACTAAAATTGTCTGTTGGGTGACGAGTGGACATACCTTACGTCGACTACAAAAAATTTCAACCTTCGGTCAACTTTGATTCGACCGAAATGGTAAAAAAACGCAATTGTAAGCTAAAACTCTTACATTCTAGTAATATTCAATCATTTACCTTCATTTTGCAACAAATTGGAAGTCTCTAGCACAATATTTTGATTTATGGTGAATTTTTGAAAAAAGTTTTTCCTTACGTCCGCGCGGTAACTCTGCCGAAAATTTCAGAAATTCTTTTGTCATCTTGTCATAATTTTTGCACCGTTTTATATTAGCCGTTATATAAAGTTTTATATATGAAAATGTGCACAATATCATGTAAAATACAACAAAGAACAACCCATGGTTGTAGCTTTTATCAGTCTGGAAATATTTTCATATAAATCACGATAAGTGCCAAAATTTCAACCTTTGGTCAACTTTGACTCGACCGAAATGGTCGAAAAACGCAATTGTAAGCTAAAACTCTTACATTCTAGTAATATTCAATCATTTACCTTCATTTTGCAACAAATTGGAAGTCTCTAGCACAATATTTCGATTTATGGTGACTTTTTTGAAAAAAACTTTTTCCTTACATCCCAGACGGTAACTCGGCCGAACATCTCAGAAATTCTTTCGTCACTTTGTCGTAATGTTTGCACCGTTTTATATTAGTCGTTACATAAAGTTTTATATATGAAAATGTGCGCAATTTCATGTAGAATACAACAAAAAATAACTCATGGTTGTAGCTTTTACCAGTTTTGAAATATTTTGATATAACTTTTGATGTGCCAAAATTTCAACCTTCTGTCAACTTTGACTCGACCGAAATGGTCGAAAAACACAATTGTAAGCTAAAACTCTTACATTTTAGTAATATTCAATCATTTACCTTCATTCTACAACAAATTGGAAGTCTCTAGCACAATATTTCGATTTATGGTGAATTTTTTAAAAAAACTTTTTCCTTATGTCCGCACAGTAACTCGGCCGAAAATCTCAGAAATTCTTTCATCACTTTGTCATAATGTTTGCACTGTTTTTCTAATAGCCGTTTCATAAAGTTTTATATATGAAAATGTGTGCAATTTCATGTAGAATACAACAAAAAATAACTCATGGTTGTAGCTTGTATCAGTTTTGAAATATTTTCATATAAATCACGATAAATAGAAAAAATTCGACCTTTGGTGAAATTTAACTCGACCGAAATGGTCGAAAACTGCAATTGTAAGCTAAAACACTTACAGTCTAGTAATAATCAATCAATTACCTTCATTTTGCAACAAACGGGAAGTCTCTAGCACAATATTTCAATTTATGGTGAATTTTTGAAAAAAAAAACTTTTTTTACGTCCGTGCATTACGAATTCATGCATCATTTTGTGATAATATTTTCTCTGTGTTACTTTGATCATTTTACAATTTGTTATATACCAAAATCATGACAATTTAGTGTACAATACAAAGAAAAAAAAATAACTCATTAGCTTTAACCGTTTTGCTCACAGCGCGATTTGTATACAATTATATATGAAATTTTTTTTTTGCGCTGTCATATATTTCAATATTTATATATGATAATGATATTTTTTTTCATTTCTGATGGTTGTATACTAAACTTCAGGCAATGACAAAAAAAGGAGCCAAAATGAATTCTTAATCTTAAAACTAAGCGTGCTGTGATTTTTTGAAAAAAACTTTTTTTCCGCTTCAGCGCTAACTCCCGAACGCCACCGGCATACGGCAAACAGTTTTGTAAATAGAGGCTCGGCGTTTAAGGGTTAACCTCTAGGCTAGATAGGCTATGCAGCTGGAAAAATACAGAGTTCATGTCTAGGCCTGCATCATGAAATTAAAATACAAAACCTCATCTGAACCTGATCTTGTACACTGCACTTGATTCTGTCTTCTCTTGAACACTACACATAATATTCATTACTGTAAGGCTGGTAGGTTCACAGCTAGAAGTAACACAATTCCTCCTGTCTCAGCTGACTTCTTCAATTAGCTTTTGTAGGGAGAGGCATTTACCAGTGGAAAGGATTACTCATAGGTAGATAAAGAGACTCATTTTATTTCTTCAAATGGTAAATAAAAGATACACTTTCTGGGATCACCATTAGCACCTCTTACACAAAAAACATCCATTTGTTCCTGTACGATATAAAAACCTTTTGGTCTTTATTTAGGAATTACCTTCAGCGAAGCTGGAACTGGCCGTTAAACTTTTAACGAGGTGGTAAGTTAGTTAACTTCCTAATGATCGGGTGGGAGTCCCCCTGGCCTGGTTGGAAGAGCATCACTTTACTTTCAGCCGTCCTTGTGAGATGTGCTTCACTGCCCCCTGCCCTGCTTGCCGTTGCTTTTGCCATGTTCTTCTGGGGACATCACCTTTCCCGGTGGGATTGTTTCCTTTTGTTGCTTACCTGTTATGCCCTTGTGTGCTTGCTTGATATGGAATAAACCCATGGGTGATCTAAGTGAGGAACTGGTTTAATTAATAAAATATAAAAAGTAAATTATAAAAGCATGAAAACCCTTATAGCATTTTTCGAATTTAAATTTAAATTTTTTTAAATATTACTTAACTTATTATTATGAATTTTAATATACCATTTTAGTGTGGAAGCATGAGTAAATGTATTTATTGTGTGTATATGTTACAGTATGAGAACGTGTCCCTATGTGGTATTTTATTCTAATCCTTTGGACCAGCCGTATGGGAGCTGAAAGTCAGCTCAGTGGTCTGGTTAAACTACTTTAATAGTACTACCCTCTGTGGGAGTCTCTGCCTCCTCTCAAGGGGGACCACTCTGGTCTAGTGGATTTGTCTCGTCGAACTGCATTTACTTCCACTAAAGTGATGTTTTCCTCCCCTGAGTTAGACCACCTCATCAAGAATATGCTCAAGGTGCTGGGGGTTTTTAGTTCCTCCCATGAGTTAGACCACCTCATCAAGAATGTGTTCAAGTTGGTTAGGGTTTTTAGCTTCCTCAATTGGTCTGTCAGGGCACTGGAAAAAAAGATAGAAGATTGCCCAGACCTTGCAGAGGACTTTTCCTCAGACTTGGTTAGGGGTACTGTCTCGTGCCAACAAGGCTTTGAGGGGTGGATCATCAGAGCGTGCCTCTCTTTTCTCAATGGGAGTCTTGAAAAGAGAGAGTTGCAGTGTTCATTCACCTCAAAAGGGGTCACCTTGACCCAGAAGTCAGCCCTCCTTTTCTCGCCCCTAGACGTGACATCATTCCCACAAGCCACAGTGAAAGAGATCCTTTCAGACTTGCAGGAGAAGTCTACTAACGATCTACAGTACTTGCACAGTCCGCCAAGCGTCCGAGAGAACCTTCTGCCTTCGTTCCTAAGTTGTTCATTCCTGTACAGCCTTGGCCCTTTCGCAGAGGAAAGCAAAAACCCCAGGGTAGACCTCGCTCCAATTTACAACCCCCTTCGAGATCCATCAAGAAGCCATCTTTCAAACCTACCTGAAAGAAATGAAACTTGGGTCCTTCGTGCCTCAGTAGGAGCCAGACTTCTCCTTTAGCAACATCTCCGATTGCATTGACTGCTTACTCAGAGGACTCCAAGAGGTTTGTGGCCCTTTCTCAAGAGGTCAAATCCCTTCTTCTCAAGGGAGCTATGGAAGAAGTCAAGAATTACTCTTAAGAGGGTTTTTACAACTGCCCTTTTGTGGTCCCCAAGGAGTTTGGGGGCTGGAGATCTGTTCTGGATGTCAGCTCCCTCAGTTTGTTCGTTATAAAGATGAAGTTTCATATGGAGACATTCCATTTAGTCATGTCTTCTCTACAGCAGGGAGACTGGATGATCGCATTGGGTATGCAGGACGCTTACTTCCATGTCCCCATACATCCAGACTCAAGGAAGTTCCTGCGCTTTGTTTTTCAGGGCAGGGTTCTCCAGTTTCGGGCCTTGTGCTTCAGCCTGTTGACAGCACTGCAAGTGTTTACGCGGGATTCTCACACCTCTCAGGAATTGGCTCCATCTTCTCAGAATAAACATCAGCCTGTATTTAGATGACTGGCTTCTCCATGCCTCATGGGAGAAGTGTGCAGAGGACTTGAAGAAAACTCTTCACCTGACACAGGAGTTAGGCATTTTAATCAACAAGAAAAAATTTCTAATGACACCGACACAGGAGATTCCCTATTTGGGGATGATCCTGAACTCACGGACTTTTCGGGGTTTTCTGTCCCCCAGAAGAGTCGACTCCTGCCTACAGACGGTCTGACAGTTCCTCTCCATTCCGTCCTTCTTAGCAGTCTAGTGGATGAGTCTTTTGGGGACTCTGGCCTCAGTAGAACAGTTTGTAAAGCTGGGCAGGCTGCACATGAGACCTTTGCAATTTTTTCTCAAAGCGAACTGGAACAGAAGGGATCAGCCAAACTCCTTTGTTTTCCCCATCACATCAGAGATCAGAGTGAACTTCGATGTTGGTTATGCAAAGAAAGACTTCAGGAGGGGAAGCCTCTTCTCCCAGTGAGCCCCAACCAAGAATTTTATTCCGACATCGATCTAGGTTGGGGTGCTCTTCTGGAGGGCTGAGAAGTTTCCAGAAAGTGGTCAAAAGAGCAGCAGAGTTCCCACATCAATGTCAAGGAGCTGAAGGCTATTCACCTGGGCCTTTATTCCTTCTTGAATCTAGTTTGCGGCAAGAAGGTAGTAGAACACACAGACAACAGCACTACACTTGTGTACATCCACAAACAGGGAGGCACCCACTCTTTTTCCCTCTACGAGACAGCGAGAGATCTTCTCTGGGCAGAGAAGAACCAGGTGACTTTGACCACTCACTTCATTCAAGGGAGAATGAATAGGATTGCAGATGAGTTGAGCCGTCTCAAGCAAGTCCTACCGACAGAATGGACATTAGACCCCCTTAGTATGTGACAATCTGTGGAGGTTATTGGGCAGTCCGACCATAGACCTATTATTCGTGACCTCAAGGAACCACCGTCTTCCTCACTTCTGCTCCCCAGTCCCAGACCTCTTGCATGGGCGACAGATGCCATGCTCTTGGACTGGACAGGCCTGGATGTTTACTCCATCCTTCCCTTCGGGATGATCAGGGAGGCAATAAACAAATTTTCGTTGCATCAGAACATTTCCATGACTCTAGGTGCTCCCTTTTGGCCCAACAAGGAGTGGTTTTCAGACCTGATCCGACTGTTGGTCGATTTTCTAAGGCTCCTGCCACAAAAACAGTCACTGCTCAGACAACCCCACTTCCCAGGTTCCACCAGGGGTTGTCTGCTCTGGCCCTGACAGGCTTCAGACTGTCAGGAGCCTCGTCAGAGCAAAAGGGTTTTCGAGACAGGCTGCAGAGGCAATTGTGAGATGCAGGCAACTGTCTTCTAGCAAGCTCTATCAGTCCAAGTGGACAGTTTTCAGAAGATGGTGCAACCGCCATAACATCTCTTCTTCAGAGACAACTATAAGTCAGGTTGCCGACTTCTTGTTATTCTTGAGGTATGTCAGGAAGTTATCAACCTCTACTATCAAAGGGTATAAGTCGATGGACATCAAAGGAAAAGAGTTCTAGTTGCGTCTCTTTGAATTTGGATGTGCTGTATCATTCAAATGGCTCTCAGGTCCCTCTTTCGAGCTGCTCCATTCTGTCTCTCTCAGAAACTTTATCAAGAAGACACTCTTCTTGGTGGCATTGGCTACCGCCAAGCATATTATTGAGCTACAAGCAGTAGACAAAAGAGTGGCCTTTCACCAGGAGACACAGTCTGCTCCTTCTTTCTTGGGTTCCTTGCCAAGAACAAAGATCCTTCCACTCTGGCCTTGTTCTTTCACTATTAGGAACCTAATGGATATTCTTAGCCCAGAAGAAGAAGAGAGGCTCCTTTGCCCTATTAGAGCTCTCAGGTACTACTTGCATAGAACAGAAAAGATCAGAGGACCTTGTAACAACCTCTGGTGTTATGTAAGGAACCCGTTTAGTCCTCTTTCAAAGAATGCCATCTCCTTTTTCCTGAGAGATTTGATCTCTGAAGCACACTCAGATTCAAGAGGACACCCTACCTTCAGTTAAGGTTAAAGGCTCATAAGATTAGGGCAGTTGCGACATCTCTGGCATTTAGGCATAACATGTCACTGTCCACTGTACTCCACAATCGACTTTTTGGAGATGTAAGTCTGTCTTCGCTTCACACTATCTCAAGGATGTGGAAACCGTTTTTGAAATTGTAGAACTTTAGGACCTTTATCCATGACTGGCATGGTGTTGGGAAAGGAAGCATACTGGACTATCTGTCCTTCTACTGTCTCCTTATCTTGATATAAGGTTTTGAGTTTAAGGGAAGCCTGGGGGTATAATGTACCTAGAGTACCCACCATTTTCTATCAGTCTGGGATGTGGTGTTTTATTACAGTGTAGGTGACTGCGTTTGTTTTTATTCTGGTCTACGCCCAGGGCAAGGGCATATTTTTAAACTTTGCTAGCATACGGTGAACTTCCCTTGCTACAAAGTTTCCACTAATGTAGGGGCGACCCTTGGCTTACCACCATGCCCACTACAGGTTAAGATGAGCACCGACCAGAGGCAGTATCCACCTGTAGCAGCTCTCTTAACAGGTACGGAATCAACAAGCATTTGTTCAATGCTAGCAACTTTTCTGTTTCAGGTTCATTACTTTCCTTAATTTTTTAAAATAAATATATCCATGTATCCCACCTCCTCACAGTGTGAAATCAGCTATGTAATTATTTGGTAAGTTACTTACATAAAAATAACCTTTTTATGATAAAGTTTTATGTATCCTTACCAAGTAATTACATGATCGGAGCCCTCCCTCCTTTCCTTGCATAGACATCACGGCACAAACGAAAGTGTTCAGGGTCTCATCACCTACACAAAACAACTGATTGCTATTGAATTTTGAATTTTTAGGCTGCCGTGGTTTGAGTTAGATATAAACGATTTGTTTAACCAGACCTCTGAACCCTTTTAGGGTTCTTCTCGCCGTGGTTTGAAAACCTATAGCTTTGTAATTACTTGGTAAGTATATACGGTATAAAACTATTTTATCATAAGAATGTCAGTTGTGAAGTAAAAAAATACAACATTTTATATAAGTAACTTACCCAGTACAGTAATTACATGGCTGAGTTTCTAACTCGATGGCAGCTTCAATTTTGAAATTCGCGGTAGCGATAGTCTTTTGTTTATGTAGGTGACTAACCTCGCCCACTTTCGGGCTGAAAGAGAGAAACAACTAAACCAAGAGCTTCACTTTTGTTTCTGCCAGCTTAACAGCAACACAGTGTTAAGAAAAGCAGCTTGATTTTGGTTTTTGGCTTGAAATTCTTACCTTTTGGTGGTGTATTTTTGGCTTGGTAGCTTTCGGATTTGTATTGTTTGACTGATATATATTGCTTTTCCTGATTTTGACTATTGTCCTCCCAGGAGATTTACTTAATTTTATTTTATTTTTTTTTTACTCTGTTAGCCAGTAACTATGTCAGATTCTAGTGCATTGAGTATTAGATATTGCAGCAAAGGTTGTAATATTCGCTTGACCAAGTCATTTTACGATTCACACACCTTATGTACGACATGCAGAGGACAAATTTGTTCAATTGACTTGACTTTTGAGGAATGCTGTGAATGGGACAAAAGGAATGGAACTTTAACTTCTCACCTATCCAAGTTAGAAAGGGATTGTAAGAGAAAAGCAGCTGCTAGAGCTGAGGTTAAATTAGCAACTCTAGACATGACTCGGGAATCTAGTGAGGTTAATATTCCTTCTCTCCCTTCTCCTGCTAAAGTGGTTCCTCCTACTTCCAGCCCTCCTCCTGCACCACCGATCTCTGCTCCTGGTTCCTTCACCCCTGACCCGGATCACTATGGCAGTCTTGAATCAAAATTTTCCAAGAAGTTTGATTTTCTTGCTAACACAGTGGCACAGTTGAGTGATTCGATGTTCTAGTGATGTGTTTGTGGAGGAGGTGGCCACCCATCCGACCGATGCTCCTAGGCAAAGGTCACTGCCATACTCCCCCAGCCCTTGGAGGAGGCATACTGGAGATCCAAGGGAGGTTGGTTGGGTCTGCCCATGGCTAGTCACCCCTCAGTCACACCTGTGTTATCCCAGATGTTGACCAAAGGCAGCCATTGAAAAGGTGTGCCTAGTGCGCATTATCTCTCGTCTAGTTTGGGGGTTTCTAGCCCTTCTCACGGGCGCCAGTGGAGATTCTCAAATGAATCTTGTCCGTTGAAAAGGCGTGAGCCTCTCAGAGACCAGCCCCCTTAGTCTTGCAGCAAGAGGTTCAGGGAATGATCTGGTAGTCCGTAGCCGTTGTGCAGCAAGTGGGACAGTCCCAAATGTTTTTCTCAACCAGTAGCTTCCAGATTATCATCTGTATCCAGCAAAAGGACTAGTTCTTCAGCCATTCACGTTCATCTTTCGAGGGCCTGTCTGGGATCGAGGATGCCCCTTTGGCTGCCAAGCGCTCTTTGGCAGCTGAGCGCCCATTGATAGTCAAGTGCCCAGTAGCGACCAAGCTTTCACTAGTAGCTGAGCACCCAGAAGATAAGAAGTGCCCAGTAGTGCACACATGTCGATTGACACCCAAGAACCTTTCAATGCCAACTCACTCTCCTACATTTGAGAGCCTGGATTGTTTGGCGCCCACTCCTGTTTTCTTCACCTCCTAACTTCTCATGTCAACGCCAAGTTTTCTTCTTGGCACCATTCGACAGTTCTGAATTATTTATCGGAAGATAATTTTTCCAGATTTCTTCTGAATTGCAGATAATTTTCCAGGTTTCTTCTCCGGCTTCCTCATTTATGATGAGTGACCTACCCGGGGATTCATCTAGACTTAACAAAGTGGTTTTATCTTCTTCATCTAAGAAGGCTATGAGAGAAGTGGATCTCTGGCTCTTGGAGAAAAGATGCCAGGGCAAGGCATGCTTTAGTATTCTGCCTTTTGGCCCGGAGATTTAGGTCATATGCGACTGGAGAGGCCCCCTCCTTGGGAGTGGCTGCCTCCTCCCAGGGGACTTCTCTGGTCTTGTTGATTTGGCCCATAGGTCGGCTTTTGCTTTGGCAAAGACTACATTCTCTGCATTGGAGATTGACCATTTACTCATGTTCAAAGTGTTTGAAGTTTTTAGTTTTCTGGATTGGTCCATATGGGCCTTGGCAAAGAAGATCAGAGATCCAGATCACCCTCAGAATATTGCTGTTGACTGGGGAGTGTTCTCTCCTGCGCCAATAAAGCAATTAGAGATGGTTCTTTGGAGATTTCTTCCCTTTATGCTATGGGGGTTTTGAAGAAGTGGGAACTCTGGATTTTGTTTATATCTAAGGGCATCACTTCATCGCATAAATCACGTCTTCTCTTCTCACCCTTGGATAGTATGCAGTTTTCCCCCCCAAACAACAGTAGAAGAAGTGGCTTCTTCTTCAGCCTCAACCCTTTCGAGGCGGCAGGCAGAGATCGCAGTCAAGACCGCAAGCTTCTGTACGTTTCACCCCATTTGCAGCCAAGAGACCCTCCACCAAACCTACAACCCGCAAGTGAGTCTTCAGTCCTTCATGTGCTTGGGGCCAGACTCCAACTTTTTTTGGAATGGAGAATAAAAGGAATAGATCAATGGGTGATAGAAGTATTAAGGGAAGGGTATTCTATCCCCTTCAAAGAGAAACCCCCCCTTATCCAGCTCTCCGTCAAATTTGACGTACTCCATCTAGGATCAATGAAGAAGTGTTGTCTCTCCTCGGAAGAAGTGGTGGAGAATACCAAGTCCCTCAAGAAGAATGGGAGGATTGAGAGAATGTGGTGGAGAACTTTTACATAGCGAAAACGAAGTTTCCATGGAAACAGTTCAGTCTGTCTTATCATCTATTCAGGGGACAGGCTTTTTGCTTACTTCCACATTAACAGCAAAAGTATCTGACGGGAGGATCAAGTATTCCAGGCCGAGTGCTGATGTTTTGTGTGCAGCACCACAGGTGAGCATGGGAGGATTTTTATGTAGGGGAAACGAAGTTTCGTATGGAAACAGTTCAGTCTGTCCTATCATCCATTCATCGAGGGGACTGGATGATATCTCTTGATATGAGAGATGCTTACTTCCACATTCCCATCAAGCAAGACTCGAGGAAGTATCTGAGATTCGTTTTTGGAAATCAAGTATTCCAGTTTCGAGTGCTATGTTTCGGCGTGTCAACAGCATCACAGGTGTTCACCCGAGTTCTCGCCCCATTATCCAATTGTCTTCATTTGCTGGGAGTGAATATTTCCCCATACCTGGAAGATTGGTTGATATGTTCGCCCACAAGAGAGAGCAGCATGGAGGCCCTTCAAAGGACTTTGCTTTTGACTCAGGATCTAGGTTTGCTGTTAAACCTTCAAAAATCCCAACTGACTCCCTCTCAACAGATTCTGTATTAGGGAATGAAGATCAACCCTCAGAATTTTCAGGCTTCTCCCTCCCCCAAAAGAATAGAAGCCTGTATGAAGAAAGTCAACCTTTTCCTTTCCCTGCAGAAGTGTTCAGCCACTCAATGGATGAGTCTTCTGGGCACTCTGTCGTCGATCGAGCAGTTTGTGAGGTTGGGAAGGCTGAATATGTGCATTTTCCCAATAACGCAAGAGATAAAGGAGGACCTGTGTTGGTGGAACTCCGCAAGCAGACTTTTGGAGGGAAAGACTTTCAGCAGTGAACCCTACCTAAACTTCTCCGACGCGTCGGACATAGGTTGGGAAGCTCTCCTGGAGGGAAAAGAAGTTTCAGGAGTTTGGCCCCAACAGGGGAAAAATCTTACAAAAACATCAAGGAACTAAAAGTGATCCATTTGGGACTGCAACATTTTGCAAGAGAAGTACACGACAAAGTAGTTATGGTTCATGCTGGGCAACACAAGAGCCTTACCTTATATAAGACCGGGGATGGGACTCACTCATTCTCTCTTTGTGAGACAGCCAGGAGTCTCTACTTTGGGTCAGATCAGAACCAGGCCCAGCTGTTAAGGCCATTCATTCAGGGAAGTGCAACATATTGGCAGATGAACTCAGTCATCATAAGCAAATTCTCCTGACAGAGTGGACCCTGGACCGTCGGGTATGCTCCGACCTGTGGAAGTTGTGGGGAGAACCGATGGTGGATTTGTTTGTGACACCCAGAAACCACTGTCCCCCTGTTCTGCTCACCTTTTCTGAACCCTCGAGCCTGGGCAACTGATGCAATGATGCAAAATTGGTCAGGCCTGGATGTGTATGCCTTCCCTCCATTCGGGATGGTGAGGGAGGTACTAAAGAACCTCTAATTGCATCAAAGCACCAGGATGACATTGATAGCTCCCTTCTGGCTGAGGAAAGAATGGTTCCCAGAGCTTCTCTAGCTGCTAGTAGACTTCCCACCCCTTCTTCGAGCAATCTCAAGTCTACTCAGACAACCTCATTACAGGACATTTTATCAGGACACATCCACTCTGGCCCTGACAGGGTTTTGACTATCCACAGCTCTTGTGAGTGAAAGGCTTTTCAAGAGCTGTGGCAGAAGCTATTTCTAAATGTAGACAAAATTCTACTAACAAAGTCTACCAGGTGAAGTGGGCAGTGTTTAGACCTTGGTGTAAGAAGAATAACATCTTACTTCTAAAACCACTATACAGTAACTCAAGTGGTGGACTTTCTAATTTACTTGAGATCCACCAGGGTCCTTTCTTTGTCTATGATAAAAGGATATAGAGCTATGCTTAGCTCAGTCTTTAGACACAGAGGTTTAGACATTTCTTCCAACCAGGATCTCTCAGATCTTATTAAGTCTTTTGACACAACCAAGGTTAACAAGGAGGAGATATGCCCTTGGTCATTAGATGTAGTCCTCAGGTGGCTGTCTGACTCATGATTCGAACCCATGAGTTCATCATGTTGAAGGATCTGACTAAGGAGACTATTTTTCTGGTTGCTCTAGCCACTGCGAGAAGAGTGTCGATCTTCATGCAGTAGGCAGAAGGATAGGTTTTTCTCAAGGTGATGTTGTCTGTTCCCTTGCCCTTGGCTTCTTGGCAAAAAACAAGAATCCTTCACAGCCATGGCCTTGTTCTTTTGCTAGTAAAGGTTTATTGAACATCCTGGGTCCAGAGAAAGAGGAGAAAAGTCTGTGCCCAGTAAGAGTGCTTAAATATTACATCAAGAGGACAGAGAAGATTAGAGGCCCAGCAAGGAATCTTTTGTGTTCGGTTAAGAACCTGTCCATGCCTATCTAAAAACGATTTATCTTTTTTTGTAAGAGACCTGATTCTTGAAATGCACACTCAAATTGGAGAGAATGTTCTGCATGGGCTAAAAGTTAGAGCTCACGACATGAGAGCAGTGGGTACATCAGTTGTTTTTAAGCACAATCTCTCTCTCACTTCAATCATACAGACTACATTCTGGAAATGTAGGTCTGTTTTTGCCATGCATTATTTGCAAGACATGGAGACGACTTACGAAGACTGCAGTACACTTGGACCGTTTTCCGTGGCTGGCGTGGTTTTCGGGAAGGGAACATGGAAAGCAACACTTCTGCTTTTTCTTCGCCTTGACAAGGTGTAGAGTTCATGGGATGCCTGGAGGGTACAAGGTACCTAGAGTGCCCACCAGTTTTTTTTCATGTAGAGTGATTGTTTATTTATACAGTATATGTGCCTTTTATGTGTGGTGTAGGTGACTATTTCTCTGGTTTTGTTTTTATTGTGTAGGGGCATATTATTGCAGGCTTTGTTAATGATCGGAGCGTTGCAAAGTTTACTTTTTCTTCGTTAGCAGTACTCCTCCGCTATGAAGTCACTCACTTCAGTTTGGCTATACCGTTACGCCGCTACTCAGATCAACCAGAGGCAGTATCTACCTGAGCAGCTCTTCACCAGGTAAGAAACAACAAGCATTGTTTCAATTGCCTATTTTTTCTGTTCTCATTTCATTATCATTATTGATGTCTAGAGTACAAGATGTCCATGAATCCCCTCCTTCAATGTGGATTCAGCTAAGTAATTACTGGGTAAGTTACTCATATAGAAATGACATTTTTATATAATAAAATAAAGTTTTATATATACTTACCCAGTAATTACAAATGGAGCCTGCTCTCCTCTCCTCACATGGATTTTAGAGCATAAACAAAAGTGAAGCTCTTGCTTAGTTGTTTTCTCTTTCACGCCAAAGTGGGTGGGGTTAGTCACCTACATAAACAAAAGAGATGAAGCACCAAGTTAGAAACCTTAGCTAAGTAATTACTGGGTAAGTATATATAAACTATTTTTATAAAAATGTCATTTTTATAATTATGAAAAGGACCTTAGAATAAAGTCTAATTTAACTAACAATTTACTGAATATCCTTGTAAAAGTCCAGGAACATATCATTTAACTAGTGTATGTTGCTGAATTAGAAATCATTGCCAACGTGTATCTGATTGCAGCAAGTTTGCTCTCGGTCATAGAAGTAGCCTTCAAAGAATGCTTTGTGTCAGCAAAATGAAACCTCTGTCTACAAATTAGAAACTAGGTTATGACTTGGTAAATGGCAGTACTGTATGGGTTGTGATAGTGAAGTGGAAGGGATTTAAAAACCAAATCAGGAACATGGCTGGCCTATTGCTCAGAATGATGAAAAGAGTGTAGTTGTAACATATTTTGGGCAGGAAAATTAGTGAAAAGACTAAAAATATCAAAACAGTGTACAGTTTACAAATGTGACACAAAATTAAGATTATTTTTTAGGTGCCATGATGGATAACATTCCCACCATTTTTGGAAGTAAATGTTTAAAGATGGAAAAATAAATCTTTTAATTAACCAGCTCCCAGCAGTTTGTCTATAGGTGTTTAATCCATTTGATGCTGGTTTGTGAGGGCATATCTTTGGAAAAGTTGGGGGGGAATGCTGATATGTATATAAAAAGCAGCAGACATCTAAAAAACACAGTTCTTTACCATCTTTGAGAATGGGATTAATGGATTATGAAAATTTAAAAATATGTAGGACAACAATACTTGAGTCATCATGAAGGATAATTTTATTTTCCATGCAGATCATGAATTGCGGTCAATTCCACCTTTGGTGATAACATCTGTCATATGTATTCCACAACTCATATTAGTGTTCTGTCTTGTGCTTACTTAGTCATCCTCACATAGTTTTTTGGAGTCTTTGGTTATTTTTCTTATTATGAGTTCCTTTTGTTTGTGACAGATGCTAACAGAAATCTTTATTACCCATACTCCAATGGTAATATCTTCATTTCTCTTTTGTATACTAAGTTTTAGTTTTTATCTAATCATGCTCTCCAGTGATCTGGGATGCAGCATGTTTTCTTTTCATTATTGCTGTTAGTATTTCTTATTAAAATCTTTAATGATTCCATGTTTTCCCAAGAAATATCCTTGCTGGCTGCTAAAGTGAGCATTGAATGTGGGAGTTTTTTTATGTAAATGTATCAAATTTTTAAAACCATTCAAAAGAAAAATGTGTGTAGTGTATATATTTTGTTTGTTAATATTCAAAATTTAAAGTTTTTATAACTACATATACTATGTCTTCTGATAGTTTGTCTACTAATGAGGGAGTTTTATGTACTGCGTATTTTATATTAAAACTTATTTTCCACAGTTATATGAATATGGATGTCTATCGCAACTTCGAGAAGAGCTCTGTGATCTGGATGTTCTTGCCCGCATGCTCAAAGTTGTGGACAAGAGACATCTCTTACATCACTGCTTTCAGGTCAGTTGATTTATTATTATTATTATTATTATTATTATTATTATTATTATTATTATTATTATTATGTTATAGAAAAATCCACAGTGATACAGATAATTTGTACTGTTTGTAAAAGATGAAAACAAAGACTTTCAAACAGCTGAACAGTGTTCTTCCTCAATGTTTACATTAAAATGAATAGCAAGAGGGGAGTTTTATTAAGAAGAGTTTTGAAAACAGGACAGGGCGAGAGATTAATGACCCATCACCAAAGTATTGCTCTGTGTTTTTAAGTGATTCCATATTTAATTGGCAGTTGTGCCAACCTCCTCAATCTTATACCTTGTGATGCTGCAACTGCATTTATCCTACTTTCAACATTGTGAATGTCTTAGCATTACACTTGCAAAGCAAGCCATGATGGTAATTATCTCAACTGGAGACCTCTCATAGAATAGAATTATCGTGCAGATAAAAAATAGGCAGGGTTAGAAGAAATTAAATGTAAGATAATTTCTAAAATAAAGTTAGATTTCAAGGTAATGCATTTCCATATCATCAGATGTTAACTTCCATTTATTTGATAATGGGGAAAATATGGAAGAGTACATAGATTATTTAGCTAAGATACACTGTCTTATGAGAGATCACATTAATAACTGTGTAATTACTATTGGTGACTTCAGTGCCCATCTGCAGTCAAGATTTGGTGAAGAGCTTATTCAATTTTGCAATGAATATAAGTATAGTGTAGCTGATGTGCAGTTGTTGCCACAGGACACTTTCACTTGAGTGAGTGATGCCACGGGCCACACTCGGTTGCTAGATCATGTTGTTTGCCCCTTATCTCTGATGGGGAAGTTTCAGCGGATCCAAGTGAATCATAACCTAATTGGATTTGACCATGATGCATTATGTGTTTCCATTGACTTGTCCTATCAGACACCTGTGACAACTTTAGAACTGAATAATTCGATAAATTATACTGGTCGTAATAAAAATTACTATTATTTTAAAACAGAAAATTCATTAAAGTGCATTCCTTTGCCATATGAATCCTTTTCGTGCTGAGATCCTGTGTGTTGAAGTCTGGTACACAGATCATTAATACGTGATTATTATAATAATATTATTACAGCCTTATTGTCATCTGATAGTGCATTACAGTCAAAACCTAATTATGAGAAGATCCTTGGGTGGAATGAATTGGTAGATGACCATCACAGAGAGGTAAGAGACAGTTGTAAATGGTGGAGGGACAATGGTAAACCACGCTATGGTCCCATATACAAGCAGTCCCCCCCAGTTATTGGTGGGCTTGGTTATTGGCAATCTTGTTTTTCAGCATTTGTCCAGCGATGAAAATCCGATATGCACTGATTTCTGCTTATCGGCGCCAATAAGCGGGTATTGGCACCAATACGTACCTTACAGAGGCCTCAATGCCAATTTTCGCTTATCCCCATGCCATCGGAACGGAACCCCTGCTGATAACCGGTTACTGCCTGTACTGGGAAATGACGTGTTCAAGACTATGTTTTAAGTGGGCTTTGGAATACTGTAAAAGGCAAAGGAAAAACATTGTAAATGGGAAGATTATGAATAATTTAAAAGGGAGATCAAGAATTTTTTGGAAGGAAATTAACAAGAAGAAAAATATTAAATCTAAGCTACCTGAATGTGTTGAAAATGCCTCTGGAAAAGTTAAGTATATCTTAGTTTAACTAGACCACTGAGCTGATTAACAGCTCTCCTAGGGCTGGCCTGAAGGATTAGATTTATTTTACATGGCTAAGAACCAACTGGTTACCTA
This sequence comes from Macrobrachium rosenbergii, assembly GCF_040412425.1. Classification (NCBI taxonomy): domain Eukaryota; kingdom Metazoa; phylum Arthropoda; class Malacostraca; order Decapoda; family Palaemonidae; genus Macrobrachium; species Macrobrachium rosenbergii. The sequence continues at coordinate 17,723,270 of NC_089776.1, read as the reverse complement.
GCAACGGCACCTACAGCTTATTGTGGAATCTGAACCACATTATGACGAGAAATGAATTTCTGTCACCAGAAATAAATTTCTCTAATTCTTCACTGGCTGGTAGGGGAGTCGAACGCTGGCCCAACAGCGTGCTAGCCAAGAACTCTACCCACCCCTCCAACAAAGAACTAATGCTTCTGGAAGTAATGCTATTTGTGACTTGTGGAGCAGCCACTATAAGGTGATATTTAATGATGATTCGCATTGTAAATCCACTCCTATCCAGGCGTGGTCATACTGAAGTCACAGTTGATGATGTAAAAAGGGCAGTTAAAGAAATAAATGCAAATAACAGTCCTGGCCATGATGGGTTAACTGCTGAACACCTTGTATGCACCCACCCTGTGTTGTGCATTTTATTGAGTTTATACTTTTTAATTGTTGTTTTGGTCACTCACTTCTTCTTGAAGAGTTGTTGAGAATTATGATTGTTCCTGTCATTAAGGATAAAAATGGAGACATCAACAGTTTAAGTAATATGTAGACCAATTTCTCTCTCAACAGTTTTGTCAAAGGTATTGGAGGCAGTTATTACTGATAAATGTCCAGCTTTCTTGCCTACTTCAGATCATCAGTTTGCATATAAGGCAAAACATGGAACTGAGATTGCCATAACTATTCTGAAAAATGCGTCTATTGAATACAATAGATGCAGTACACATGTATATTCTTGTTTTATGGATATGTCGAAGGCATATGACAATATGTCATAAATATTTATTTGAAATACTGTAATGCTAAAAAGGGGTTTTCTAGCTTATATTGTTAATATATTTTACAGTACTGGTATTCAACCCATAACATGAATGTAAAATGGCTCAAGGATATATCGGAAGAATTAGTGTTACTTGTGGAGTAAAACAGTGCTCTATGCTATCACCCCATCTTTTCAGCTTATACTGTATATGGATGGTGTATTGGAAAAGCTAAGTAGTCACAAAATTGGCAGCGTCCTGTGTAGTGAGATTGCCAACCATATAATTTATGCTGATGATATTGTTATGTTTTGTCCATCGCTGAGTGGTTTGCAGTACCTGGTTGATGAGTGCTCTAAATACATAAATTCCGTGAAATTAAATGTAATTGCTCAAAAGACTAAATGTATGGTTCTCAGCAATTGCAAGAACAATGAACTGCCACAAAATCATGTTAACATTAATGGTGTTGCAATTGAATATGAAAAAGAAATTAAGTATTTGGGTTTCACCCTCACCTCCAATAACAATGATGAATATCATGTTGCAAACTTGTGTAGGGGTTTGTGCATTAGAGCAAATATGCTACTGCAAAACTTCTCAGAATGCACAGCTGATGTTTAATGCTTTCTATTCAAGATTTTTTGCGTGTCCTTTCATTTTGTATCCCTAGCTTTTAAAGTAAAGATGTCAAGCCTTGCCAAGTTAAGAGTGTGTTTAATAATAGTATCAGAAGGTTGTTTAACTTGACATCGCGATCTAGCATTTCCCATTTTTGCGTTCAGCTTGGTATACCAACCATTTAATGAGATAAGATGCAAAGCGGAGGTGAGCTTCTTAGATAGAATGAAGGCATCAAGTAACAATATGGTAAAAAACCTTACTAACATGCTGATGATCAATGATAATTTTGTTTTTAGGATAAGGAGGGCTTGATATTGTTAAATGCACATGTATTAAACCTGTAATTTTTTTGTATCTACTTTTAGTATTTTTAGGTTAACTTTTATATATAGAATTCACTCCAGTGTATTTTATGCAAAATAAAACCTTTTTGATAGCTTAGTCGCTTGTTTCCTCCTCAAGTAGTTAACTTCCATGGTCTACCAGAGCTCCATGGTGACCAAACTAATATCAAAGAATTCTCTTCTAGTTGTTCTTTTTGGCTAGGTATTGTGCCATAGTTCTTTTTGGCCAGGTATTGTGCCGTAATGATTAACATTGTAACAAATGATGGAGTATATAATGGACTCAAAGATAAGAGGGCACTTTCCCTTATCTTCAGCGAAGCTGAACCCAGTTTTTCCAACATCAAAAGAACCTGCAAGAAAGAAGTGACTATTGCACAAGGGCGTCCGCCCTCTTGTTTACAAGCGGGCCATTAAAGACCAAGGAACCATAACTCTTTTGGTCTATAGCGAACAGTTCACATCATTACCAGTGCTTCGAAAAAAATCTACTTTTTTCTCCGATTTCATTATTGAGGATCATGGAAACATCAAAAATAGCAAGATAAGCACTTAACATTAAGTTCCAGTTAAAAGTTTTAGTTTTTAACTGCCCCTTCCTAAGGTTCCAGATAGGGAAAGATATGTACAGATTCAGTCATGCCCTTAGAGCTAAACATTGCCTAAAGAATATTTTACAAAATTAACAACAGTATTTGTTCGAGAACTCACACAAAAAAGAAGTAGAATTAATAGCCTACCTAGACAACTGGTTGATCTGGGGGCCCACAAGAAAAGTGCTTGAAAAACCTAAGAGCAATGGTCAACAGACTGTAGTCAAAAGGTTTTATAATAAATTGGAAAAAATCCCGCCTCACACCCAGCAGACGCTTTCAGTGGCTGGGACTGTGTTGGGATGCTCTTTATGGACTGTTGTCTCTCCCCATCATACTCAAAACAGAGTAAGGCAAGTCCTCAAAAGGTTCCTTGCACAGCCCAGAGTTTCCAGATGGCAATTAGAACATATGATGGGTCTGCTGCAGTTTGCATCAGTACAGTAAACCCCCCGTATTCGCGTTCTCATGGTTCGCGGACTCACGCATTCACAGGTTTCTCTGTGGAACATATCTACCCATCATTCATGGAAAATTCGCCCATTCGCGGTATTTTTCACTGAGAAATATTCACTAATTACTGTATTTTCATATAATTTTCATGAATAAATGCACTTTTTGTGATAAAACTATTAAAATACTCAGGTATAAGCATTTTTACAGGGTTTTTCTTGGTTTAAGCTATCAAAATGGGCAGTTCTAAGTGTGTTTAGATGGGTTTTAAGCATTCGCAGATTCGACCTATTCGCATGGGGGTGTGGGACGCATCCCCCACGAATACGGGGGGTTCACTGTAATAGATCCAATACTTAGATTGCAACTAAAAGTGTGAACAAATTCTGGTTATCGCATGCAAGAAAAAAGGTGCGAGACCGACATCATCAAAAGATTAAAAAAGTTGGGGAGATACTTCAGCCTTGGATCCGGAAGGAATCTTTGGCAAAACAGGTCACCCTGACTCCTCCGTCTGTATGAGTGACAATACACGCAGATGCTTGTTGACAGGTTGGGAGGATATTAGGTGGCAGGAAGGTGATCAGCTACTCTGAGGAATTCTTATATCAATTTCCTGGAGCTGGTGGCTGTCTCATTAAAATGGCAAATCCACACTCCTTTCCTGGGTCACATGATATTATGAAAGTAAGTACATCCTTGGCCTTCTTCAGAAATGTCTCTTTCGAAGAAGTCTCCGAATGTACAGGGTGGTCATCAGTTAAATTATTGCTACGTGATCGGAAATTTGACTACACTGTGTATCAGTGGTTGGCATGGTTAGTCTTAACCCCTAGATGCTATGGCAGAAAACCAGAGATCTTATTGACTGTGAGTATGCTAACTATCGCTGGGAGAAGGGCGACAGTACTGCAAACAAACCCAGCATGCTTAGGTAAGCCACTGTAGAACTACATCCTAAAATGTAAGTTTGTGTATAGTTTCTTGTTCTTTGGTACCAAAACCTGAAGAGTATTTGGAATAAAGAATGGGATTTGAAATCTGTGGCTTGGCCTAGCACCAGAAATGTTTTTTCCTTTGGGGTGTTGGGATTAAAAATTGAGAGCTTAAGCCTTTTTTGTCATCTGTCAGTTTCTTTGTAAAGCTCCTTGAGGACAAAACAAGCGACTATGCTATCAAAAAACAGGTTCTGACTTAGGAAAAACCTATTTTTGGTAGTCGCTGTTGAGTCCTCAAAACCCTTCCACTTCCCTGACGGAAAGGCATGGAATTTGGGCAGGGGATCATCCTGCATTGACCAACAAAGAGTAATGGCTTCTTAGTTTTTAATGGCCCGGTTGTAAACAAGAGGGTGGATGCTCGTGCACAATAGTCACTTCTCTTTCCTGCAGGTTCTTTTGACGTTGGAAAAATTGGGTTCAGCTTCGCTGAAGATAAGGGAATGTGCCCTCTTATCTTTGAGTCCATTATATACTCTATCATGTGTTATAATTTTAATCATTACAACTCAATACCTGGCTGAAAAGACCAACTAGAAGAGAATTCTTCGATATTAGTTTGGTCACCATGGAGCTCTGGTAGACCATGGAAGGTACCTCCTTGAGGACTCAATAGCGACTACCAAAAATAGGCTTTTCGTATGTCAAAACCTGTTTTATTATTACTGTATTATTATTATTATTATTATTATTATTATTATTATTATTATTATTATTGTTATTATTATTAACAAATGACGCCAAAAACAATAAGCTTATTCTGCAACATTGTTGTCCTGAGGTATGATACAGCCATTGTTTAACCCAGTCTACTAAATGTTTTACACTAAAAAACCAAAGGTCTCCACTACTGGACAGTGTTCTATAGATGATGATGAGTATTTTACACTTCTTGACTCAAAAGAATTGGTTGCAAAAGTTGATTGTAGAATTTTCATAATTCAGTATAGCTCATAAAGTTGCTTAAGCAAGTAATCTTGCTATGGTCAAAATTACTGATAGGAAGCAGACCATCACCACTCAAAGCCATTCTTCTTAGGTGATGAAGATGTGGATGCTATAAGCATTTTGACATCATAATCCAGAAGAGGTGTAATAAACAGTTGATACAGGGGACATTGTTATATCATTGTAGATACAAGGATCCTTACAAATTACATATACAGTACAGAACTTTCTAGCGATGACGATAACCAGATTTTCGTCGCTGATAACCAGTTATTGGCAGTGATCGCCTCTTATTGGCAGCGCTGATCACCATTATCGCCGATTTTCGGTTAGTGGCGATTTTCGGTTGTCGTCACACCATCGGGAAAGGAACCCCGCCGATATCCGGGGACTGCCTGTATTATGTTATCCTTAATGTTATCACTACCGTAGTTAGACTACTATTAAAATTTTTGAAAGGTTACTGTAAGATAAAGGTTGCTGTTAGTGCAACTGTAACTTGATGTTTACATTTTCTCATTTGGGCTCGCATAGATAAAAGTTGATTTCATTGATATGGAATTATTCCTTGAATAGACTATTTATTATGAGATATGCCGATAATATATAAGGTAAAAATGTTTTTATTACCTTTATTATCAGTTTATTTCATAATGTGAATCTTTTCACGTGTGTCAGTGGTCATCGCACCAAGGTCGAGGCTAGCCTACCAATAAACATCACATAGAATTCAAGGTTTTATTTTTAGAATAAGTAGTATAAGATGACCCCCAATTTTTACGGGTGAAATTTAGGATTTAAAGGTCGTCTTATACACAGAAATATATGGTAGTTAACTGGTGGTTTGGGGGAAGTGAAGATATACCCCTCACTCACCTGCCATCACCAAGTGCTTTTTCTGTGGCTGACACCCAGTGAAGACATCTCTAGTAAATGGAGAAAAACTTGTAAAGGCGTTGCGAGGGACTAGAGCACATGTGTGGGCATTTTATGTCTCCTCTAATAATTGATCCATATAGGTATTGTTCTTCTTGTAGGGGTAGTGTTTGTTATCATCTCTTCCCTGTTAGGATTGTGTTGAGTGGTCTCCCTCACAGTGGGAGAGGTACAGTAGATAAACATTCACCTGCTTCTTCACATGGGAACAATCCTCTGGTGATTTCTTTTCTTCCCACCTCTGCTGTGCTTTTTCACACATCCTCTCCCCATCCAGCTCTCCATTGGTCCAGGAAGGGTACATGTTATTAGGCAGGAGCCTAACATATGCTCTCCTGTGCTGGTGAGCTGGGTACCTGGGCTGGTCTCTCCCACCATTTCCACTGACTTGTCTGCTTTTATACTAGGAATTTTCCAGTCCTACAGCATTAGAGGCAAGCAAGGTATGATCTAGGAGCAAGTGGAAGGATTGCAAGTGCTGTTCTTCCACCTCATTCTCCTCATCTGCATCTTCACCTTCATCTCTAGAAAGCAACGGTGTTTAGCCACCCATAGGTGACCCATCCAATGTTGGCAGGGCTGGCTTGGGTCTTACCAAGCACATTTGCTATCCTGTCCCAGCCTATTATCTCTTGAACAAGAGGACTGCATCCACCTCATCCACCAGTGTTTAGCCAGAAAGACACCTGGTTGATCCAGAGCTAACCTTTTGCTTGGTGTTTTTATGGTCCCTGGGCAGCCTGAATTCAAATGTGGTTCATATGTGTCAGGTCTCTGCTCGGCACTCACCAGTACCAGGACAGTCTGCTTGCTCACAATCATGCTGCTCCCTGCTCATCCATGGCTCACCACCACCACCCTTAGGATTCTACTGGCTTGACAGCACATGTACCTGTTCACTACTTTAGGCCTTACTGAACTGGCAAATGAGTGGATGGAATTCCCACTCACCTGACATGAGGCAACAATTTTTCCTTGGCTGTGGCAGATGACAGATGTGTATTACTGTATTTTACTGACTTGACAGTTGAAACTTTTCTTCTTTCCACTTTTGTATATGAGACGTTTGTGTCGTTTTATACCTTGATTGTAAACCAGGAAAGTGACTGATGGAGATGTGAAGGATGTAAGTGGGTATGTGGCCACTTTGTCTTGTATTGGTAGATCCCCACCATTTTTGTTTGTTTTACATGGGTAGATCCTGCAGTTTTGCAGAGTGTGGTGGCTAAGCTCCTTTGCTTTAAGAAAAGGGCTGACAGGAAACACAGAAAGGCCAAGAAGTGTTCACCTGTGGTGATAGTGGTGAGTGGGGGACCACTTCTACCGTAGACACCTCCAATTCTTTTTCGCCTTTTACCCAGGCTGCACCAACCCTCTCTCTGTTTGTTCTTTCTGTTCATTCTCGTCTGGCTTGATCTGAGATGGTATGCTCATGAAGGTAGGTGATCAGCAAGCTCTCATGACAGTGGTGGCTGGCTCAGGTACACATGCCACTCTCCACAGCGTAGATGCTAGCACTTGAGCGTGGTTCATTACTCCTTACCCTTACTTCTTGTGCCATTCCTGATATTTCTAAATCATTGGAATACTTGCAGGTGTGGCTATCCTTTGGTATTCTGTGAAAGCCACTGTTCATTACTTTTATGGACCACTTAGCAATAGCTAAGGTGTCACTTGTTCCTGCCTCAACTTTTCTCTTGCTGCAGCTAAGGAGAGTAAGACTCATGAACAGAGTAAGATGAAAAAACACTGGCACATTGCTTCTCTTTGTCATTAAGCTTTTTGTCATTCTTCCTTCTCCTCCTCTTCATCCTGCCAAGGGAAGGAGAAGAGAGGCCATAGAAGTATTCACACGAAGTTCCGTTAGACTTCAAGTGAGTGTCTTTCTTCTCTGAAAATTGTTAGTGGCATTCATTCATGTGCAGATGGGACTTATGCCATGAGTGGGGTTTACACAGGGTTTTCTGAGAAGGCTCAAGATCTAGGGTCTCACTGTTCCTTCCAAGATTTTCTGTGTTTATACTTCAGCAGAGGTATGTAGAGTGGAGTTGGTACAGTACTATCTTCTTGCTTGGGGTGTGCACACACTCTGGATCAATGCACTTGCTGACAAAGGGTTCACACCCTACTAGTCACAACTGTACTATACAGCTAGGTATCTTGTTAACTCTTTGCACATGATTGTGTAGACCCTGGGGTGGTTCCTGGTTTGTCCTGAACTCTTGATATGTTTGTGCATGATAGCATGTGTGTGCATTCACTCATGGCTTTTGTGGAAGGTTTGACCATGGTTCGGAACATGCTTGTTCCATTCATAAGTCAGTTGTTCTAATAGGTCTGCAGTCAGTGTTATGAGGCCCAGTCAATTGTGTTCATGATCCCAAGAGTGCTCATCAAGGCAAGTTGGTGTGTCAACTGTATTAGGATCCAATTCATGCCTTAGGTGGTTTATTGAGACTTAAGGATCCTTCTTTGAACTCACTTGTGTAATGATCTCAGGGAAGCAGCCACATTGCAGTCATCAAACCCAGTCTCACTTATAGAGCACACTTATTGTTGCTTTCTAGAGAAAGACTGTTGTTGTAGCTGCCATAGTCTCATTTTGATTGTTGTGTCTTAGACCAAGTAAATGGTCTGATCTCCAGATCAGACCATTGACCTGTTGCCTGCCAGATTGAGTAAGCTATTTCTCCCACCATTGACACACCAGAGAATGTTGAGACTTTTCACTTTCAGGTTGACTCGTCAGTCTGCAGACTGTCAAACGACCTGGCGAATTACAGTGCCATAACTTCGGAACATCAGCCGTAACCCAGAACTGATTTTTTGATGAATATATTTGAAAAAGCACCGCAGGTATGGAACGCCATAGGTCAAGACAGCTGTAACATGGGGACTACCTGTACTTCCTTTTTAGCTGCAAAGGTAGGAGCCATGGAGTCAGTCACCATGGCCTCCTTCCAGGTAGCTTCATAGCTCAACCTATGGTTGAACATGCTTTTTGACTTCACTGTTACTGGTGTCTCATGTGAGGATGAGAAGGCAAAGTTTTGGAGGTTGATGGTGCAAACCTTTGGATAAACTTTGATTTGATAGAGGAGCATAGAGAGAGAGGAGTGTAAACATACAGTTCCTGTATGTCTATGCTCCTCTCTTGACGAGGTAATCTGTGTCCTTCAGGACAGTTACAGATTAACGTTTGATGGACTGTGGTCTTCCCCACTCTGTTACTGGCCTTGTTTTTAGTCTGCCCTCCAAGTAGGATGGAACACGATGTAGTATTGATAAACAACACCATGACTGTAGTGGCATGCTCTGCAATTAGTTTCCTTTCAACTCTGCCAATGGGTCGATACAGATGCATGAGTGGGTGGTTCACCATGCCATCAAACTGTCAGCCAGATACATTCCAAGTAGGAGCAGTGTTTTGGCTGACCAGCTGAGCTGCCAAGGCCAGGTTGTAAGGACAGATTAGTTCCTACACCTTTGCATACTACAAAAGACTTTTTGAACTTTCTGAAGCACAGGTAAATGGCTTTTTCGCCACATGCTCCCAGTTTCTGCTGGTTTATTCGCCACATGCTCCCAGTTTTATGCTGGTTTACAGTAGTGGATTTTATAGTTCCAAGCTGTTGGCCTCAATTTTTGGAGACACTTAGGTCTTGGTAGTTCCAGGCCTTTAACCTCAATTCTTGAACACATTTATGTCACTTCTGAGGTATGAGAGTCTGTGCTGAATGGCCAGTCTTAATAGTTATTTTGTGGAAAGATGAACATTCTCATTGATTAGTTGAAAACTGATTGGGCAACTTCTTAGCAATGGTCAGCTCAACTGAGGCAATTGTTTTTGCAGAACCAAATATTTTTGCTGATGTTAAGAAGGTTGGTCACACCAGGTGCTCAGGAGCTTATATCTGCCACATTAAAAGTTTTAACCGCAGAAACAATTACCTCATGTAAGCTAAGGATGTGTAATGGTGGCTGTCTGTTTTGTCCAAGGACCGTCCCATTATAGTCACATCCTCTTTGCCTGAGCCACAGCGCAAATAATAGAACTTGTAGTATGAGATTCTGACATGGCTGATGGGCTCATTATGGTTGGTTTCATATTTACCAGAGATATTTTACAACCCTACTACAGGCAGTCCCCGGTTATCGCTGGGCTGGTTTATTGGGGATCCGGTTTTACAGGCTTGTCTAGCGATGAAAACTGGCAATTTTCGCCGCCGAAAATCACCAATTTCCGCTTATCAGTGCTGATAATTGGGTATTGGCACTGATACATACCAAACAGATGTGCCGATAACTGAAAATTGATGATTTTGGGAGATTTTTGGCACCGAAAATCACCAAAAAAGGCCTGAAAATCGCCGATTTTCGGTTGTCAGTGATTTTCGTTTATCGTCACTCCATCAAAACAGAACCCCGCCGATAACCTGGGACTGCCTGTGCAAGGTTCCTATCGAACCTGACTTCTCTTATAGTACAAAGATCATCTGATGTCTCAATTTCCTTCACTTAGGATGTTGTCTACTCAAAGTCATGATTTAAATACAGTATTCATACATACAGTGGCAAGGCCTTCTGCTCTGAAGAGCTACCTATGCACATGTAAAGTGATAGGGTTAAGGTACATAGATAAGATTTTACATAAAAGAATTATTTTCAGCCCCTTCACTTTTTAGTGAGTATCGACAATGCAGGGAATTATTTACCACTATAACCAGGAGAGGTGCTGCCCAGAGGGATGCATGTCTAAGCGAGGGTTGTTATTTTTTAATTTTTTTATGTGTATCAAGGAAGTTGCTGCAGCATATGTAAATTAGAGGATTTGTATTGAAAATAGGCTTTATATTTAAAGGTATCATCTGGGGGTTGATTACATGGAGATGGCATTTTTAACTCATGGATAAAAGCCTTCCTGTAAACAGTACACAATATGAGGTCAAATGAGTAAGACAAAAAGTATTCTTAGTTAATTATTTTAACTTTCAAATATTAGAGAATCATGTCCCCAAATAAAAAGAAAATGCTCAGTTATGTGTACAAAAAGCACCTAAGCTGTAGAAAATAAGATTCCCAAAGTCACTATGATGTTTGTGAAAGTTCACAGACATTTTATAAATTTTTGGTAAATAAAGTATACTGTATCACCATTTATTTAGTACCTTGTACTGTATGTATTGTTGCCTTTTTACATATGAGAAACAAGCTTTCTTTGTTTCATGACTAAAACGGTTTTTCCTTATACCAGGCTCTGATGGACCAAGCATTGTCAGATCATCGCACTAAAATTTCAACTTTACTTTCTAAGGAATATGTCCAAAGGTGTTCGCAAGTAGATTTAAGTAATCAGCAGGTAAGTTATGCTGTCTTTAGTAGTATTGAGTTTGATTTTGAAATATTTATAACATAAATTTGTTGTTAGTTGTATATACTAAATTGGAAAATCTCATGACTTAATTTTACTAAAAATAAATGTGAAGTTAAATGGCAAAGAAAGTATTTGCTCAAGTGAGGTAAGAATCTTAATACGTACATATAGAACTGTAAAATTCAGGTATATATTGTCTAAAGTGAACTATTCTTATAAAAATAAGTTTGGTTTTGCAAAAATGATGTTAAGTAAAGACCCTCTCTCGAGTGATAAATCTGCCATGTAAAGAGGGACAGACTAAATAAGTCATGACTGCTGAGAAGAAACAAGAGTAGTCCACTTTCTGAAAGTGAGTGCCAGGAATTGATGAAACTGCTGATCCTCAAGTTTACAATACAAGCAGTATCTTTGGGCTAGAGAAGCATGACTTATACAATTAAGATGAGTGTGTGGACACAATGTGAAGTAAAAAGACCCCCACCCCCAGAACAAAATCTGCAGTAATACTGTTATGTAACAGAGAGAGCTAGTCTTGCATCACAGTTAAAGTGAGTTCAGGTTCCATGTAAATTATGGGTCATTTATTAGATGGAAAACCTTATATTCCAGTCTTGAGAAGCACATGTGATACCCAAACAGCACATCTAACTTCTTAGCAACAGATTTGGCAAGATTTGTGAAGTGGCTTTGCAAGACATGTTATTACATGCATTATTTACTTCTTAGTCCAAAATACTGTTAGAAGGAAGGATTCAGTTTCCAAATTCTCAACAATTATTGTGAAGATAATAAAAATCAGATAGGGAGATAGAAAAGACATTTGTCTTTGATGCAATACAGTGAATTAAGATTTGTCCACCCCATTCAGAGATAACATCCAGGTCTTGCATTTAGATCATCAAAGGCTAAGAGGGGATTTGAGGTATGTCATGATGAGTAGGGAGGGTAGGGAAGAGAACTACTCGCAATAAGGAAAGGAGAATCTTTAGCAGGTTCTAACTGCAGTATGACATAAACTCTGATAAGAAATCTTTAAATGAATCTACAGAAAAGTGTGAAGCCATAAATAGGGAATTTGGTTGAAAGGGCTTTAAGCCAGACCATCAGAGGCTTGGAGCTATTCAGAGCAGTGACATAAAATTGTCAGGAAATTCAGGAGAGGATTAGCAAATGCAGTACTTCATAGTATTACCTTGTATAGATCACCATTTGCTCTGGTTGCAGAACTCATACTTGTGATCTTAGGGAAGGTTGTGAGAGTAAATGTTTTAGTAAATGATCATTGATGGGAGTTTTAAAGCCTAGCTACCTTGCAAGCAAGAGAAGTGGACAGCTTAGGAATAAACAAGAATATTTTTTTAGATGAAGAGGTCATTGTGATGTGCAACAAAAGATCTGTATCTAGTCCAGGCCCAAAATAAAAGACGGAATAAAAAAAAAAAGGCCTAAACCCACAAGAAATAATAGACCTATTTCTTGAGGAAAAAAAACTGAGAACCAAGTAAGAGAAAATCAGGGAGAGAGTTCTTTTGAAAATAACTGGTTTTCACATGGTAAATAAGAGGAAGAGGGAAGAGGGTTTATTTTCTAAGCTCAGTAGAAATATGGCCCAAATAGTACCCATAAGAAAGTGACATACCCTGTGACAAAAAGAAATAAGATTGAGAGGCCAGATCACTGATTAGATGAATTACCTTTGATTCACTCCAAACAAAAACAGGAGACAGAAGATGAAACACCTCCAATATGTGACCATTATTCCAAACACAGATGGATGAGGACAACTTGAAGTTTCAGTACTTTGTAGTATGAGAACTCTCTAGTAATAACAATGCACCAAATTTTTTTCAAGTATATATTGCAATTTGAGAAATGGGGTCTTCAAAGCATCACTGAAATAATCTGAACCAAAATGTTTATAGGGATGATTTATAGTGTCCCGTAAGTTCTTTTACAATATTGATTTTCAGATTCTTTAATTATCTGTTCTACACCTAATTTTTCAAATCCATTTTCTGCCAGTGACAAAAATTTTCTGTAAGAAAAGAAATTGTATGAGAGGAGCCTTCAGAGGAACATTATATTTCTAATGCTAAGTGATGCGTCCATAGCTGAATTTTGAGAAAGCAGTGATTAGATGCTGACGATTTTGGACAGTTTAATGAGCAAATAAATATACACATTTTAAAGTATTATTGCTCAAAATAGATTTTCAGAGAGGTTTGTAGGCGATTTTGTTTATGCACTGCTATTGTGGCCTACACCAATGGCCAAATTTTTAGAAATTGTTAGAAATTGGCTGTTGACGCCTTTGGACAGTTTATTGTCCAGATAAACACATCTTGAAGTATTAATGCTCAAAAAATTCTCCATTGAGGTATCTTGACAATTTTGTTGTCTGCTTTTGTGGCCCATACCAGTGGCCAAATTTGAAAATATTTAATAATAGTTATTGACACTTTGGAATAGTTTAATGTCCAGATAAATGTATCCTACAGTATTGTTGCTCAAAAAATGCTTCAGAGAGGTTTATTGACAGTTCTGTTTTTGCTTTTGTTTGCTAAAAGAATATTTCAAACCTTCATAAGATTTCCTAATCCCTTTTAGTTGGACATTGGTAATTTTACTGTGGTCACCCTATTTAAATATCACTGTTTCCTTGTATGGCAACAAATAAAATCCAGATATCATAGCAGGATGACTAAATAAAAATTACAACTTCCAAGCAAAAGTGATTAGAGAAGTTTGTTGTGTAGAGTACCTAATCTTAATGTTGTCATTAGGAAAAATATTTTTGGCTGCAAATTTTTTCTGTGAATTAATTATAAAAAAAATGTTTTTTCTTACTTTATTAACGTACACTTAAAGGTTGAATAATGACACACAAAACTCTAAAGCAATCACTTTAACCATAAGGTCAGAGAGCCAGTATACCTTATAATGTGACCGTAAGGTCATCAGCTTGTACCTTGCGCTGTTTCCATAAAAACGAAAAACAATCACTGCTACATTCTTTCTTAAACTGTTAGATCATTGATGAACCTCCTTTGTAGAAAGCTTCTGTAACACTAACCAGTTTGTATACCTACACAGAAGGCCCATCAGCAGTTTGTCAAACCACCCCACCCCTATCCACCCACTGCCATTTACTGTTGTCTTGCATGCACTTTTGTACCTCCTTGATTTTGAGACCCTTCCTCTTTCAGTTTCTCTTTCTCTTCACCTATCAGCCCTCTCTAGGTCTTCCTCTCCTCCTTCTTCATAATACTTGAATTGTGTACCCTTTTTCCCAACTTATCATCCTTTATTTTGTCTGCATGACCAAACCATCTTCAAATAACCTAGTCCGTCATCTCATCTACACTGATATTTTTGCCACCCTTGCATTTTTTTATACCAAAGATATAGTGTAAATCATCTATTTGTACAGTACTTCCACCCTTTTTCTTTCATTTGAATTGAGTCCGCACACTCATCCATAAAAGAAATTTAGTTCAACAGCCTCATCAAACACTCCAACCATGGTTCCCCTAGACACTCCAAGTTTGCTCCCAGTCTTATGCATATCTGATATCATTCTGGCTTAACCTGGTCTATGACTCATCTCTTATCTCATCCTTCCATCATTAGAATCTTTACTCGCAAATGCTATACTTATAAGACTCTACCTGTTCAATTCTCTCATCATCCCTACTGACATTATTTCCTCTATCTTCTTGGTTTCCATTTACCCCTCACATTACTGTCTGTTCCTATTTACTTTCCATATTCTCCTTTTGTAATCACTTTTAAACTATCTTTAATCTCAGCAGTTCATCTTCCTTATCCCCAGTTGGTGCTCTATTGTTTGGAACATCAGCCATTCCATACAACTTGTACAACTGATTTTCTTATCCCACAATTTGCACTTACATGTTCTGTCCTTTTCTGTCTTCTTGGATCAGTTTAACTGCAAAGAAATTTAATAGCTTTGTCTCAGCCCTATTTTTTTTTAGCAAAGCAGTTACTCTCACTGCTAAAAACTCTTTTAACACATGCTTCACCTGCATAATAAAAACTTATTATTGCTCATACTGTCTACACTGTACGCTCTCAATATCTTCTACATTCCCTATCTATTAATTGCATCATAAGCTTTTTTCTTTACTTCTAAAATTTCTTACATACCAAATATATTTCATAATGAAAACTTGATCCACCCACCCTCTTTCCTGCGTGAACCCACACTTTTTTTTTTTTTCTGTCTTACCTTCTCTATCAAAACTGTACCATACACCATTCCTGGTATACTGAGTAAAGCTATACTCCTGTAATTCTTAGTCTCCTCGATCACTTTTACTAATATGCAAAGGAATAATTATTCTTCTTGCCCTTTCATTTTGAACTGCATCCATATATACCTTGCACAACATGGTCAGCCACTGACCAACACTTTCACTACTGTACTGCAACAAATCACTGGTAATCGCATTAGCTCATGAAATTCTCTGTGTTTTTGATGCTTTTATGAATATGCTGAAAGGTCAGAATAACATTAAAAGGAAGCAGCTGTCAGAGTACATGTAGTGTCCTTTCCCAAAAGAAGACCCATAAGTGGAAAAATTTTTAGATGACACGGGAAGATATTACACTACAGTATTCATTACATTCTGTACCATCACCAGCCAATATAAAAAAGTAATTTAATGAATGCATTCATATTATTTACCTTTATATCTTACTTTCATCTTGTATGAGAATTTGGAGGTAAAGTTTCTTGGTTTTTGTTCCAAGTCTGCCTGGCAGATCTGTTGGATTCATTCACAATAACTCAGCAATGTTAAAAAAAAAATTTGTCAAAATTTTCTATAGGGTGTGCTTTATTTTCAAGAATAAATTCAAAATAAAAACATAGGGATCTGTGTGAAAATTATTGATAGACCAATCAGCTTGCAAAGTGGTCAGTGTCATAGCACCATTGCTTTCATGTTGAAATGATTCAGTGATGTCACTAAAATATTCAAGAGAACTTTAATCATTGTTAAGTACTTCATCTGTGAGTTTCTGTTTAAGAGTATTTTCAACCATGAAATTCACATAAGATCCCCCTTCCCATTTCAGAATGGAATATTAAGTAACAAAAAAAATTTGTGGTCACCTGTAAGCATTTGGTTTTATTGAGATATACAGCAACAATATGCAGAAAAAATGGATGTATGCAACTAGGAAGTCAGGAAAAAATTTTTTTCATAACAATTCCACTCTAATTTACTAGAGAAAACTAAAGCAGCTCAGGTACAGAAGAAAATACCCTATAACACTCCCTTTCATCTCCTCATCTGAAAGATAACTCTGACAGTGACAATAATTTTACTAATGCTTAGATTTGCAATCAGAATTAAACAGAACTAGGTTAAATATAAGAAATTAAGGATTTTACTCTAATAATGAGAGCAGAGATAAAAATTATATTTGTGCAAGTAAGGTAATATTACAGTACCTGTATTATGGAGTTTAGCTAGGTTCAAGTACTGGTACTGTAAGGCACCTGAGTAAACAGTCTACCAGATACCTAGACTTTTCCATATAAGACCGCTGTGTACATAGTTTCAAGATTTTTTTTTGGGGGGGGGCACCATGGGTGGAAAGAGAGGAGTCTCATATGCCGTTAATTATGGCATCTTGACAGCTATATTTTCACCCACTCTTATCCAACTTGAATTTCCATCTTTATCTTAATTTTGCTTTAGCCATTTAGTAATGAGATACCTCCATCACTTCTCTTCTTACTGTACTTCCATCAACTTACTTTGCTATTGACTCACAACCAGTACATTAACAGACATTTTCTTCATGATATTCATCTCTTTACATACTAGTCTTTTTCCTCTTCACAGCAAGTAGATAGTTTGGTTGTACAAGGGCTCTCAGTATCAACGTTTTTAGCTGAGGCAGGATGGCTACCAGATGCAGAAATAATGTTAACATCTTGCCAAGAACTCCTAGCAGACTCCACAGATCCACAACAAATGACACGTGCACTAGAGTGTTGTCACAGGTACTGTATTACCAGTATAAGTTTCTAGTTAATATATGACTGTAGTCATTTTGTTTTTTATTTTGTTTGGATTACAAAATTTTTTCAGCCCTTAACATTTCTTTTAAGCTTGATGAATAGAGAATTTGTATCCTTTAAATTATCCATTTAATTTGAACAAGAAAGATTATTGAAAGCATAGTTGTACAGTATAGTTTTTGTAATATTATACTGCATACTGTAAGCATGATATATATTTCATTCATAGACAAAGTCCATACTGTAGGATAATGATACGTTTTGTAGGGGTAGCAGGCACTTTGAAAATTTTACTGAATTTCAGAAAGAACAAACTGCAAAACATTGCAGTTATTTTTTAATCAGTACACATGTTTCTGATATACTAAACAGTTTATAATGCAGTTTTAATGGAGATATATGCTAGGCTACCAGTTGTATACCTTTGTAATTCTTTATGGTGAGATCTGGTAACAAAGTGCTTGGTGTATTTCTGTCACTTTCTTTAATTGGCCTTTCACCAATAAAGATTATTTAATTTTGAACTTGAA
The DNA here is from genome assembly GCF_040412425.1 of Macrobrachium rosenbergii. NCBI lineage: Eukaryota > Metazoa > Arthropoda > Malacostraca > Decapoda > Palaemonidae > Macrobrachium > Macrobrachium rosenbergii. The sequence goes on along the minus strand of NC_089776.1, from coordinate 17,705,678 downwards.
GTGAATAGTACAATGTTACTTTGACTAAGTAGCAAACATTAAAGACCTCAGATGGAGAGCCCAACTACCATAGCCAGTCCTATTATTATGCAGACAATAAACACTTATTCATATGGAACGAGCCTACAGGGGCCATTTACTTGAAATTCAAGCTTCCAAAGAATATGGTGATCTTTAGGAAGAAATTACAGAAGATGATACAAAATGCAGAAAAAAAGAGATCAGTTATTATCTTGTTCTCCATCCTTGGGCTGTGCCATACCAAGTGTACCATGACCTTGCGTGGTCTTGGGTTTGAGTTCCCTGGCTTGAGGATACAATCAGGCATTTTTCCTCTTTTTAGCTTGCTTTAATGTTTTTTTTTTTTTAAATGTGGAGGACAGGCTGATGAGAAAGCAAAAGTTGCCTGGTGGATTATCAGGAAACTGCCTTCATCTTTACCCAATCTTTTCCTTCTGAGCTTTTCATAATATCTAAATCCATCCATCCCTAGTTGTTGTGACAAACCTGGCGGGTTTCTTATTTGCTGTACAAGGTGCGCTAGCCCCACCTTGTCAACCAGTTGCTTCTGGTACTTTTTTTCAGTGACGTGGTCAGGTTTATTTATACTTTCAGTGGAATTTATGTGTAAATAATGTACAGTAAATACTCTGCTGTTGTGTTGATGGTATTATTATTGTTTATTGTTCTGTTAATTTTTACTGTGTTACTCTTGTTATGAATCTGTTTTAATAGTTTTGCTACTGATTTTATGTTGTTAATTTTGATTCATTTTGGTGACATTGACTGAACACTGGACCTGTTATTCATTGCAGTAGGAAAAATTGCAAAGTACTTTACTCAGATATTTGGGGATTAAGGTCAAATTTTCTTGATGTCCAGAGTTGTGCCCATAACTATGATTTGATGTTTTTATCCTAGGCACTTTTTAATCCCAGGGTTTGATGGCCCTGACTTTATTTATCATCGTAACATCCCATATGCACAATGTATGGCTGTATACACTAAGTCCAGACGACCTATTTATTGTCAGAAAAATTTTAAGTGTAGTTGCCATGAAGTTCTTTGTTTTAAAATTTACAGTAAGTTTTACAGTGTTTACTTATTTGCTGTTTACCGCAATCCAAGTATTGATGATTCTATATATGGCTCCTCTTGGAGAGGATTAGTATGGCTCAGTCAAAGGATTCAAAAGCTTCATTCATTATTTGTGGAGACTGTAATGCAAAGCATAATAAGTGGCTAAATCAAATTCCACATATTTACATAGGCCATCTTCTCTTGAGTTCTGTGTTTCCTCCAATTTTGTCCAGCTAATTGAGGAACCCACTCATATTTCTGGTAATATGTTAGACCTCATATTCACAGATGTAGCAGGTATTACCAAGTTCAAGGTCTGCAAATATATAGGCACTTCTGTCTCCTGACCATTACACTATTGAGATGGACATATCTGTCAATCAGTATATTCGTAATACCACCATGGGAAAAACAGTCTGGCTGAAATCTAGTCAGGTAGGATTGCATTATTGAAGCTTGTCAGATGTATATCAGATCCTGATCACAAGAAGCTAAATAAAATGCTGATGGCCATTTTAATAAGGTGTGTCCCTAGAAAGGTCATCAAATTCAGGACAAATGATCAGCCATGGTTCGATTATACTGTACATGTAGACAAGCTTACTACAAACAGACCAGATTCAACACATGGAGACAAAATCATTCAAATGAAAATTACACCATCTTTGTTGAGTCTTGCTGTGTTGCGAATAGAACTTACCATACAGCCAAGAGAAATGACAGTAATTCCTTGAAGAGAAAACTTGAAGGAATTACTCAGCCTCATCTGTGGTGGACCAAATTGGCATTATAGTCGAACCTCTTAAAACCGGCATTTTGTGGTCCGGGAACTCGCATGGTTCGGCTCGATTTTGAATCAGCCACCATTAGTTCGTTGAGCAGCCATGAGGGTGGAGCCACATATTGTTTACAACTTCCTGATGCAAAAATTATGCCATATCTCTTGTTTTTATGAAAATATTTGTTAGTAACGAAAATGTGTGAAGTCAGATATGTTTTCGACATTAACTTGAAATGAATAAATATATTTTTTTAAAGATTCCACTTAAGAAGACTCTACCAGGTCAGAACTTTTAATGAAAACAATGAGACATTAGGCAACACATGGATTCCTTACTCTTAGAATGCTTGAAAGACTTATAGGTGATACGGTTTTGATAATTTCTTTTATCTAGCTGTAAATTTACCCATTCGACATGCCACCCATGAGATCAGATGATGCTAGAGGTAAGAAGTGCAAACATAAATCTTTATGTATGCTAGAAAATGTTCCTATCCTTCCCCTCCCGTTAGCAAATGTTTAGTGTTCATTTTCCTCAATAGATGGAGGTGTGCTTTGTTTACTTATTGACAGCAAAGTGTCAAATGCACTGAGTGATCACAGAAATTCATTTTTGGTTGTCATTTCATTACCCTCTACAATCAGAATGAATGATGAAGAAACTAAAAGCGATAATTATGAAGATAGTAAATTTGGGAGATGAAAGTCATTGATAATTCTCTGGAGATTCTGAGAAAAGTTGAGTACCTGACTTATGGTTAGGCTAACTCGGGAATGTAGGCAAAATGTGTTGAATAAAGTACATATTTTAAAGCAAATTATACAGTATGAAGTTATAAAATGATAAAGTGAAAACATATGAGTAATAAATGATAAAAAGTGCTTTAAGAACGTAACCAAGTAGCAGGTTAAGTCGTCACTAGGCTATTTGTATGTGGAATTAGCTTGCAAGACTATGTTTACATAGAGGCTTCATTTTTTAGGGGTGCATTCTATATTCCGGGATTTTCTATGGTCCAGCAGTGGCCTGGTCCCAAGGTTCCCAGATTTAAGAGGTTGGATGTATCCATCTTTGGGTCAGGGTCGTCTTCCATTCCACCACTGCTAACAGATGTGGTAAATTGGGTACTGCCTTAGAGAAAAGGCTGAACTGCTTCATCAAGCTTTTGAAGCCAAATGACCAGCTGAGGATGTCCCTCTCCCTGACACTTATCATCCTGAACCTATTCTTACAAAAATTTGCATTTTGTTCAAGGTGCGCCAAGAAAGTTCTTGATGATCTTGATAGCTGGGGTGAAGAAGATCCTGATGGTTTCTTCCCTTTTTTTTTTTTAAGTTTCTTGTGTGTTGTCTCCCAAGATTAGCAGATTCTATAGATTTTTATGTTGATGCAGTATCTTTGCAGATGAGTGCAAGCTTTGTAATACAGTGCCTGTTCCAAAGAATGGCCTATCTCCGTGTGCTCTCCAAATTTGCAGAAAAATGTATTTTTAAGCTACTATATAAGTATGTGGAATCTAAAGGATTGTTAGCTGATTGTCAATATGCATACAGTATAGGAAGCAGTTAGGTACCTGCAATGCTCTTTTAGACTTGAAATGCCATTTGCAAGAGAACCTTGATAAGGGTTTTGAGTGCAGGGTAATTCAAGTAGATTTTAGTGCTGCTTTTGATTAATTAAATGACAAGGTACGTAGTATTTATAAACTTCAGAATCTTGGAGTGGGTGGATATGTTTTAGGATTACTAAAAGATTTCCTTACAGTTAGGCAGCAGCAGGTTGCTGTTTATGGTATCTTTAGCAAATCAAGACCTATTGTGTCTGGACTTCCACAAGTTAGTGTTCTTGGTCCACTTGTTTTAGTGTATACTAGTGATATTGTTGTTGGCCTGGAAAATAAGATTGCTCATTATGCTGATGATGCAACACTTGTGGGTGTAGTAAAGTCTCCACTAATGAGAAATGAAGCTGCCCTCAGCCTTAAACGGGACATGGACCAGATCAGTGAATGTTGTAGTCAGTGGGGTATGAGGCTTAACTCCAGTAAAACGAAAACACTGTTGATTATCAGATCTCATACAGATTTTCCACCCCATCCTCCCCTTCAGGTGGATGGGACTGCTGAATGAGTCTGAAGCGTTAACGATTGTAGTTGTAACTTTTGACTCACACCTTACTTTTGAGAAACATCTAATGAAAGTTTCAGCAAATGCTTGACAAAAGTTAGGTATTGTTCGTAAGGTCTCATATATTTATAACAGTGATAAAATCAGTGCAACCTATTTTAGGTCATATATCCTTCCTTTACTAGAATACTGTTCTCCAGTGTGAATATCTGCTTCTGCCAGAGATTTATCTCTTTTAGATAGAGTGGTCTTTGGTGGTATGTTTCTGTTTCCTAATATTAGCAGTAATGACTTGGACCACTGATGGATGGTCTTTTGTTTATCAGAGTTTCATAAGTTGTATTGTAACAGAGATCTTTCACATTCACAATTGATCGCTGACCCCCCTTTTCCTGACGAGAGCAACCAGATTCACTGAACATCAGCACAAATATGCAATAAATGTGCTTTGCTGTCGAACTTCTCAGTTCCAGAGGTCTGTTTTTCCTCTCAACGTTGGACTGTGGAATAGCCGTCCCGAGGATGTCGTGCAATTGGAACTTCAGAAGTTCAAGCAAAGATGTAATGCATTACTACCCCAATACAGTTTTCCTTGTATTTTAATAAATTACTTATTTTTTAATTATTTATTTATATATTAATTTTGTTTTTTATTTTTTATTTATATATTAATTTTGTTAATTTATCTGTTTTTCTAATAAGTGATCGCTTTCTGTATATCCCATTGCCTTCTGATACTTCTTTTTAATGAACACCATATTCTTTGGAAGCTTGAATTTCTGGTCAATGGCCCCTGTGGGCTTGTTCCATATGAATAGGGTTCATCTTCTGAATAATAATAATACAGTAATAAAGAACAAATAGATGAATAAGTTAGTAAATAAATAAATAAAAATATAAGTAAATTTTTAAAAAACAAGGTGAATTATTTTAGGGTAGTAATGCATTGCTTTGCATGAACTTTTGAGGTTCTAATTGCGCCACATCCTTAGGGAGACTTCCACAGTCCAACGGTGCGAGGAATAAAAGACCTCTGGAACTGAGAAGTTTGACAGCAAGGCACATTTACTGCATATTGGTGGTGCTATTCAGCAAATCTGGTTGCTCTTGGCAGGAAAAGAGGATTATGAATCAAGTGTGATAGCGTAAGTTGTCTGTTAAAATACAATTTATGAAAAATTGACAAACAACAAACCATCTGTCACTGGTCCAAGGCATAACTGCTATTGTTAGGTAACAGCAACCTACCATTACAAATCACTTTATCTAAAAGAGATAAATCTCTGTCAGAAGCAGACATCCACACCTGAGAACAGTACAGTCAACCCACGGTATTCTCGGAGGTTAGGAACCCGTGAAAAGTGAAAATCCGCGTTAAGTTGTTACCCCCCCCCATCTAAAAATGATAATAACTGCCTAATTTATTAGTTCAAACATCAAATCTGCCTTAGTCTAAAATGTTTATAACTGCCGATTTTGATAGTTCTAACACCAAATATACATTAGACTATCATCCTATGCCAAATATACTGGACCGTAAACTATCGTTCTAAAACACTTTAACCCTTAAATGCTGTATGCCGGCGGCATTCGAGAGTAAGCGACAAAGCGGAAAAAAAGTATTTTCAAAAATCACAGCACGCGTAGTTTTTAAGATTAAGAGTTCATTTTGGCTCCTTTTTTGACATTGCCTGAAGTTTAGTATGCAACCATCAGAAATGAAAAAAAATATCATTATCATATATAAATATTGAAATATATGACAGCAGGAAAAAAAATTTCATATATAATTGTATACAAATCGCGCTGTGAGCAAAACGGTTAAAGCTAATGAGTTATTTTTTTTCTTTGTATTGTACACTAAATTGCAATGATTTTAGTATATAACAAATTGTAAAACAATCAAAGCAACACAGAGAAAATAATATCACAAAATGATGCATGAATTCGTAACGAGCGGACATAAAAAAAAGTTTTTTCAAAAATTCACCATAAATCGAAATATTGTGCTAGAGTCTTCCCGTTTGTTGCAAAATGAAGGTAATTGATTGATTATTACTAGACTGTAAGTGTTTTTCCTTACAATTGCAGTTTTCGACCATTTCGGTCAAGTTAAAGTTGACCAAAGGTCGAATTTTTCTATTTATCGTGATTTATATGAAAATATTTCAAAACTGGTAAAAGCTACAACCATGATTTATTTTTTGTTGTATTCTACATGAAATTGCACCACACATTTTCATATATAAAACTTTATGTAACGACTAATATAAAACGGTGCAAACATTAAGACAAAGTGATGAAAGAATTTCTGAGATGTTCGGCCGAATTACCACGCAGACGTAAGGAAAAAGTTTTTTTTTAAATTCACCATAAATCGAAATATTGTGCTAGAGACTTCCAGTTTGTTGCAAAATGAAGGTAAATGTTTGAATATTACTAGAATGTAAGAGTTTTAGCTTACAATTGCTTTTTTCGACCATTTCAGTCAAGTCAAAGTTGACCGAAGTTTGAAATTTTGGCACTTATCGTGATTTATATGAAAACATTTTCATATATAAAACTTTATATAACGACTAATATAAAACGGTGCAAACATTTACGACAAAGTGACGAAAAGAATTTCTGAGATGTTCGGCCGAGTTCGCAAGACGGACGTAAGGAAAAAAGTTTTTTCAAAATTCACCATAAATCGAAATATTGCGCTAGAGACTTCCATTTTTTGCAAAATGAAGGTAAATGATTGAATATTACTAGAATGTAAGAATTTTAGCTTACAATTGCGTTTTTTCGACCATTTCGTCGAGTCAAATTTGACGAAGGTTGAAATTTTGGCACTTATTGTGATTTATATGAAAATATTTCAAACCGATAAAAGCTACAACCATGCGTTATTTTTGGTGTATTTTACATGAAATTATGCACATTTTCATATATAAAACTTAATGTAACGACTAATATAAAACAGTGCAACATTACGACAAAGTGACGAAAGAATTTCTGAGATGTTCGGCCGAGTTACTGCGTGCGGACGTAAGGAAAAAGTTTTTTTCAAAAATACATCATAAATCGAAATATTGTGCTAGAGACTTCCAATTTGTTGCAAAATAAAGGTAAATGATTGAATATTACTAAAATGTAAGAGTTTTAGCTTACAATTGCGTTTTTCGACCATTTCGGTCGAGTCAGAGTTGACCAAAGGTTGAAATTTTGGCACATCGTGATTTATATGAAAATATTTCCAAACTGATAAAAGCTACAACCATGGGTTGTCTTTTGTTGTATTGTACATGAAATTGTGCACATTTTCATATATAAAACTTTATGTAACGGCTAATATAAAACAGTGCAAAAATTACGACAAAATGACGAAAGAATTTCTGAAATTTTTCAGAAAAAAGTTACGGCGTGGATGTAAGGAAAAAGTTTTTTCAAAAATTCACCATAAATCGAAATGTTGTGCTAGAGACTTCCAATTTGTTGCAAAATGAAGGTAAATGATTGAATATTACTAGAATGTGAGAGTTTTAGCTTACAATTGCGTTTTTCGACCATTTCGGTCAAGTCAGAGTTGACCGAAGGTTGAAATTTTGGCACTTATTGTGATTTATATGAAAATATTTCCAAACTGATAGAAGCTACAACCATGCGTTATTTATTGGTGTATTGTACATGAAATTGCACACATTTTCATATATAAAACTTTATATAACGACTAATATAAAACATTGCAACATTACGACAAAGTGACGAAAGAATTTCTGAGATGTTCGGCCGAGTTACTGCATGCGAACATAAGGAAAAAGTTTTTTTTCAAGAATTCACCATAAATGGAAATATTGTGCTAGAGACTTTCAATTTGTTGCAAAATAAAGGTAAATGATTGAATATTACTAGAATGTAAGAGTTTTAGCTTACAATTGTGTTTTTCGACCATTTCGGTCAAGTCAGAGTTGACCGAATGTTGAAATTTTGGCACTTATTGTGATTTATATGAAAATATTTCCAAACTGATAAAAGCTACAACCATGGGTTGTCTTTTGTTGTATTTTACATGAAATTGCACACATTTTCATATATAAAACTTTATGTAATGGCTAATATAAAACAGTGCAAAAATTACGACAAAATGACGAAAGAATTTCTGAAATTTTCGGCCGAGTTACCGCACGGACGTAAGGAAAAAGTTTTTTTCAAAAATTCACCATAAATCGAAATATTGTGCTAGAGACTTCCAATTTGTTGCAAAATGAAATGAAATGATTGAATATTGCTAGAATGTAAGAGTTTTAGCTTACAATTGCGTTTTTCGACCATTTCGGTCGAGTCAAAGTTGACCGAAAGTTGAAATTTTTTGTAGTCGACGACGTGTCAAACGTCCGCTCGTCACCCGACAGACAATTTTAGTCGACTTACAATACATCCAGTCGGCGTTTAAGGGTTAATATCATTTCAAAGTCATCTTACAACATTACCCCTAAAATTATATGGCTTACAGCTGCTTGTTAAAACTAATAAAGTTTCTCCTATATTCAGGCACAGCCTTTTTCTCTCATACAGTATTCAAACCATCCAGTTTTCTTTTTATAGTAGATAGGGGAAACATTGGGAATTCACAAGAAGAGCTAAGCACTTTACCTAAATATATAAGTATGCATTGAAAACACTACCAAATTATAAATGCAATCAACAGTGATAAAATATTCTCGTGTACTGTTGTGTGTTAATTGTATTTAGTTAATTTAATCATACTCAGACTCAACTAAACTTACAAGAAAAACAGTACAGTAAGTCAAGCCAAGCAAAAAAAGTTGTAATGTATGTATATATGTATTCATGCACTCATTCAATGACATCGTGAACTTCCTGGAGTTTTAGTTTCTTATTTTTATGTTTATGATACAATAATTCACATTTCATTAAAGGATATGTACAGTAATGAGAGAGAGAAAGAGAGAGAGAGAGAGAGAGGTGAACTGAGGTATGTTTACATTGGTAAAACGAATCAGGAAATAGCTGTTTTGTGATTTTGAGGGATTTTACTTTAACATAAAATATGTTAGTTTACCTTTTATATCCGTTTTACTTTCATGTACAAAATTAAAAATAATTCCAGTGATACATCTGTTTCTTTTAGCAACTAAAAAATTGTTTTTCTAATTCTTTTGGTAGTAGGCTCAATCAGATGATTCTGAGAAGGTAAACATTATAAGTGACGACAATCTTTTTTTTTTTTTTTTATACATCTTACGATGATAATAGATCAATATCTGGTAATAATACAGTATAAATGGATTTTGTAGGTTAAATAACATTTTATTGATATTTTGCTGTTTACGTTAGTATTTGAAAATTAGTAAATCATTTTCTTATAATAAAAAGGTATTTAGTCACAAAAATAACATGAAAATAAAGTAATCAGCGAATATTGCCCTATGAAAAAACCTGCAAATTAGTGAATTTTATGAAATTTATTTGGATTTACGTTCCATAGAAAAATCCAAAACTAACTGAAGCAGCGAATGTGCACCACGATATAGCGGGGGTCCACTGTATTCTAGTAAAGGAAGGACAGGTTGCTTTGATTTGATTATTGTTCTAAATATATGAGGCGTTACATATAATAACTAACTTTGGTGCAGCATTTGCTGACACATTAGATGTTTCTTAAAAGTTAGATATGAGTCAAAAGTTACACTGAGTATAGTCCAAGCTTCAGACTAATTCAGCAAAGTTCCAACCACTTAAAGGGGAGGATGGGGTGGAAAATCAGTACAAGATTTACTAAACATTAGTGTTCATTTTATTGGAGTTCAACTTCATACCCCATTGGCTACACCATTCACTAATCTGCTTCATGTCACAGTTGAGACTAAGGGTGAATAGTTATTTTATCTGTCATGAAATTTTCCCACACAATGAGTGACCTTCCTATTTTACATATTGCAGTGGACGCTATGATATGTCCATTATTAAGGAGACACCAACCAGCACAAGGTATTACTGTATTACTAAATAGTTTAACCAAACCATTGAGTCAAGATAACCAACAGAGGGTAACCCATCCTGAGGCTGGTACAGTCTGTGTTAGGTTTCTCCTTTACTCTGGACTTCATTCGATGACTTGGTTCCAGGAAGATCAGGCACAAGTGGTCATCTGTCATCCCAGCTAACAAGAGTTTCTTTGTGAGCTAAGACTTAAATAAGTTATGATTCAAGAGTATTTTGCCATTATCCTCAAGCAGATTGGAATATAAATTAATGCAAACCCATCTCTTCATTGTTGCCAAGTTGCCTATTTTACTATTTTGAAGAATCATGCAATCAAGTTATAGGTGTCAAGGGCCGGATCATGGCATACAAGATGATTCATGCGTAGGCCTTTGAACTTATTAAAACAGTGATCCTGATGTTTGAGAATTTTCATTTTCTGTTTTGTTATTGTGATGATTGATATTTCTTTCTGGGATGTCATTTTCTCATTTTGTCACCACTGACAGTTAAACTCATCTGATGTGACTGTCCAAATTTTAACCAACAGGAGATATGTTGTAATAATCAATCTATCAAGAACATTTTTTAAAAATTTCGTATCCAAATTATTAATTTTTAGAGAATGCAAATTGTTAAATAAAATTTCAGTTTTCTTATTATAAAACAAACCCCCCTTAGGCCAGTACAATGAGAGTTAAAATTTTTAACTCACTAGCCTGATTAAATTGCATAATGGTAATAATAAAATTAAAAATTATTTCGTAATACCATGTGGAACATTAATGTATGTTGTCTTTACCAATAATAATAATAAGTTTCTTTTAAACCAATCAGTTCATATTAGTAGCTATGATGAACCACCTGGCTTTGTTTTTTGTTTTTCAGCATAGTTGTAACTTGAGTCTTTTCAAATGTCAATCTAAAGAGGCATAGTGGCCAAGTGATATTATTTTTGTTAAATTAAAAGAGACATTCAGCAGTGACCAAAGGTATAATTTATGTGTCCTTGGCACTGAACACTTGAAATTTTTATTATAAAGCAAGCTTTTCTGTGCAGTATAAATTTCTTTCTATTGCATTAAATTTTTATTATAAAATAAATTTTATTGTGATGTAGAAAATTGTCTTTATTGCTCATGCAATGTCCATAATTTATGTAAACCCATTCATCATAAAATAGGGGAAGTAAGGAGAATACTGGAGTTTAAGGTGATTGGTTTGTATAGAGACTGATTGTAAAAGCTTAATTTTAATCACAAATCCATTCATCATAAAATAGCTTGAATTTAGGAGGAGGACGAAACAGATGAGTCCAAGAAGACGGGCACTGTTGCCTGAAGTCCAGTAGAGAGAAAGATGATGGGTAGTTGGCAGGGCAGGTCCAAAAGGAGCTCTTCCATCCTTGAAGGTTTCCACTGGGACGATTTCTAGACTTGGGAACTCCCATGTGCAAAGGGTCTGCATTGGAAGGACACAATGTGGCAAAAGGAATGAAAGTGAATTTAGTTAAAATTTCCCTTGGTGTCAGGTGTTTGATGAATGAATATGAGAAAGATTGAGATGACTACTGTAACCCCATAATCAAGGCAAGGACATGGCTAGTTGTGATGATCGGCCAAAAAGAGGACAATGTTGCCCCAGTGCTTGGCATGTATGCCTAAAATCTATAAATCAATCAGTCAAAAGGAGGACAAAGGCCATTGTATGAAGAGTGGCAGTGCATGGAAAATTCTATAGCAAAGAGCTTGACAATACCTGGTGCTGGGTAATGAAAAATTCAAGGAAGATGAAAGCACTTAATTTCCAGAACCTTAATCCTGAGCAAGATAAGGTCCTCTAAAAACACTAGAGCCCAGTTTCCATATATAAACTCCAGAGCCAAGACAAAATGTATCCCACTAAAGGCTAATCTCTATAACTCCCTTGCTGAAACAGTCATGGGGTAGAAGAAAGAAAGGACACCATTCATTGATAACAGGCTATATCTGTCACATGGTACAGAGAATGCATTTCCGGAACCATGGAAACAACTGCATAGAGAGCAAATTGGAAACCATTTTTAATAGCCAGTGAATCCAGCTACCAACCGAAAGTTAACAGGAGTCTAAGTTGACCCAAAACATAGCCAAAATGGTCCAAAAATAAATTCATAAAGTCACCTCTCAAGAAATAGCAAGCTAAAAAGGGGACTGGAAACAAGCAGTAGGAGAATCTTAACAGCAGAAAAAAAGACAGATAGCAGTGAGATACAGTGGGTCCCCGTTAGATCATGGATCAGCAATCGCGCCTTCAGTCAATGGCGGGTTTTTCTGTGGAACTTATCTCGAAATTTATTGTGGAAAATTCACTAATTCATGGGTTTTTTGTAGAGCAGTATTCACTAGTTACTGTATTTTCATTTTATTTTTATGACTAGATACATTTTTTATGATAAAAAAATTACTAATTTTCAAATATTAATATCAGTGTAAACACAGCAAAATATCGATAAAATGTTAAAATAAAAACCCTCAAAATCACAAAATAGCTTACTATGTAAACATACCCCAGTTCAGCCCCTCTCTCTCTCTCTCTCTCTCTCTCTCTCTCTCTCTCTCTCTCTCTCTCTCTCTCTCTCTCTCTCTCTCTCTCTCTCTCTCTCTCTCTCTCTCTCTTTATGCAATGCATATCCTTTAATGAAAAACAGCAAAATACCATTAAAATCTTTTTTCACTTACAGGATTCATTTATACTGGATTATTATAGTATATTGATCTATTATCATCGTAATATGTATAAAAAAATGATCGTCCCGACATTTGTACAGTCAGTCCCCTGTTTACGATGGGGTTCTGTTCTAACGCTTTAATGAAAGCCAAAAATCGTCATAAACCGAAAAATCATCAAAAACCGTCAAAAATCCTAAGAAAACCTTACTTTTGATGCTCTGGGTGTATTGGAAATGATGCAAACTGCATTTTTATTGAGTTTTTCATAAAAAAATTCTCAAAATTTTGATTATTCTGCCATTTTGGAGCCATATTTCTTCCGTTGGTATATATAGGGCGTTATATTTTTCTCTTTCTCTCTATGTCAAACCGGGAAATAATTTGTGATGAAATATGTGAAAAGATTTTAGCAAAACCTCGGAACATCGTAAGCCAGACCAGTTGTAAACCGGGGACTGCCTGTAATTGTTTTTACTGATGTAAACATAATACCAGTTTTCTCTCTCTCTCTCTCTCTCACACACACACTGAGATAAGAGAGAAAGATATTTTTTATGCATATGTAACACTTATGTTCATATCTTTATATTTATTTAGTTTTGTAGATAATAAACATGACATTATCATTCATTTTTTCATACTTTCCATGCTATAATTACTTTTTAAATAACTAGGAAAATATAATAAAATATAGTAAATTAGGTCTTATTTTAGCATAATTCTGTAGAATTCCAAGTCTTTTTATGGTAGATAAGCAGGAGAGGAATGTAGCTCTGTCAGTCATTTTGACACATTGACGTGAAGGGTGCTGGGGGTACCAACTTATCGTGGTTTTTCGCTTATAGCTGGTGGTTGTGGTCCCTAACCCCTGCGAATATGGGGAACATACTGTTGTCATTGAGGGAATGGGAACCCCTTTGTTGTTTGAAACCAAAAATCTTTCAAGTTGTCAATGAAGAGTTGGGGTAAAACAGTTTCAGGGAGTGTGGCAGCTGTAACCACAGTTGTGCCTGAAAACTTCCCTCACTTTTTTAATACTGTACAGCATTAAAAAAGAAAACTATTTAATATTATTTATTACATATTGTTTATTTATCATGATCAGAATCTAGTAAGATGCTGATTATAAACCTCTGAATGTTTGGCTAGGCCTATTGATCCTTGCCTAATCAGTGAAAAGCAGGGTATCCTAAAAATAATGTATTACCTTCAGTAATGGCTGGTAGATAATATTGACAGGGTAAGAAGTCAAATTGAAATGTAACCTTAAAAAATTTCATTTAGTAGAAAAAATGAACCAATAAAACCAGTATAATTAAAGAACAACAAAAGATAAGTTAATTGATCCTTTCAAACATAAGAAAAAAAAGCAACAGTAAATTATGTTTATTCTGTATATTCAGCAACCCTACCATGTTTAAATAAAATTATTTTATTTATATATCTGACTCCTTCATGCTTGTAAAAGTATTGTTTCAATTAAATATTTTTATGATAGTAAAAAGGAAATATGCAATATGTAAGACATAAGTTATTATGCGTCAAAACTGTTCTACTCAACATTCGGCATTCCAGGCATGACATCCAAAGCTCTGATAACATGGGTGGTAGGCATGTTCATGTCTAAACATAATAACATAATAGGCCACTCCAGGGCGATTGCTGCAATATCATGAACGTGATGGGGAGGAGGAGTCCTCGGAAATGCCATCAATGCCCCTCGCCTGACCGTGGAGGTAGAAATGCTCTCGGATGAACATAGAACGGAGGTGCTGCCTCATAGTGCCATGGAGATGTTGATGATCCTGTTCACAACACCATGAATGGGGGGACTATTACAGATGTCCCACAGATATGTCAGCCACCCGTCCACACAATCATGGTGGCGGGAAACGTTCTTTGAAGAGCGATCCATCCATTACGAAACTTTCACATGAATGTAGGGAAAAACTCTCAGAAAAGCCATCCCATTCTCCTCTAAACCTCCATGTGAACATGGCTGGGGCCCCTGCCTGGACATGCCATGCTGTGGCAACGTTCCTGAGCAGGAATGTGCAGGGATGAAGAAGCATTCACATACTTGACACTCACTCAAGCTAAGAAGAAGAGGCTCCATGTCTATGTCCGTAGACAGGGGAGAGCTTAAGGAGGAGATGAAGTCAACGAAAACAATCAAGTAGAGTTGTTTCTCGGTTGTGCAACATTTGTAGAAAGGACACGGCCGTGCAACATCTGCTCGGCCACGCTTCTTCCTTGGAGAGCGAACCTTCAGCTAAAGACGTTTTGCAAACTGCAGCGACATAAAAAAAGTCATGGCTGTGCAGCATTGAGGCAATGGCAAAGCTTACTCCTGCCCCGGGCCCTCAATATCTTTCCTCCTCGTTCGTACAACATGAAGCCAAAGACAAGGGCATGTAACATTGCATGGCAGCATATTCTTCCTTGGAGAGTGTATTATCAGTTTAGACATCCAGAGTACTGCGATGACGTTGAAAACTGCAACCAGGAACTGTTCCCGTAAGGAGACTTGTAGGGGGAAGAGTAAGCACAAGAACACTAGGAACTCTCGTTCTGGCACTAAAGAAATACTCATTTGTGCCCTGAAGGACAATGGAAGGAAGGGGAAGTAGACAATCTGGGCAGGAGCTGCACTAAGGGGAGAAGCACGGTCAAGGAGGAATGACTGGGGAAGACATGGTTGTGGCCAATAGCAAAAGGCGAAGGTGAAGGCGCGACTTCTACTGTACATCCAACGTTGAATGCAGGGAGGGGTGAAATAGCTCTTGAAGATATGATACACTGCAATGATGTACACACACATACACCCCCGAACCGAAATCGACTGGCTAAACGCTGCTGTTGGCTGTCCCTCTGATGGTGTGTCGTCTTCTTTACAGAATTGTGTATCCTTCCTCAGGGCCTTGGCCTACCCAACATTTCTTGAAAGGACAAGGAAGAAGACAAAGAGACTGCGAAACAGCATATGACGATGAAGTATGTGAAGGCGGTGATGAGAAACTTCATCAAGAATAGCTGTACTGGGACTTCTCATCATCCAGAACAGGAAGGAGAGGAGAGGGGGGGGAGAGCATAAGAACCCCCCACCAAGACGGAGCAAGAACTGTAGTCAGAAACCAGGACAGGAGCACGTACTGGTCTTGGAAACAACTTGCTAGGACCTGTAAACTCTAAGGGTCCTGCAACATCAACCTCTGCTTCCTCCTTTGTGCCAAGGGAGAGGGGATTCCATGCTCGAAGGCAAGCAGTGGCTCTTGTATGACGGGTTACAACACCACTGCACTGTAGCAAGAGAACCCACCTCCATCTCAAGCCACTCAAGCTCTACACCATCTAAAAGACTTAAAACATTACAATATTCCAAGTAATTGTGTAGTAAAAATAAATACCCTGCTTGTTTCAGAGAGAAAACACTTCAGAACAAACAGAGCAGATATAGAACAAGGATGTTTGATAAAACAAGGTTGAGAAGATGCCTAAAAATAGAAATGGTTGGGGGCGAGAGGCAGTCCTCTCCTTGGATTTGTGACAGAAAAAAGATATAACAATAAAAGAAAAAACACCAAGGGTAAGACAAGAGTTGGGTTTGCATTATATCAAAGGTAAAACAAGAGAATATTGAAGAGAAAGGCTCATACAGGCTAAAATGAGTTGATATCAACTATGCAGCATAAATGTGTATGAACTATGCAGGAAGAAAGATAAAATAAAATTATATGTAAACAGAGTAGAACACATTGTAAAATTGCAGTATTTCCCAAAATATCTCAAAACAACAACAAATATACTAAAAAATGAAAAGAATTAAGAAGAAATAAGTCGAAGGGCAGGCAGCAGAAGATTCAATTACCAATAACTACCTTGTTTTTAGTTAAATGGCTCGTTCCACCATGTGCTGAAAGTAAACCCCATATGTAAAGCCCGAAGGTTTGTATTTTAGGAAAAATACAAATTATTTAAAAATTTTATCATATTTCATAATTTGGACAAAATACTTGAAAACCTGCATAAAACAATGAATTTTCTTGCAAGTTTTATTTATTCATTATAACTGATTCTGATTTCCTTATTATAAAAAGTTTTTGTCAGAACAGTTATTACTTGGAATATAAAGAAGAAATAAGATCCGAACAATATATTTCATAAAGTGATGCAGAATATTGTAGCTGACTGTGCAGCAAGATAACATGAGAATTAAGAGTTATAGAATACTCTGGTTACTGTATACATTATCTTTTCATTTTTCCAGATTACTGCACGTACAGAATGGGTACTGTAGATTTGAGGAAGCTGAGAGAACGTACAATCAAGCAATGCAGCTTGTCAAGCGTTTGCAGCAGGCCGGAGTAACCCCAAATCTCTCTTCACTGTATTCAGAGTTCTCTACATTATATATGCTCAGATCAAATTATGCAGAAGTAAGTTGATAAACTTTTAAATACTGTACTGATTGCAACTATATTTTCCTCTTTTATTTTCAGTAGTTCCAAAATAGCTGGAGTTCATGTCTGTGCTCTTCCTTTCAAACATTCTTCTTTTGGTGTAACAGGGTTCATATCTCTTGACCATTTACATTTATGGCATTTAAGGAAAGTCTTAAGTATTGCATTTACGGTATACTGTAGACTAATATGACAGTCTTTGTAGTTACTGCATATTGTATACTTTATTTTACATAAGTGTTCAAACAAATTAATTGGTTCTTTTCAGGGGAATTATTTTGCCTGAAGACAGTTTTCCCTGGTACTTGTAGGATTTATTTCCTTGCTGAGTGCAAGCTGTAATTCAAACAGTGTTGTATACTTCATAATATATGGTTAAATTTATTTTATTGTAATACATATTTTAAAGGCAGTCATTATGTTTTCAGATCTCATATGATACTGATCATCTGACTTTAAAGTTGAAGACTAGTGTGATGAGATAATGTTGATCTAACCCTTGGAGTGCATGACTCTGGGGCAATCTGAGGGCATGTTTATCTGGAATATTTGTCATCATGCTTCCTGTGATTTTGGTTTTTAAATACATACTATTAACATCCCATGCTCTATGGAAGCTTTCATTCAGAAAGTGATATACAGCTTGTGCTCTACATTGCTTGGATCCCACCTAACCTTGTTCTTTTAGTGTTCTCTTCTCTTTGCATTCCTGGCACTTCATCCTCCCACTTATATTGCATTGTAGGTTATTTATGTTGTTGGGTTCAAAATGAAGAAAAGCATTTTTAGAAAAGAACACTTCTTTTACATAACCAGTAATCTTAGTACACAGTATTCTCCTCCTTTCTCCATGTTCTTCATGTTACAGTTGACAAGAAAAAACACTTTGTGCAATGATAGAAGGTGTCCGGGCATGCATAGTGGCGAGCCTTGTCTTTAGGATTTAGTAAGTTGGTGTGGATGAAAATCTGAGTATGAAGTAAGGCTGTTTATGATTGATGGGTTTATATGAAAAGTATGTTTTATATTATTTTTTATAAATGAAAGATAAAATATTTTATCTGGAGGTGTTAGAAATATTTACATTCTTTTATTATTAGAGTTATTTATGGGCAGTGCATCTGAATTTTTGTTTTTGAATTCTGTATTTCAGGATATAATCCACAGTGTTCTTATGCCAGATTTAGTTTCCACTTGTTGAAACTATAATAAGATAATTTATATACAAATATTATGTGGAGGTATCTTTCACCAAAAACAAATGGGGTCAGTTTTGTGTGTTAAATAGAGCAGGCATCAAAAGCAGAATTGAAGATTTCCTATTGTTAATGTGACTGAGCATTAAAGTCTGTACCAGGCTATCTGTCTCTCATTACAGCCAGAGATTCAGGTCAACCCCAGACAGCAATATTTAGACCAGTGCTGTAGTCCAGGTACACCTATGATTTTTGTCTTTGTGCTAAATTTAAAATACCTATTAAGTTATTATAACTTTTAACTCAGGATAAAATCTAGGAATAGACATGGATTTGTGTTAAGATTAGTGACATAAAATGTGTTGTACAATAGGTAAGAAAATTTTATAAAATAATGGAGACCTAGTAAAAGCATGGTTACAGCATCACCTAAAGATGGGAGGCTTAGCCATGTGGTTGGGGTTTGGAAAAGCTTATCCCATACTAGGTGGGCATGATCATATGAGGAACTAAACAGGTTTTAAGTAAACGCCAGGCTGACTCTTATGAGTATTAATATTATGCGCCATACGGTTTGGATGAATTTACCAGGAAAAATGTGCATGTCGCTTTAATGGGCCATAAATGACTTACGGAAACTGTAGTAGTCCAGTACACGAGAGAGGAGTAGGTCAGCTGTTAATCAGCTCAGTGGTCTGGTTAAACTAAGGTATACTTAACAGTGTGCCTTGGGATTTCGTGGGGGAATGTACTGCTTCTCCCTAGCTCCAGAATGTCTTTTTATTTATTTGCTCATAGATATACCGAGGGATTACTGTTGGTTTTAGTTCTTACCTTTTATGATAGTAGTTCAGCTATAATTGTAATTTTGCAAAGAAATATTAGAAAAACCATGTATACCTCACAAAAAGCTACTGCATCTCCCCATCTCAGTAAATGTCGTTAATATTTACAATAGATATACTCAGAATTTGTTACTGATTTTAGTTCAAATCTGTCATGATATTGTGTGAGCTATAATTATAATTTTACAAAATAAAATAAAATTAATTAATAGAAAAAACATGTATAACTTAATAGAATTTGCATATTTTTACGTGTCTTGGAAAAGAGGCCCCACACAGGGTTGTAAATATTCACTTCTAACTTCCCCTGGAGGGTACAGACAAATTTTTTGAATTTTTTCCGTACACCTTGTGCATTTGCATATCTTCCTCTCTCCATTGATGTGTATTTTTCTTAAATTGGCCAGCCTTAAAGTTTGCCCAGTTGGGGGATGTACTTATTTAGCCATCCTGTAAGTGTTAAGTGGAATTTTTATTTCCTGAATTAACATTTTTACTTTATTACTTACAAGTTTTGAAATAATCAGGGGTGCTGTAAGAATAAAACGATTACTGAAGCATCCAAACTTTTTCCAGTGTATGCCATCCTCTGCCTATAGGAACAGTCCACATGTGTGGCAGAAGCAGTATATAACATCGACCAGTTTCCCATCTTTGTAAGAGATGGATTCATTGGGTATAACTTCACAATAATTATTAATTTTATGTATTTTTTCACAGGCATATAGTTGGAGTGTTAAGGCTTTATATGCTCTTGTTGCCAATTTCCCAAAACCAGCTCTCATAGATGTGCTAAGACAGTCTGCAAAAGCATGTGTATTGAAACGTGAATTCAAGAAAGCTGGGTTGCTAATTAAGCAGGTATGTCAATAAATTATGATTTATCTAATAATAAATATTAATTTTTAAATATTTATAAGATTAAATAATAATAATAATGATAACAGTAATATAATAATAATAATAATAATATAACTGCAATTACAAAATTTATACTATGTATGCAATACGTATTTTAAACAAATAAATATCATTCCCTGATCTTTTGTGAAGCTTGATGGGAAAGCTGTCAGATATGTCAAATTAACCCTTAAACGCCTACTGGACGTATCATACGTCGACTAAAATTGTCTGTTGGGTGCCAAGTGGACGTACCGTACGTCGACTACAAAAAATTTCAACCTTCGGTCAACTTTGACTCGACCAAAATGGTCGAAAAATGCAATTGTTAGCTAAAACTCTTACATTCTAGTAATATTCAATCATGTACCTTCATTTTACAACAAATTGGAAGTTTCTAGCACAATATTTCGATTTATGGTGAATTTTTGAAAAAAAAACTTTTTTCTTACGCCCGCGCGGTAACTCGGCCAAAAATTTCAGAAATTCTTTCGTCATTTTGTCGTAATTTTTGCACTGTTCTATATTAGCCGTTATATAAAGTTTTATGTATGAAAATGTGCGCAATTTCATGTAAAATACAGCAAAATACAACCCATGGTTGTAGCTTTTATCAGTTTTGAAATATTTTCATATAAACCACGATAACTGCCAAAATTTCAACCTTCGGTCAACTTTGACTCGACCGAAATGGTAAAAACGCGATTGTAAGCTAAAACTCTTACATTCTAGTAATATTCAATCATTTACCTTCATTTTGCAACAAATTGGAAGTCTCTAGCACAATATTTCGATTTATGGTGAATTTTTAAAAACTTTTTCCTTACGCCGGCGCCAGAAATTCTTTTCATCACGTTGTCGTAATGTTTGCACTGTTTTATATTAGTCGTTACATAAAGTTTTATATATGGAAATGTGTGCAATTTCATGTAGAATACAACAGAAAATAACTCATGGTTGTAGCTTTTATCAGTTTTGAAATATTTTCATATAAATCATGATAACTGCCAAAATTTCAACCTTTGGTCAAATTTAACTCGACCTAAAATGGTCAAAAATGCAATTATAAGCTAAAACTCTTACATTCTAGTAATATTCAATCATGTACCTTCATTTTGCAACAAACTGGAAGTCTCTAGTGCAATATTTCGATTTATGGTGAATTTCTGAAAAAAACTTTTTCCTTACATCTGCACGCTGTAACTCTGCGAACATCTCAAAAATTCTTTCGTCACGTTGTCGTAATGTTTGCATCGTTTTACATTAGTCGTTACATAAACTTTTATATGTAAAAATGTGCGCAATTTCATGTAGAATACAACAGAAAATAGCTCATGGTTGTAGCTTTTATCAGTTTTGAAATATTTTCACATAAATCACGATAACTGCCAAAATTTCAACCTTCGGTCAACTTTACCGAAATGGTCAAAAAACGCAATTGTAAGCTAAAACTCTTACATTCTAGTAATATTCAATCGTTTACCTTAATTTTGCAATAAATTGGAAGTCTCTAGCACAATATTTCGATTTATGGTGAATTTTTGAAAAAAACATTTTCCTTACGTCTGCGTGGTAACTCGGCCGAACATCTCAGAAATTCTTTCGTCACGTTGTCATAATATTTTCACCATTTTATATTAGTCGTTACATAAAGTTTTATATATGAAAATGTGTGCAATTTCATGTACAATACAACAGAAAATAACTCATGGTTGTAGCTTTTATCAGTTTTGAAATATTTTCATGTAAATCACGATAAATAGAAAAATTCGACTTTGGTCAACTTTAACTCGACCGAAATGGTCGAAAACTGCAATTGTAAGCTAAAACACTTACAGTCTAGTACTATTCAATCAATTAGCTTCTTTTTTCAACAAACGGGAAGTCTCTAGCACAATATTTCGATTTATGGTGAATTTTTGAAAAAAACATTTTTTTACGTCCGCGTGTTACAAATTCATGCATCATTTTGTGATAATATTTTCTCTGTGTTGCTTTGATTGTTTTACAATTTGTTATATACCAAAATCATTGCAGTTTAGTGTACAATACAAAGAAAAACAAAATAACCCGTTAGCTTTAACCGTTTTGCTCACAGCGATTTGTATAAAATTATATATGAAAAATTTTTTTGCGCTGTCATATATTTCAATATTTATATATGATAATGATATTTTTTCATTTCTGATGGTTGCATACTAAACTTCAGGCAATGACAAAAAAAGGAGCCAAAATGAACTCTTAATCTTAAAAACTAAGCGTGCTGTGATTTTTTGAAAAAACTTTTTCCGCTTCGGCGCTAACTCACCGAACGCCGCCGGCATACGGGAGACGTTTTTGTAAATAGAGGCTCAGCGTTTAAGGGTTAATGTGACAGGAAGGGGGAGTGTTGCCGATAGCAGGTCAAAGGATTCCTATGTAATTCATTCTCTCTCTCTCTCTCTCTCTCTCTCTCTCTCTCTCTCTCTCTCTCTCTCTCTCTCTCTGTAATAATTCATAAAAATTCCACTCTCTTAACGTAAGGACAAGAATTCTCTCTCTCTCTCTCTCTCTCTCTCTCTCTCTCTCTCTCTCTCTCTCTCTCTCTCTCTCTCTCTCTCTCTCTCTCTCTCTCTCTCTCTCTCTCTCTCTCTCTCTCTCTCTCTCTCTCTCGTCTGGAGTTAGCGCTCATACATATTTTACAACTTATTACTATTTCTCTGTACGTCTTCACCTGTCCAGTTGAAAATTTTAAATCAGTCTAATTTTACCCGTACCGTCTACGAATTGTAAATACGCTAGTGTGGCAAATATTATGTTCTAAAACATAGAGACAGCTAAGAGTTGTATTAGTTCAAATAAAAACACTGTTTGTTCATGAAAAGTACTCTGGCATTGGAAATTCACAAATTAAAAAATGCTTACCACCATTTATTGACAAAAATGTTTCCTGTGAAGAAAGGAAATATAGAAAGTGGGAATTCATCAAAGAACAAGTTAAATCGGGAAGATAGAAATATAAGTAGCAATATTTTATGAGCATTCTTGTGACTGTAAGAAGAATGCATGGTAGTTAATCACGAGAATACTTGGGAAAATCTTGGAAGGGGATAAAAGAACAGGTTCTTCTTCCTCATGTTCTTCTGTTCTTTGCAAAAATTCTCACCAGCAGAATTCTTACTTAACTCTCATCTAACCTTAAGTGAGATAGGAAAGCTGACATAGTGGCCTCGTTAAACCATGCAATGATAATAGAATTTTTGAAATATTTTGACAGAGTATGCATTAGTTAATCAGAAAAGCTGTCAAGTAATAAGAGCGGAATTTTTTTTTAGCTAGTAATGCAGAATCCTTCATGCAGTGCAACAAACCTGTTAACAGAGATTCTTTGCAATATCTCTTTGGTCAAAGCCTTATTGCTTTTTGTCTTTTACTGTCATTCATTTTCTTTGGTTCCTGCCGCACCTAGCTGTCCACCTTCTAAGCTTTGCTTCAGTCCAATTTTGACCTCTTACAATAATTTGTGCAAGCCCTGTGATAGTCAAGAAATAGTAGTCATTAAACTGCTATAATATAATGAAGAATTAATTAATGTGTGAGGCCCTTTGCTCCACACAATAATGAAGGCACTGAAGATGATGATCAATTAATCTGTGTCACTTCACTTCCAGGCTGTCATGATAGCAACAGAAGTCTTTGGTGACAAGCATCCTAAGTATGCTGACACACTCATTGACTATGGATTCTACTTGTTAAACGTTGATGCCATTAGTCAAGGTGTACAGGTGTATAAGGTTAGTACATTGTACTTGCTTAATTGCATTAATATGTATTGAATGGGTGCAAGTCTGTACTTTTTTTGTATTTTTTGGTCACACATTCAGAAATAAGAGAGCAAATATTATTCATGGCTTGTGTATTTTTGGGATGACTTAAAGTCTGTTACTGTAATGTCATTCAGTTATGTTTTAGGTTATGTTTTGGTCAGAAAATTTGGTAATTAGAATTAGATGTTGGTTTTCATTATGTTAAATTATTAGCTATAATATTGGATGAGATTGTTGTGACATTTTTGTGAGCTTTATGTGTCTGTACAAATTCAAATTCTAGTATTTTGTGTTTTACCTCGTAAGTGATAGAAGTTAAATTATTTGGAATAGACATATTTACTACAGGTTAGGCAACACTTCAGTTCCATGGTCATTCCCTCTGTGAACCATTGTAAACAAATTTGGCATCCATGTCCTTAGCAAAAATAGTGTAATATTTGTTTGAAGCTAAGACTCAAGATTTAATTCTTTTTGGATAAGCCAACCTCAAGAATTCCAGATCTGAATTTATGTTGATGTAGTTTAACAATATACTTTTAACCTAGTAATCCAAGACTGTTGCTGGCACTGTCTTTAAAAAAAATATACACTTTTTTTTTTTTTTAGCTAAGTCAGGCATGAGGACTGAATCTGACAAGAATTGCGTTATTACTCCCATTTGGGGCCATAAATCCAAGGTGGCCACAGTTGCCATCTTGAAACTAATGTTTGAAAAAAAGTACCTAGAAATATCTTCTAAAAAGATCTCATTTCACATAAAGGTACCATGATTATTCCAAGTACAGTATTGCAGTAGGTTACAACATAGTTCTCATCCGTAAATTGAAGATTGGGACTATGCATTGTAACTTGAACCAGTTGGAGCTGAACCTATTCAATTCAAAACATCACACAATGGTTTTAACCTGAGTATGACATTTTTAAATCATTTTGTGATGCAACATTGCACCTAAACACAAATGAAAAGCATTCAGAAATAACCAGTATTATGGTTTCTTGTCAAACTGTTTTGAGACTCTAATTCATAAATCACATTAATATACGTAGGTTGCAAGATATTTAAACCAGTAATCAGTCAGTATCAGAGCACTCTTCCCAACTAGATTTTGACTAATCAGATTCTTATGACTCTCCAGTCTTGCTGTGTACATCATGTTCAAGTTTGTTAGAAGAAAAAAGTACTGCAGATGGTTTTGACAGAAATATCCAGAGTAGTATTTCCTCTGTTGACCAAAGTTCCAATACATTTTCCACTGAAAACATGAATCTTGGCTTATCTTTTGTTTCAGCTGATGTTGACCCATAACCTTTGGTAATTACCTTTTATTTTTCCAGACTGCCCTTGAAGTTCGTCAATATGTGTTTGGTGGTGTTAATCTTCATGTTGCCATTGCCCATGAAGACTTGGCATATGCATCCTATGTGCATAATTATGCATTTGGAAAGTTTGATCATGCAAGGTAAACAAGTTATTTTTCACAGTGTTTAAAATGTAATGTTTATTAGAAGGTTTATTTTTAGGAGTATCTCAGTACTTAGTTTTTACTCTAGGATCTTAGAACAACACTCATTTGCCCAATGGTACAAATCACTTGTGTGGGGGAATATAACAGAATAATAGTTTTGTTCATGACACTTACCTGGCAGATATATATATAGCTGTATTCTCCGAAAGGGACCGACAGAAATTCAAAACTTACGGCACACGAGATGGGCCAGGTGGTTAGTACCCATTCCCGCCGCTGGGAGGCGGGTATCAGGAACCATTCCCATTTTCTATTCAGATTTTTCTGTCGCCGGTATTGTCAACACCTGTTGCCAATACCTCCGCTGTTGGATTTTCGTAAACTTTTTCCACTAAGTATTCTGATTGTCTTTTGGTATTTGGACTTTGGCTTTGTGGATAGGCATACGCTTCTTTGGACTGTTTTGATTTTGTTTTGGCTTTTCCTTGAACGAGATGTCTGGATCTAGTTCTGCTAGTTTCAGGTGTGTGTTGTTCAGGAGTGTAAGGTGAGGCTACCAAAGCTTTTCGGTAGACCCTCACACAGTATGCATGAGATGTAGAGGGCATGTCTGTATGTTGGATGATCGCTGCAAGGAGTGTGAATCGTTGCCTGATTCTGATTGGAAGGCGACACGATTCTTACGTTCGCAAGCTAGAGCGTGATCGTAAGGAGGTCTTCCTCCAGGAGTGTGTCGGTAGGTGGGAGTCAGGGTATTAATTTATCTCCTGTTAACCCTACTAATGCTTCTCCTTTCCTGTAGAGTCGCCTTCTAACCCTGTGATTGCGTCTGCGGAAGGTAATGCCCTTGCTGCAGATTTTGAACTCCATTCGTACCTTTGGAGTCTAAGGTGTTGGCGATCGAAAGTGCAGTGAAGTGTAGTGATCCCCCAGTGTTGTGGAGGGGGCGTCAGATCGGCCCTATAATGCCTCTAGGTCTAGACCTCTGCCGAACTCCCAGGACTTAGGGAATGGGCATGTCGAAAGCCGCAAGAGGGTTACGGGGACCCCCACCGATCTGGCGTCCCTTCCGGCAGGCCTTGTTGACGTCTCCCAGGCTGCCATCTGGGGATCGTGATGCGACGGATCCTTAAGGATTGTTTTTCATCCTCCGAGGCGTCCCTCTCCACTTAAGGGGTCAAGGGTCACTAGGGAAAAGAAACATTCTCGGTTGGACTCTCGTCCTTTCAAGAGGAGCCGCGTTGAAGAGGACGCTTCTTCTCCTCTTTCTCGTGCCTTGGACTCTTCTCCCGACTGGCTGAGAGTTTTGCCGCAGAAGAGGACCAGGATTTCTTCGGAGGAGGACGTTGCTGAACGCCCCAGCCGCCTTCAAGAAGAGAGCCCCAGTCGCTCTTGGTAGAAGGAGGGAGGACGTCCCTTCCCCCTCTTCTTCTCATAAGAGCAGCCCTTCTCCTGAGAGGGCTTCTCTCCTTCCAAGCGTCTTATCCTAGATATGCAGCGGCAGTTAGCTTCCCTTCTCGCTGCTAAGGAGAAGCAACCTGTCAGGCGCCTGCAAGGATTTGTCGCTGCCAGTTAAAAGATCTAAGAGGTCTCCCTCTCCTTCTCTTCGTTTGTCTCTCTCCCCGCGCAGCTTCTCGTAGTCACCCTCATCGTTCTGCGGATCATCAGCTCTCCTTGCCCCGTCGTGACTCGCTGGTTGATCAGGACGCTCCTCTTGCAGCTCGGCTTGCTGCTAGTAAGAGTTCGCGCCAAGACGCTCTTCTTGCCTCTCCTCCTGCTTCGCGCTCGTTTTTGACGTTCGGCAGGGCGCCCACCAGGACGCTTCGTTTTCCCGATCCCTTCATGATGCTCTCCAGGACTCGTCGTCAAGAAGCTCGGCGGCTCGTTTGCCGGGACTCGCCAGGACGCCGGCAGCTTGTAAGACAGGACGCTCTTCAGGACGCTCTCGGCTGCTTTGAAGCAGGACGCCGTCAGGGCGCCATCAGGACGCCGTCAGACGCTCCTCAGGACGCTCATCAGGACGCCGGCAGGACGCTCCTGGACTGGAAAGTTGTTCCTGAATTTTCTGCTGCTTCTTCCCACGAGAAGAGGTCTGGGGACGTATTGGACCCAAAGGTCTTTGTTTCTCTCTAGCCCCGGAAGACTCTCCTGTCGCTCCTGTCGAAGAGGCGGATTTGTCTCAGGAGTCGGACTCTGCTGAACAAGAGCCCCCTCTCTTTCGTCTTTCTCCGATTACAGGATTTTTGGCTAGTATGCTTAAGGAGCTTTTTCCTGATAAGTTTCAGCCTTCTGCTCCCTTTCCCTCCTTCGCAGTTAGCTTCTTCGAAGGTGAGGAAATCGCCCAAGCTTCCTACAAATGAAGACCTCTGGCTACAAGAAAAGCTCTCAAGAGGGTCAATGCATGGATGGAAGATAGGAAGTCTCAAGGAAATCTTCCTTCGCTCTCCCCCCGTCTAGATTGTGCGGGAAAGCGGGTATGTGGTATGAGACGGAGAGGAAATTGGCTCTAGAGTTCCTTCTTCCTCTCAAGGTGATTTTGCGAGCCTCGTGGATGCGTCAAGGAGGTCTCTTCTTTCTTCAGCTAAGGTGTCTTGGACTCTTTCTGAAACCGACCACCATCTGAAAGGCCTCTTCAAGTCGATGGAGGTTTTTAACTTTCTGGACTGGTGCTTGGGGCCTTGGACTTAAGGACTCGTAGTCCGGACTCTATTTCTCTGGGGAGCTGTCCAGTGTACTGTCGTGCATGGACAAGGCCGTCAGGGATGGCGCTGATGAACTGGCTTCTCATTTTGGTACAACCTCCTAAAGAAGAGGGCTTTGTACTGCAATTTCGCTGCCAAGTCAGTTTCTCCTGTTCAGAGGGCTGAGTTACTTTTTGCCCCTCTTTCTAGCCATCTCTTCCCCAGCCGCTTGTCAAGGATCTCGCCTCCAGCCTTAAGGAGAAGGCTACTCAGGATCTCCTTGCTCAATCTTCCAGGCGTCCTAGTGTCCCTTTGTGTCTTCTCAAGGACTTCCCCGAAGAGACAGAAGCCCTTTCGTGGGAGATCTTCCTCCTCTAGACCTTTTTTCGAGGAAGAGGTCTCTCCAGAGGCGGAGCCCCTTCTTCCCAAAGGGGCAAGAAGTGATTTTCTCACCTCCAGACACCAGTAGGAGCCAGGCTTCTCCTGTTTTCGGAAGCCTGGAAGGTAAGAGGGGCGGATTCCTGGTCCCTCAATGTGATCAAAAAAGGTTACAGGATCCCGTTCCTCGAGAAAAACCCCTGTCCTCTACTCCCAGAGATCTGTCGCCTTCTTACCGATGGAAAAGCAACAGATCCTTTTAGATCTGCTGGAAGATATGATTCAGAAGAGAGCAATAGAGCGAGTCCTGGATCTGGAGTCTCCAGGTTTTACAACCGTCTCTTCCTGGTTCCAAAACAGTCAGGGGTGGAGACCAGTCCTGGACGTCAGCAGACTGAACAACTTTGTCGTCAAGGAGAAGTTCAAAATGGAGACGCCTCAGTCGGTTATCAATGCACTGCGACCAGGCGATTGGATGGTCTCTCTCGACCTTCAGGACGCGTATTTTCATGTCCCCATTCATCCTCAATCGAGAAAGTTTTTGAGGTTTGTCCTGAAGGGAAGAGTGTACCAATTCAGAGCTCTCTGTTTCGGTCTGAGTACAGCTCCTATGGTTTTTTCACAGTCCTGATGAGGAACGTTGCCCGGTGGCTTCATCTTGCCGGAGTAAGGATATCGCTCTATCTAGCGACTGGCTCATCAGAGCCACGTCGAAACAAAGGTGTCTGGAGGACTTGCATTCGACTTTGGAACTGACGAAGTCCCTGGGACTTCTTGTGAATTTAGAGAAGTCTCATCTGATCCCCTCTCAGTCCATTCTTTATCTGGGGATTCGGATGGATTCAGCGGGTTTTCGAGCCTTTCCATCCCAGGACCGTCAGCAGCACTGCTTAGTAAAAGTTTCGGCCTTCCTGGGGAAAGAAACATGCTCGGTGAGGGAATGGATGAGTCTGCTGGGGACCATTTCATCACTGGAGAAGTTTGTTTCCCTGGGGAGGTTGCATCTCAGACCCTACAGTTCTTTCTTGCAGACAACTGGAAGAACAAGGAGGACTTAGACGAGTCTCTCAGGATCTCTCTCTCCGTCAAGGACCATCTTCGGTGGTGGCTCGATCCTGTAAAGTTGGCAGAAGGGGTCTCTCTCTATCTTCAGAGCCCGACCTAGTGTTGTTTTCCGGACGCGTCCATGTCGGGATGGGGAGCAACACTAGGGGAGGAAGTGTCAGGCACCTGGGAAGGGGAACAGGTGTCCTGGCACATAAATCTCAAAGAACTGAAAGCGATTTTCTTGGCTCTTCAGTTCTTCCAGGATCAAGTTGCAGGTCGGGTGATTCAAGTCAACTCCGACAACACCACGGGAAAACCTCAAGAAACAGGAGGTACTCATTCCCGGTCCCTGTTCCTGATCGCCAAGGAGATCCTGCTTTGGGCACATTCTCACCAGGTGACGATTCTCACTCGTTTTTGTTGCAGGGTCGAGAATGTTCATGTGCCGACCTTCTCAGTCGACAACATCAGCTGCTGACAGAATGGACTCTGAACGCAGAAGTGTGTCAGGATCTTTGGAAACTTTGGGGACGTCCTTCAGTGGACGTTTTGCGACTTCAAGGACCACAAGGCTGCCCCTTTACTGCTCTCCTGTTCTCGACCCGGGAGCCCTTGCAATAGACGCCTTTTCTGGGACTGGAAAGGTCTAGATCTGTACGCCTTTCCCCATTCAAGATTCTGAGGGAAGTCGTCAGAAAGTTTGTAGCCTCAGAAGGGACGAGAATGACTTTAATCGCTCCTTTTGGCCTTCAGCAGAATGGTTCCCAGAGGTCATGTCTCTCGTGGTAGACTATCCAAGAACGCTTCCTTTGAGAACAGATCTTCTCAAACAACCCCACTTCGAGAGGTTCCACAAAAACCTTCCCGCTCTGAGTCTAACTGCATACAGACTATCAGTTGCTCAGAGCAGAGGTTTTTCTAGACCAGTGGCTAAGGCGATCGCTAACGCCAGTTGAGAGCCTCTTCCAGTGCAGTGTACCAGTCCAAGTGGATCATTTTCAGGAGGTGGTGTAAACTTTTTGGAATTTCTCCACCACGACCTCTCTTTCCCAGATAGCAGACTTCCTTTTATATCTGAGAAAGGATTTAAACCTGGCAGTCCTGTAACCATCAAAGGCTATAGGAGTATGCTGTCAACGGTCTTCAGGCATAGAGGCCTGAACTTATCGGACAATAAAGACCTTGATGATCTTCTTAGGTCTTTTTTTTTTCTAAGGTAGCCTCCCTAAGTTACCTTCATGGAATTTAGATATAGTTCTAAAATTCCTGATGTGAAGAGGTTTGAACCTTTAAATTCTGCTTCCTTCAGAGATGTAACAAAGAAAGCTATTTTCCTAACTGCTCTTACTCGTAAGTGAGTTAGTGAACTTAGCGTTCAGCAAGATTATAGGTTTCAGAGGCCCTGATGCTGTCTGTTCTCTGAGCCCTATTTTTCTTGCTAAGAATGAGAACAAATTACCCCTTGGCCCAGGTCCTTAGCAAAAATAGTGGGCTTGACGGACATCACTGGACAAGAACCTGAGAGAACCCTATGTCCTGTCAGGGCTCTAAAATTTTATTTGCAGAGGACCCAGAATTGTAAGGTCCTTCTAGCAATCTCTGGTGCTGTTAAGAGGCCTGAGTTACCTTCTAAAAAAAAAATGCCCTTTTTTTCTTTCTAGCGAAGCACCATCATGAGACTGCCCATTCCAGTGTGCTAGACGAAGACTTGAGAACTTTGAAGGTTAAGGCTCACGAAGTGAGAGCCATTGCTACCTCAGTGGCCTTCCAGAAAAACCAGTCTCTCAATGACATTCTGGGTGCCACTTTTTGGCATAAAGCAATTCGGTCTTTGCTTCTCATTATCTCACAGAAGTGAAGACGTCCTCATGAGAATTGAAGCGCTGGGACTTACGTTTCCATAAATACGATCTTGGGAACAGAAAGCGATTCTCATCATCTCCTTTAGTTTTGTTTTGGTGTGACATTTTAATATTTTTTTTGTGTTGTTTTTATGGTCGTTGGGTCTCCACCAGTGGTGGTCGCCCCAGTCCTTAGTTTATGTTAATCTTTTAACTAATTCTAAAGGCTTGGTCAGGTGGTTGTTAGTTTGTCGTTTACCCTCCAGTAAGGTCATATGGTCTAGTCACATTGTGGTCTCAACTAGATTTTGACAGATCATCTAGATTCCACCAGCTCTATAGGTCTCTACCTCATGCTGGAGTTTTCTAGTAAAGCAGAAGCAGGCTTGGGTGACAGTAATCACCAAGTCAGCAATGCTAACAGGTTGAACCAAAGGCGTCAATCGCCTGAAAACATAATTTTGTTTCCTAAATCCTATTCTGTCTCTTCCCACCTCCAATGGTGGGATTCCTTTTATATTTATATCTGTCAGGTAAGTGTCATGAACAAAATGATATTTTTATGATAAAATAAAGTTTGTTCATACTTACCTGGCAGATATATATAATCATAGTGCCCTCCTCCTCAGGAGACAGTAGTTCTAGTTTCTAGAAAATCTGAATAGAAAATGGGAATGGTTCCTGATACCCAGTGTCCCAAAATGGAATGGGTTTTAACCACCTGGCCCATTTTGTGCCGTAAGTTTTTGAATTTCTGTAGGATCCCTTTCGGAGAATACAGCTATATATATATCTGCCAGGTAAGTATGAACAAACTTTATTTTATCATAAAAATATCATTTTAAGAAAATAAACATACTAGAATCCAAGATAACTGGTTACTGTGTATATAAAGGCTAGAATATAATAATGAGAAACCCCAGAATAAATGTTTAGGCAATATTGGTAAAAAAAGCAAACATTATGGGGAATTGCATCATATAAAAATTAGAAGTTACCCAGTCCGATAGGTAAGAGAAAACCAAAGAACTAACTAGAGTAGTGTAAAAAACAAAAAGGCAGAATCAGATCAAGTTTAAATAAAGCAAATACAGTAAGACACTTACAGTTACAAACAGATAAATAAACACAAAAAACATAAAAATGTTAACATTGACAAGGGAAGTGTTGTCTCTATAGTCACACAGAAAAATGAGGATAGAAATTGGTTTCATAAGAAGGTCTAGGCATGGACAGTAGAAGCCTCTCAACTTTGGATGGTACAAGTTGGTATGTCTGCCATAGTGTATTATACACAAAGTGCACCTATGCATTGACTTACATTAGGATTACATTTTGGAAGTTGGGATGCAAATCAATTTGGGCATAAGTTGATCATGATAGGAGTGAGGTGAAATATTCTGTACAACAAAGATAACCTTGACACAAGCTTGTACATATGTACCCTCTTCATCTGTACCTGTGTATTGTACTTAAAAGCTTAAATGGCATAGTAATAAAATAAAAATGTGGTATACTATTTAATATGAATGTTGTTGAGGGAGAACAGGTGTGAATTTTATATTTTGCAATTTTTATTAAAACTTTACAGAAAGTGCAGCTTCTGCGATATAAAACAAAATTCGTCATATAAACCCATCAAGTACCATTAGTCTTAATTTGCAATATCAAAATCCCTAGATGTGTGGTTACTGCAGGCTTGAAGTAAGACCCAACAGTACAGCTAGAATGATGAGTTATAATGAAAAATTTTGTTTTTTTTATTATGAAAGCTTCAAGAATTTTATATAATCCCATCAACCATAATTGCCTGAATCACTACTAGAGTGGGGGGATGAGAGAAAATGATCCATAGCTACAGTGAGATTCCATTGGATCTGTGATTGCTTGTGGACAGTAGGAGGTTAGGGATAAAATGTTGTTAACGTCTAGAAAGTGAAGCAGTGGTTTGTATCATGAATACCTAAACAAATTTGCAGAAAGGGAAAATCATTCACATAAACCAGTCACTTTTGACCATAGAAATCCTGTCCAAGATGAGCAATGGATGAATTAAGATGTTAAAATGAAAGTGAGGAAAAAGAATGCCCCACTTCTTATGTCAGAAATAGAATATTTATCTGTGATTACTGGCCCCAGTGAGTACACATTTCAATCCCTGTGCATAAGATCTCCTCGTTAGAGCTTAGAAGAAGCCTCCAAAAAGGACAGTGGATGAATTAAGATACAGTATTAAAATAAAAATGAGGAAAAAGAATATCCCACTTCCTCTGTCAGAAGTAGAATACAGTAATACCTCGATCTTACACGATTTGAGTTGTGCAAATTCACAGACACACGAACTTTTCATTGGAACCTAATTGTCATAATTGACTTTTTCAGAGACATGCAACATTTGCGAACCCTCGAGAGAGTGAGAGAGATATAAGGGTTGTCCTTACTTAAGAGAGTGAAATTATTTATCAATTATTATGGAGACAGAGAGAATGACACGAGAGAAAGAGAGAGAGAGAGAGATTGTTCTTACTTGAAATATCAAGTTAAATTATTTATTAATTATTATGGAGACAAAGATAATAACATGAGAGAGAGAGAGAGAGAGAAGTTATTCTTACGTTAGATATCAAAAGGTGGAAATTCATGATTTATGAAGGAAAAGGAGAGAGAGAGAGAGAGAGAGATAGTACCAGAAATCCTTTGACATGCTGTGGGCAACGATTGACGTATTTGACAGCTTTGCCCTCGCCCCTGTCGTCAAAGGCTTCACGAAAGATCGGGAAATGATATTTGTCTGTTTAAAATATAACATAATTTACTGTAGAAATGTATAAATTTTGTAATTACAGTTATATTATTATTATATTATTTGAAAATTAGTACCTATCATTAGGTAAATCATTTATTTATCATACAAAACAAATAAACATATACACATGTAACCGTAAAAATTCTCGCATCTCAGTAAGAGATGAGAGAATTTGTATGGTTACATGTATATGTTTATTTGTTTTGTATGATGAATAAATGATTTACTTAATAATAAGCACTAATTTTCAAATATTAATAAGATTACTCTAACAAGATTATTCAATAATAATAATATAACTGTAATTACAAAATTTATACATTTATATAATAAATTATGTGATATTTTAAACAGACAAATATCGTTTCCTGATCTCTAGTGAAACCTTTGAAGAGAGGGGCAAGGGCAAAGCTGTCAAAAATGTCAATTGTTACCCACAGCGTGTCGAAGGATTTCTCTCTCTCTCTCTCTCTCTCTCTCTCTCTCATAAATCATGAATTTCTATCTTTTGATATCTAACATAAGAATAACTTTCTCTCTCTCTCTCTCTCTCTCTCTCTATGTTATTCTCTCTGTCTCCATGATAATTCATAAATAACTTAACTTGATATTTCAAGTAAGGACAACTCTCTCTCTCTCTCTCTCTCTCTCTCTCTCTCTCTCTCTCTCTCTCTCTCTCTCTCTCTCTCTCTCTCTCTCTCTCTCTCTGATAAATAATTTTATTCTATCTCCATAATAATTGATAAATAATTTTACTCTTTTAAGTAAGGATAACCTCTCTCTCTCTCTCTCTCTCTCTCTCTCTCTCTCTTTTGTTTGTAGTTAGCGCTCACGCATTTTTACAACTTATTTCTCTTACGTGTACAGTAGATAGTTTAAATTGATCTAAATTCACCTGTACTGTCTACGAACTGTAAATGCGCTAGTTTGGCAAATACATTCTAAAACATAGAGACAATAACTAAGAGCTGTATAGGTCCAAATAAAAAACATCATTTGTTCATGAAAAAGCATTTCAGAACAAAGGGAAAGAGATGTAGAATAAAGAAGTTTTTAAAAACAGGTTGAAAAGACTTCTAAAAATAGATTGGTCGGAAGGGGAGGGTGAGAGAAATTCTCTTCCATCTCTGTTTTTATGTCAACCACTTATTTCTTTTTTTAAGGGTATAATGTATTAAGCTAACTTTTAAATGAATTTACAGTAACTTAATTTTATTTAAAAGTTAGCTTAATAATTTGGGGGCATGATTAGGGTCATATTTAGCATTTAAACTTTAAAAATAAGCATTTATTAACATTTTTAGAGACCATGCCAAACTTACGCAAAAATTTGTCTTGCACGAGGGGTTCTGGAACCTAACCTCTCGTAAGTTCGGGGTATGACTGTATATACATGTGATTAACCCCTTTCGCTTACCGATAACAGATACAAACGTCAT
Source organism: Macrobrachium rosenbergii (assembly GCF_040412425.1). Lineage (NCBI taxonomy): Eukaryota > Metazoa > Arthropoda > Malacostraca > Decapoda > Palaemonidae > Macrobrachium > Macrobrachium rosenbergii. Next base: position 17,670,120 of record NC_089776.1, on the reverse strand, counting down.
CCAAATTTAAGTCCTTCGCTTACTGATGACGTATGCAAACTTCAAAAAAAAAAAAAAAAAAAAAAAAAAATGCACAAACCAGCAGACAAGATGAGGATCATATTCAGTGAGTGTTCCTGATATTTTTTATATATATGTAATATGTATGTCTTTCTATTTTGTTATAGATTTTTATTCTATGATTACATCATTTATCTTTTTTTCTGTAAAATAGAGAGATAGAATATTTTTTATACATATGCAACAGGCATACAGTTGACCCCCACCTATTTGCAGTTCTAGATTTGCGGATTTTTCTATGGAAGTATGTACACATTGTTTGCAAAAAATTTGCCTATTTGTGGTATTTTCTATTGAGAAATATTCACTAATTACTCTATTTTGGTATCATTTTTGTGACTAAATGCATTTTTTGTAATAAAACTATTAAAATTCTCAGGTAGTAGTGTTTTTAGAAGATTTTTTTTTGGTGTTTGAACTGTCAAAATAGGCAGTTATAAGCATTTTTAAAGGGGTGTCAAGTATTCACGGATTTTAGCTATTTGGGGCGGGGGTCGTGGTACCTACCCACCGTGAATACCGATGGTCGACTGTATTTATTTGTTTTACAGTCAACCCCCAGTATTCGCTGGGGATAGGGACTGCAACCACCTGCGAATAGCTAAAATCTGCGAATACTGGACACCCCCCCCTAAAAATGCTGATAACTGCCTATTTTAGTAGTTCAAACACCAAAGACCCCCTCAATTGTCGACTTCTTAAACTTAGCCTAGTGTGTCTGACTCCAGTGCGGCTAGCCTACGCTATTCTTTGCTGCAATACTAGACTCACTAAAGAGAAATATGACTCTCACTCTATGTGCATAGAATGTAGGGGACAAGAGTGTTCAGTTGATCGAACATGTGACGAACGTTCAGAGTGGGATGCTAGAAAATGGAAGGGTTTGGGGTCTCATTTAGCAAAATTAGACAGAGACAGGAAATGTAAGGCAGCTGCTAGAGCTGAAAAACAGACAGTAGATAGCAAGACCGTAGTTAGTTCTGCTGATGATGATATTCCTGCTTTACCTTTACCTGCTCCGGCTGTGTCACCTGTTCCCAGTTCTCTGACTATTCAGCCTACTCCTTTACCCAGCTCCCTCGCTTCCGAATCCGATCCCCTTGCCAGCCTCGAGTCGAAACTCACATGCAATTTTAATGTCAAAATGGGGTTAGTTGTGGATACTGTGACCCAGTTGGGTGCTTCAGTGCATGTCCTTTATGGACAAAGTGGAAAAAGTGCAAGTGTTGGTGAAGTGTTAGTGGAGGTGGCGGCTGCTCGTCCTGCCGACACTCCCTAGGCAAAGGTCACTGGTGCACTCCCCTATACCTGGGAGCAGTAATACCAGAGGCCCAAGGCAGGTTGGTGGGGTCTGCTCACGGGCAGTCATCGCCTCAGTCAGACCTGTTGCAACTTCCCAGGTTGCGGCAAAGGATAGCTGCTGGAAGGGCATCCAAACAGAAGTGAGAAGGCTATCCTCGAGTTCCGAGGCTTCCAGCCCCAAGAATAGATGCCGCTGATGCTTCAGTGATGAATCATGGCCACTGAAAAGTTCCATGGCAGGCACGGTCCGCTCCCCTCCAGTGCCTTACAAGAAATTTAGGGAGCCCATGCAGCAGCCTTCTTGTAGATTCTGGGATTCCCGAGAACACTTTTCTGTGCATGAGGACAATCATTTGCTCCGAGACGCTTCTCATCCTCTCATGAGTGTTCCAGTAGCACCCAAGCTCCCAAGAGCAACCGATCTCCCAGCAACGCCCAGACGCTCGGTAGTTCCTGAGCACCCATTACCGCCCATTAGCACCCAAGCCCTCATTAGCGCTCGTTTCTCCAGTTACGCCTGAGTGCCTGTCATCGCACAAGCGCCCTTCAGTTCCCGAGCGCCCTTCAGTATCCGAGCGCCCTTCGGCACCCAAGACTCCAGCTCAGACGCCTTTTGCAGACACAACAGACCCATCACTAGCTCCCATTCAGAGTCAAAGAGAGCTTTCGTCTTCGGCCCAGGCCCCTCAAAATTTGCTTCTGTCCCCCGTTTTGTCGGAGGATGAAGGTGAAGTTGGTGGAGTGTATCAGGGCTCCCCTCCAACAGCTTATGCAGCTTTATTGATATATTTGCTGCAGAACTTTCCAGGATTCTTCTTGCCTCCAGCCTCAAACTTCCCTGCTAAGACATTTTTCTTCAGTGACAAGCCTTCCGACTCCTCCAAGTTGCCGAAGATGGTGCTTTCATCTTCTGCTAGGAAGGCTCTCAATGATCTGAATGGCTGGCTCTTGGAGAAGAGAGAGGAGGGGAAGTCTTCCTTCAGCTATCCTCCCACTCGTCTTGTGCACTGGAGGTGTTCTTCATATGAAACCGGAGAAGCTCCCTCACTGGGAGTGGCTGCCTCCTTCCAGGGGGACTTCTCCAGACTTCTTGACTTGTCCAGGAGGTCAGCCTTCTCCGCCGCTAAGTTGATGTTCTCCCCTACAGAACTTGACCACCTTTTGAAGAACTTGTTCAGGATTCTTAAAGTTGAAAGTTTTGTAGACTGGTTGGTGGGGGCCTTAGCCCACAAGGTTAAGAATTGCTCTTTGCTCCCTGAGGAAGTCACATCGGATTGGCTGAATGTCCTGTTGTGCACAGATAGGGGCATCAGAGAAGGCTTTCAAGAGTTAGCCTCTCTCTACACAATGGGAGTTTTGAAGAAAAGAGAGCTCTGGTGCTTGTTTGCTACGAAGAGTGTCACGGATAATCAGAAGTCTGCCCTATTGTATTCTCTTGATCGCCAGCACCTCTTCCCTGAGTCTGCTGTCAGTGACATTTCTTCGGAAATTCAAAAGAAAAGTACATAGGACCTTTTAGCTCCCGTGTCTAGACATCCCAGGGAGTCTCCATCGACAAGTACCACGACCTATTCTCCATTTCAACCTCTGTCCTTTTGAGGTGGCAGAACCAGAACCCAGTCTAGGCCTAGGACGAGCTTGCGCTTCTCATCCCGACTTTTTAAGAAGCCCTCTTCCAAGCCTGCTGCTCGGAAGTGAGGATCCTTTCCTCCATGCACCAGTAGGAGCCAGGCTCCTCCATTACTGGGAGAGGTGGAGCACAAGAGGAGCGGAGGAGTGGATTGTGTCAGTGCTGAAACAGGGCTACTCCATCCCATTCAGGGAGAAGCCCCCATTAGTCAACACGCTAACACATTGGCCGCCTTCTTAGTAGGATCCGAGAAGTATTCAGCCCTCTCCGATGAAGTGTCAGCCTTCCTCGAGAAGACAGCCATAGAGGAAGTCAAAGAAATCCAGTCAGATGGTTTTTACAACCATCTCTTCCTAGTTCCTAAGGCATCAGGGGGTTGGAGGCCAGTACTGGCCTTGAATTTTTTTGTTGAGAAGACAAAATTCAAGATGGAAACAAGTCACTCTGTCGTGTCATCCATTCACCGGGGTGACTGGATGACTGCTATAGACATGCAAGGTGCCTATTTCCACATTCCTATATATCTGGGATCCAAGAAATATCTACGTTTTGTGTTTCGCAACAGAGTGTACCAGTTTCGGGCCTTATGCTTCAGCCTTTTGACCACTCTGCAAGTGTTCACCCAAGTCCTTGCTCCACTCTCCAGGGGACTTCATCTGATGGGGATAAACATCTCCCTCTTCTTAGACGATTGGCTCCTGTAATCTCCATCGAAGGCGAGGTGTATGGAGGACCTTTGGAAGACCCTTCGTTTATCAGAAGAGTTAGGTCTGCTAATCAGCCTTCAGAAGTCCCAGCTGGTTCCATCACAGATGATTCTCTATTTGGGGATGATGATAAACTCTCAGAGTTTTCAGGTTTTTCCGTCACCCAAAAGAGTTCAGTCATGCCTGAAGAAAGTCGACGAGTTCTTCTCCTGCCAAACCTGTCCGGCGAACCAACGGATGAGACTTCTAGGTACCTTAGCCTCCATGGAGCTGTTTGTTTCCCGAGAAAGGCTACATATGAGAACTCTTCAGCTTTATCTGCAGGCCAGCTGGGACAGGAAAGCTCATCCAGACACATTCGTCTTCCCGACATCTCAAGAATATGGAGGATCTCCAGTGGTGGAAGTCAAAGGGCAGGCTATCAGGAGGGAAATTCCTTCCTCCTTTGAACCCCAACCTGGACTTCTATACAGATGCATTGGATCTGGGTTGGGGAGAGCTTCTAGGCAGTTAAGAAGTGTCAGGAACTTGGTCCCAGGAGCAGATTCACTGGTACATCAACCTCAAGGAGTTGACAGCAATTCGGCTAGGTCTTTAGCATTTTGCTTCAATAGTCCGCAATCAAGTAGTGACACTCGGACAATACTATGGCCCTGACATATATAAAGAAGCAAGGGGGGCTCATTCGTTCTCCCATTGCGAAACAGTGAGAAACCACCTTATATGGGCAGAACACAGCCGAACCAAGTTGGTAACATGGTTCATCCAGGGCAAGCTCAATGTCCATGCAGACAGGTTGAGCCATCGCAGTCAGGTGCTCCCCACAGAGTTGACTCTTCATCTGCAGGTGTGTGAGGATCTGTGGAAGCTGTGGGGGAGACTTCTTATAGATCTGTAAGCAATGTCCAAGAATCATCACCTACCAGTCTTTTGCTCTCCAGTACCAGGCCCTGTAGCATCAGCAATGGATGCCATGCTACAAGACTGGTCAAACAAGGATCTCTACGCCTTCCTGCCATTCAGCATAATACGAGAAGTCCTCAGCAAGTTCTGCAATCACATGAACATCACAGTGACTGTTAGTCTTGTTCTAGCCACGACAGAATGGTTCCCGGATCTCCTCAAGCTCCTGATGGACTTCCCGAGGTTGCTACCACAGCGACCAAGTCCTCTCAGACAACCCAACTTCAGGTGGTTCCACCAAGGATTGTCCACTCTGGCCCTGACAGGGTTCCGACTGTCAGGAAACTCCTCAGACAGAAATGGTTTTCAAGAGCAACTTCAGAGGCTATGCCAAGTGTAGACACTCCTCTTCTGACAAAGTCTATCAAGACAAGTGGACAATCTTCAGAGCCTGGTGTAGAAGACATGAGATCTCATCTTCTAAGACATCTGCAGCAGATGTTGCTGAATTTCTCCTGTACTTGAGGACATCTAGAGGCCTGTCCTCCTTTACAATCAGAGGATACAGGGCTATGCTGAGTTCAGTGTTTCGACACAGAGGTATGGATCTCTCTGCTAATCAAGACCTGTCCAATATCATAAAATCCTTCAATACCTCTAAAACCAAGGGGCAAGAAGCCATCTTGGAATCTGGATGTAGTTTTGAAGTGGCTCTCTGGACCCCGCTTCAACCCTCTTCTTTCTGCTTTGTTACGAGATCTTACCAGGAAGATCCTCTTTCTTGTGACGTTAGCGACTGCCAAAAGGGTCAGTGAAGTGCATGCTCTTGACAAGAGAGTGGAATTTTCCCAAGGTGATGCCGAATGTACCTTCACCGTGAGCTTTTTAGCAAAGAATGAAAACCCAACCAAGCCCTGGCCTTGTTCCTTCACTATTAAAAGCCTGATGGAAATACTAGGCCCAGATGAGGAGGAGAAAGTTCTGTGCCCAGTGAGAGCACTGAGGTAAAACTTGCACAGAATGGGAAAGATTCGAGGTCCTATGAGTAATTTGTGCCGCTCGGTTAGGAATCTGTCTCATGCCCTATCAAAAAACGGCTTGTCTTTCTTCTTAAAGGATCTGATCCCTGAGGCCCATTCTCAGTTTGGAGAAGAGGCTTTAACATCCATCAAAGCTAAAGCTCATGAGATCAGAGCTGTCTCCACATCATTAGCCTTCAAGCACAATCTGTCTCTATCATCAATTCTTCAAGCGCCTTACTAGAGGTGCAAGTCTTTCTTCGCGACCCTTTATCGTCGTGATGTGGAAACTACTTTTGAAAACTGTATTACTTTAGGGCCATTATCCATGGTTAGCATGGTGTTGGGGGAGGAAGCGTGGGAAGCCTTTCTTCCTTCCTTATCTCTTCACCTTGAACTTGGGTGTTGACCCATAAGGGGAGCCTGGGGCTACTCTGTACCTGGAGACCCACCAGTGTTAACTTTAATGAGTGGGTGGTGTTTTTATATTTTGTGGTACAGGTGATTCTCGTATTCATTGACTCTGGTCATTTGGTTGGTCAGTATGTACCCAGGGCAGGGGCAAGTGACTTCTTGTATACTTTGTTAGTCACCGGGTTCATCCCTTGCTGCAAAGTACCCACTGATGTAGAGGTGCGTCTGGCCAACTCGCCACACCCTACATGGTTAAGATGAACACCAACCAGAGGCAGTATCTACCTGCAGCAGCTCTCTTACCAGGTAAGGAACAACAAGCATTGTACCAGTGCTAATTTTGCAGTCCTCTGACTCATTATCATCCATAATGTTTTGGGGTAGTTAATCCATATACCCCACCTCCGTGTCAATTTGGGATTCAGCAATGTAATTACTTGGTAAGTTACATATATAAAAAGGACATTTTTATGATAAAATGAAGTTTTATATATACAGTATTTAACAAGTAATTACAAATCTTGCCCTCCCTCCTCCACTCATATGGAAAGAAGGGAAAAAATCAACTGAATCATGCTGTTGAAGTCGCTCCTCTCGTACCCTTAAAGTGGGCGGGGACTATATCATACAAATGTCATGTTTATTTGTTTGGCATTGTTTTTAGATTTTATTCTATAATTACATCATTTATCTTTTTTCTGAGAGAGCGAAACAAACACTTGACTGGATGCCACCTATTTTATGGAGAACTTGATGTTACTTTCTGATTAATTTTTTCATATATCCCTTGGTGTATTACAACTTTTGCATTGCAAAGCCTACATAATATAACTGGGTATAAAATGGATTTGCAACGATGACTTTATCACAAATATTTTTTGGGTAAATTATTTTTTGGGGGAAAGTGCAAAATTTTCACATATCATAGTTTCTACTCATTATTTCACCTACATAATTTATTTTGGGAGGATTTTTATGCATTGTACAGAGGAGTCATCAGCTGCAAAATGAAACAAAATTGCATTGTATTAACTAGGTCATTTACCTGGGTGTGCTATGGAAAAAAACAAAGACTTTATTGCAATTAGTTTTTTTTGGTAAATTTTTTTGGGGAGGAAAAGCACAAAATTTTCTCAAATTGTAATTTCTACTTATTATTTCACCTACATAATAGTCATTTAGCGGGACAGTGATTTTTTATGCCTTTGTATAGAATAGGTAATCAGCTGCAAAATTTGAAAAATTGAGCGTCTTTGAACAAATAAAGGAATAAACATTTTTACACTTACCGCTCAAATCACTGCCTCTGCCTACAGTCATAATTGTTTATATTAGTCATAAGCGAAAGGGTTAGTGGTCCCACTGAATATAGACTTAATCTCTGTGCATAAGATATCTTTGTTAGAGCTCAGAAAAAGGAGATTGACACTTCCATGTTCCAGCTTCTAGGGTGGCTGAAGTCTCACGACTCTAAATGCAACAGAAGTAGAGAGGATCCTGATTCATGAAGTGTCATTCTTACTTGAGATTGAACTGTCATTCTTAATTGAGACACGCACTCTGCAGATACCCTAGAATTGGATTGAAGAATAACTTGTCAAATCCAGTATGAGAGGCTGTATTCTTTGAGACAAATTTCTTCCACTGATTTGTGGAAACAAAGAGCCTGAAATTGTTAATTTAAGATTTTTAGTCCTCTTGAGATGGTCCAAACAGCTCAAACTGGATAAGGAAGACAAACTTCAGCATTGCTAGTGACCAATGAAGAGAGAGCAAAAAGGTCAGTACTGTATAATGACCACAAGAGCCTGTTGATTGTCTTTGCAAGTAAATTAGGAAAGAAGAAAAGACCAATAGATGACCAATCTCTGGTATGGGTGACATTGTCTAAAAGAGCATGCAATTAGCTTACTCGTATTGAGGAGGCAAAAGCTGTCTCCCTCGAAGGAAGCCTTAAGGTAGCATCATCCAGAGGTTCAAAAAGAGTCTTGGTAAGGGAATTAAGAACTAGGGAAAGATTCCCACTTCAGAGGTTGCACATTCCTACAAGGAACTCCCTGCTCTAAGTGTTGAAATAACTTTATTAAGATCCTGGAAACCAGTTAAGCCCTCTTCCCCACTTAAGGCATATGCAACTTAGAAATCTGTGTATTGTATGTTGATACAAAATTTTTTTAAAATTGGATGAAAATTAATGTCTGGGAGTTGTATTCTGTGCATAGCATAAGTTGTGTGCCTCATGACAGTTGTCTGCAAGAGGCTAAGGTAACACTAAAATATAATCCACTTATCTCACTTGGACATTATGCCTGAGTCATGTTCCCACTGCTGGTACTCACTGACATAAACCATAACTCTCCTATATTCTGTATTTCATTGATCACCAGTACTATTTCAGCAATATGTCAAATGTAAATATCATTGTGAAATTTAATTTTTTTTCCTCATGTTTTACTGTAGAAAAAGATGAATTGTTACAAGTCTGAAATGCAGTGCAAAAGACTAGACTAATAAACAGCAGAGTAATTAGTGATAACAGATCTGACACATTTTCTGTAATAGGTTATAAGACTATATCAGCAGAGATACACTTGAAAATGAATAACAGTAGAATACTCTGTTAGAGAACAATAATAGCCTACACTGAAGAACCTTGGTCTTTGTTTACATTTGTTAGTTATAAGTTTCAGTACATACGTCCTGTAATATTTATTTACCATAAATCTAGGGCCTCAGAACTAGGATTTTGTATTTTAACTTTGCAAAATAGTAATTTGTGTTACACTAAAGGTAATAGTGAAATAATATTTCATGTAATTGACAATAATAAACTGTATTGCACTGTGTATAGCATGGTTGAATATGGTCTGCTTGTGCATTATATGTCACTTAGGGCCTGTTTAGTACAGAAACTCCCATACTAACTCTGGCTTAACGGATAATGTTACAGGGGTCCAAACCAATCCCCATCATAAACAGGAACTACCTTTACACCATTAAGTTAGAGAACTTGTGCAATAGCTGCTGTATGACCCTTTAACTTTGGAAAATAACAGTTTCTACCACAGATGAAGATGGAGAAAGAAATGTGCAATCAAGAGTTTAAAGATACTGAGAGAATTGATAACTTTCCAAAGAGATCAACCCATGAACTTTCACCACTTAAATGATAGATGATGCAGATTGAGCAGTTGCTGCAGCTGCACTTGACAAAAAAGCTTTCTGATTCCTCAATTGATAGTCTCCCAGAGTGAGGATGGAGAGTTCCTGCTTCAAATCCTTCTTGCAGACTCTAGCCTTCTGGGATGGTCCCTAGTAGAGGTAGCAGGTCGGTAAAACAGTTTTGTTAAGGTTTTAAAGGTGCTGGTGACATTAAAATCATCTTGGTCAGAAAGGAAGTCTTCAGCTCCACAGAACCTGGCAAAGCAGTCCCAAAGGTAGGAAAGAATAAACTTCCAAGCTTGTCCCGTGTGGTGAGTCTAGTTGACTCAAACAGTACAAAGGAAGCTTGTGAATTAGACCATTAGCATATAGATCCATTAAAGGCCTGCTCCATAACCTCCAAAGTTTTCAGAAAACTTATGGGTCAGTAGACCATTCTGAAGGTAGAATCTAGTTCTTACTGCCGAGACATTGCACTGATATGTCCTTCTTCCTCAGAGTGAACTATGGAACAATATCTTTCTTGATTTGCTCTCCACACACATAAAAAGTTGTCCATCACCATGTGAAGTAAAGAAACTAATTTGTGCCTCCCTGGTCCTTCAGGTAACCTATGGTTGTGGTGTTGTCTTCCCTCACTCCTACAACTCGTCCTTTTACATAGGAAACTAAGGTTTGAAGAACTGAAAAATCTGCCTTTTACTTAAAAATTTGTGTTGGGTTCCTTGTCAGAATCTGACCAAGTACCATTATTTGTTGATCGAACACACAGGTGCCTGACCTTGATTTGACAAGTCCAAAGGAAGGGGCAGTGTTGGTGCTGTAAAGTTTAGAGAAACTTGTACTGACAAATGAGTTGGATCCTACCCCCAACTCAGACACATAAATATCTCCTCTGAGTCCTTTACAGTAAAACTTTCTGGCAGATTTGCAGTTGACCAGGACTTTTCAGCTGGTTGTAAAGTCCTTAAATGGAAATGTCTGTGTGAAAAAAGCTTTTCCAGGAAGGTTAAATGACTTAGAAGGAACTGAGAAGGAACTGCCACATCCTTGGCTGATAGACCATGAAGTCATCGAAATTGCTGAATAACTGACATCGATCTTGTACTTCTGTCTTGAAAATAATGCATGAAGTTTGTTCGAATCTCCATTTTTATACTTAGGTCATCCAAGTGGGGAGCTGTAGCTAGGATGAGCTGCAGAAACAAAACTGATAAATCCTTTCCTTGCAGGTGATGTAAAAATGTTTCTCAGATGATGGATGAAGGGGGCACAGGAAAATAATCGTCTGTCATATCTGTTGAGGCAAGTCCCCCTTCCTGATGGACTTTCACAGATTCCGCTGTCTCTATCCTGAAAGGATTATGCTATAGAAACTTTAAAGGGGCTAAATTCAAGACAAACCACCTTGAAACCCGGGTGAACCATCTCTTACTTCATCTAATACCTGCTTCCCAATCATTGATCTGACTGCTGCTTGTAAAACCATGAACTTGCCCAGTTATCCAATTAAGTACCAAAGTCCATATAGGAGTAGAACCCTGTAATGGAACCACAGTGTTTATTTACGTATTTCCTCCCAGTTCTTCAGTTTTCCTGCAGATGAACCTCCACCAATGGAAGAGGAAATTGTTGATAGCTTGCTCTCTTATCTGACTCCTCCTCTGGCTGGAGAACTTCCTGATGGATGAAGACCTGTCCTTTGACAAAAAAAGTGACCGCTATCTTCTAGAGGAGAAATACTTCAAAGGAGAGAAGTTATATTAAGGCATACAAGACCTGGGTGTGTAAGCTAGCTGCAGCTTAGATTGGGGTAGTAGGGGATCTGCAGTACCTAAGTATGTCTGAAGAAACTGCAGGAAGAGTATGAAGAAACCTGCAAGGTGTAGTTGGCATCTGTATAGGGGGCTTGCCCAAACTAGTAATAGATGCTTTGATAGCTCTAGCTGTCAGCTCATAAAGTTCCTTAACATATTTTCTGGAGAGACCATGATCTAATACTGTATATTGGCTACTCTAAGCTCCTTGAGGTTCAGAGGATGACAGCAGCAGAGAGAAATCCCTAGATTCTGGATATCTCCTCTTCATCACAGTGTTGGCCAGAAGGTACACAGTCATTTGAATGTGCAGAATTAAGGCTCTGTTTAGCAAACAACATCCTCCCGACCTTTGCCACAACAGTACTCCATGGTTTTACTCTGTTTGACCAAAATGGTACTGACAGCACCTAACATCCACTCCCTTAAAAACCTCTGTGGTACCTATCTCAGCTGGCAAAATCGTGGCTGAAAACAGAGTAAAAGAAGCTTTCATCCTCCTAGCAATGTCCACAGAGTTTTGCAAAAACCACAGAGTCAGTGGTCTGGGAGATTCACAGTACGCTATGGGGTTCCTGATGTTTGTACACGTATTGGGCTGGAAAATGCTGCTCAAGCCTTGTATCCATAAGGTTTGAAAATCACCCACATGTTTGAGATTTCTTCCCTTCATACCTTTCTAACAGTGAATAAATTACATTTTCTTTTAATTTTCCTAATGTAAACAGGATTCTGATGGTATAATACTTTTCCTTCAAGTATGGAATTTAGAGGCATAGCCTAAGCACTGGGACCCCAAGGTCTTTCAATGCTTCCATCCATCAGTTAATGCTGCATCAGTTATAAAACACTAAATAGGTTGGTACCATTATTTTTTCCTTTTGAAAAAGTAAGTTGAACTCAATAGATCAAAGTGATCAATGCCACCCATGTACTTATTATATTGTACCTGGGCAGCAGGCTTACCAACTTCTTTATTACCCCTCTTTGAAAGGACCTTTACTATATGCAGTATATGCTTACTGTCCGATGCTTTGATTCAGTGTTACTGCACTGAAAGATTTTTTGAGAGCTAGAAACAACATGCTGCTCATGAAAAATAAAGAATTCAGTTGAATTGAAAATTGCTGAATGAAAGGAGTCCTTCATTAGTGAATTACACTATACTGTGGTATTTGGCAACCTTCCAGTAAGTAAAAACCTAATAACTAGAGGAAAAATTCCTAATAATGATGTTAGTGCATGTAAATGAAATTTATTGAGAGATTTTAGTTAACCCTTAAACGCCTGTTGGACGTTTTAAACGTCGTCAAAAATTGTCTGTTGAATGCCGAGTGGACGTTGCAAACGTCGACTGAAAATGCTTTTTTTAAATATTCGCGGAAAAATAATTATAGGCCTAGTTTGCGGAAGATTTCAAATCACGCGCCTTGGCGGATGCTGGGAGTTCACGGATGCAGGTGTTGTGTTGTTTTTGAGCATCACCCAGAGCATGGCGCATCGCGAATTCCCTCCTACTCACGCCAGATAGCATCAGCGCCGGACCTTGCGGGAGCGATATTTTGACGCAGACGTGTTTTTGCAGAACTTTGGCGAGTGTTTGCGTATTCGTTCTGCAACAGGACGTTTGTAGATATGTCACAAAGGCGTCAGGACCGTGAAAGGCGCATACTGCCTGTCGGAAGTGAGCTTGTGAGGCGAGTTTTAGACTGGGATGCTGGAGAAGGACCCAGCAACCAAAGTGAATTTTAACATTCGGTCAACTTTGACTCGACCGAAATGATCAAAAAACGCATCCGTAAGCCATAATTATTACATTCGAGTAACAATCAATCATTTACCTTCATTTTGCAACAAACGGAAAGTCTCTAGCACAATATTTAGAATTTTGGTGAATTTTTGAAAAAAATTTTCCTCCGCTCCGTCACGCCACGAACTCCGCTGAAAATCCTGTCATTTCTTGCGTCAGCTTGCCATAATTTTTTTTGCCGTTTGATATTATTCATTACATAAAGTGTTATACATCAAAATGTGTGCAATTTCATGTAGAATACAACAAAAAATATATAATTCCTTTAGCTCTTCACAGTGTTTTAATATTTACATCGAAATCACGATAACTGACAAAATTTTAACATTCGGTCAACTTTGATTCGACCGAAATGATCGAAAAACGCATCCATAAGCCATAATTATTACATTCGAGTAACAATCAATCATTTACCTTCATTTTGCAACAAACGGAAAGTCTCTAGCACAATATTTAGAATTTTGGTGAATTTTTGAAAAAAAATTTCCTCCGCTCCATGTTGAACTCCGCTGAAAATCCTGTCATTTCTTGCATCAGCTTGCCGTAATTTGTTCGTCGTTTCATATTATTCGTTACATAAAGTGTTATACATCAAAATGTGCGCAATTTCATGTAGAATACAACAAAAAATATATAATTCCTTTAGCTCTTCACAGTTTTTTAATATGTACATCGAAATCACGATAAGTGACAAAATTTTAACATTCGGTCAACTTTGATTCGACCGAAATGATCGAAAAAACCCATCCGTAAGCCATAATTATTACATTCGAGTAACAATCAATCATTTACCTTCAATTTGCAACAAACGGAAAGTCTCTAGCACATTATTTAGATTTTGGTGAATTTTTGAAAAAAAAAAATTTTCCTTAAGCTCAAATTAGGCGTACTCCACTGAAAAATCCTGTCATTTCTTGCGTCAGGTTGCCGTAATTTTTCACCGTTTCATATTATTCGTTACATAAAGTGTTATACATCAAAATGTGTGCAATTTCATGTAGAATACAACAAAAATATGTCATTCCTTTAGCTCTTCACAGTTTTTTAATATTTTCTTGAAATCACGATAACTGACAAAATTTTAACATTCGGTCAAATTTGATTCGACCAAAATGATCGAAAAACGCATCCGTAAGCCATAATTATTACATTCGAGTAACAATCAATCATTTACCTTCATTTTGCAACAAACAGAAAGTCTCTAGCACATTATTTAGATTTTGGTGAATTTTTTGAAAAAAAAAAATTTTTTCCTTTGCTCCATTGTAATGCGGACTCCGCTGAAAATCCTGTCATTTCTTGCGTCAGGTTGCCGTAATTTTTTCACCATTTCATATTATTCGTTACATAAAGTGTTATACATCAAAATGTGCACAATTTCATGTAGAATACAACAAAAATATGTCATTCCTTTAGCTCTTCACAGTTTTTTAATATTTTCGCCAAAATCACGATAACTGACAAAATTGTAACATTCGGTCAACTTTGACTCGACCGAAAATGATCGAAAAAACGCATCCGTAGGCCATAATTATTACATTCGAGTAACAATCAATCATTTACCTTCATTTTGCAACAAACAGAAAGTCTCTAGCACAATATGTAGATTTTTGGTGAATTTTGAAAAAAATCTTCCTTTCGCTTTTTTTTTTGGACTCGCTGAAAATCCTGTCATTTTTGCGTCAGCTTGCCGTAATTTTTTTGCCGTTTCATATTATTCGTTACATAAAGTGTTATACATCAAAATGCACAATTTTCATGTAGAATACAACAAAAATATATCATTCCTTTAGCTCTTCACAGTCTTTTTATATTTACATCGAAATAACAATAAATAGAAAAAAATCAACCTTCGGTCAACTTTAACTCGATCGAAATGGTTTAAAAATGCAATTGTAAGCTAAAAAACTTACAGCCTAGTAATATTCAATCAATTTCCTTCATTTTGGCACAATTGGAAAGTCTCTAGCACAATATTTTGATTTTTGGTGAATTTTTGAAAAAAACTTTTTTTTACGTCCGCGCTTTACGAATTTATGCATCATTTTGTGATAATATTTTCTCTGTGTTGCTTTAATCGTTTTACAATCTGTTATATACCAAAATCATCGCAATTTAGTGTACAATACAACTAAAAAAAATTAACTCATTAGCTTCAACCGTTTTCCTTACAGCGATTTGTATACAATTATATACGAGTTTTTTTTTTTTCGCTGTCATATATTCCAATATTTATATATGATAATGATATTTTTTTTTATTTCTGATGGTTGCATACTAAACTTCAGGCAATGAGAAAAAAAGGAGCCAAAAATGAACTCTTAATCTTGAAAACTAAGCGCGCTGTGATTTTTTTAAAAAAACCTTTTTTCCGCTTTGGCGTTTACCTCTTGGAGGCCGCGGCATACTGGGAGATGTTTTTGAAAATAGGGCTTCGGCGTTAAAGGGTTAATGACCTTAAGAAATATTTTGCCATGAAGAATGCTTGTCATAATTTGGGGAAAATATTTATAACAACATTCACTAAAAATGCTAAGGATTTTAAAATGGTGTGGCTACAGGAGATGTATTGTGTGAAAATTAACATTACAGGAAAGAGGCAGATATATGTTTAATAAACAAGAAAGAAAGTTTGAGAAATCTTACTCGTGGCAAAGAAATATGGCCAGGTTGTTTTGCCAGATTTACATGCAAATGCCCAGCTGTAAAATAATGATAAAGTAATGAATGGTAAAGATACATATTTTCATGAGGCTATTTAGAGATGCTTGGACATATGTCTATCTTGGCCTATAGTTTTCTCTCGCTCTCTCCAAAACACTTTTACTGTAATTTCAAGATTGTTCAAGGTAGTGTACATCATTAGAAATTAGTGAAATTTAACAGTAATAACAGTAACATAAAGACTGTTCAAGGTAGTTTACATCATTATAAATTAGTGAAATTTAACAGTAATAGCAGTAACATAAAATACAAAGCACTGGATGGTAATAGGTAATGCTGTACAATGTTTAATAGACAACTGATAAAAATTTCTAATGAGACAAAGCATATTTGATGTTATTTTGTATCATAATGTCCTTGAGGGGTATTACAACTTAGGTACCATAGAGAACTAAAGGTCTTTTCATAATACCGTAAACAGTAACAAAATAGAAGTCAGTGGTTTTGACATGCAAACATGGATCACTCTCTGTTGGTTGGCAAAATAACTTTTGGTGTTTAATGTATTTATGTTTGGATGTGAAGTAAATGTATCATGTACGTAACACGTAGCTTCTGTATTATAAGTGTATACTTTGTACCATTATGTGGCTGACAGTTGTATCAATTTGTTTTGGTATTTGAGTCCATAAGTCGAAAACATAATATATGGCTTATTGTCTACTTATGTCCTTCAATGTTGATCCCACAATAAAATTTACATTCTCATAATTCTTGGGAACCAGATGCATCTGCGACTGGACACTGCTTGATTCACCTGAAGATGGTACATGGCTGCTTTTTAATGTCAGCAGTGATTTCATGACACTCCTTTGATTCATTCATTAGAAACACTTGCTCCTGGAAGTTCAGGATTAACAAAAGGCAGTCCCCAGGATTTTAGAATTTTGTTGTAGAAAACTTGGCATTTCAGTATTGTACAATAATTCAAGGTATAGTGAGCCAGAGCAGGCCATGTTGAGCAAAGAGATGTGAAGAGGATGCAAGAAAAGGTGTTTTTATATAAGTAACTTACAAAGTAATTACATAGCTATCAGTTTCTATTTGAAAATTCACGGTAGCGACTCTTGTTTTGTTTTGGTGTAAGTAGTCAGCCCCGCCCACTTTCGGGGAAGTAGAGGAACAATATAGTAAGAAGGCTCAATGTATTTCTGCCGGCTTTCGACGAAGGTTGTGAGAAGCAGCTTAAAATTTGGAACTTAATAGGCTTTACTGGTTATTTTCCCTGAAGTATCGGTGAAGTATTTTCGATTCTTTTGGTTGCCTTTCAGCATTTATTTAGCCAGGCTGACTCAGTTAAGACAGTTTTCTGAATTTTGACTGGTTTTCCCTTTTGAAACAGTTTTCATCTTGCTTTTGATGATGTCCAACGCAAGTACATCTAGCACTCGCTATTGCAGTAAGGGCTGCAATATGAGATTGACTTTCGCTAAATATGATTTATGTACTATATGTTCTAGTTGCAGGGGTCAAGTGTGCTCTATAGATCTGACTTGTGCTGAATGTGTTGACTGGGACCCTAGACAGTGGGAAATTTTAACTTCTCACCTTTCCAAGTTGGAAAGAGACAGGATAAGAAAGCTAATGCTAGGAGTGACAAGTCTTTAGCTAGCCAGGATTCTTTGAAATCTTCCACTGGTGTTCCTGTTATTTCTGTCTCATCTCCAAATCCCAGTTCTTCAGCTATACAACCTATTCCCGTACCCAGCTCTCACACTTACGACCCCAGTGCCATTGAAGTGAAATTTTGATCGTAAGTTTGACTTATTAATGCATTCTATGCCCTGGTCGGGTGAAACAGTTCTTGTACTTGTGATTCGTGAACGAAGTGCGTATAGTGAAGTGTTAGTGGAGGAGCTGGCTGTCCTTCCCGCGATTCTCCTAGGCAAAGGTCCCCGACACACTCCCCTGCACATGGGAGAAGTCTTACCAGAGACCCAAGGGAGGTCGATGGGGTCTGCCAACGGGCAGTCGGCCCCTGAGTCGCACCTGTAGCCAATTCTCAGGTGATGACAAAACGCTGTTGGAAAGGCGTTTTCTCGGATGCACACCATCTTTCCTCCAGTTCCAAAGCGTCGAGTCCTGATTGCAGGCGCCAGTGGCACTTTAAGGATGAATCCAGACCGCTGGGGAGGTCTGCAGTGAATGTGTCTAGCACCCCTCAGGTGCCTCTTAAGTAAGTCAAAGAAGCTGAACCCACGTGTAGCTTTTAGGATAGCCCAGAGCATTTTTCGCCAGAGGTGTCTCCTGCTAAGTGTCTCGTGCCGGACCCTGAGCGCCCATTGTTGCCCAAACTACCCGCCGTTTTTGAGCACGCTTCAGTGACAGAGCATCCTTCAGCTCCCACCCACTCCTCCAGATGTTTTTTAGCATCTCACAATACAGTGGTTTCAGCTTTTCCTCCAACCTCTAAGCCTTCAGAAACTCCCGAGCTCCAGTTGGCTCCGGAGCGCCCATTAACGCCAGAGTGCCCACTGGTGTCAGAGCACCCAGTAGCACCCAGACATTCAGTAGTATCCAAGCGCTTATTGACTCCTGAGCACTGTCTTCCAAGCGCCCATTGGCTCCTGAGCACTCTGTCTTCCAAGTGCCCAGTAGCTCCTGAGCGCTCAGCTGCGCCTGAGCTTCCAGTAGCTCCCGGCAGCGACCGATTTTCTCTCTTCTCAACTTGTAATGACAGCGTCTTCTGTGGCACCAGTGGTTGTAGATCCTGCTTTGGCTCCCATTCAGCAGCATCTGGATGACATTTTGAGTGTTTTGAAACCTCAACCTCCTCCAGCTAACACGGTAGATGCTCCCATCTCCAGTTTTGTCAGCCAAGGGGGAGGCTTAGGATCTGGAAGAAGAAACTCCTACTTCGGCATATTCAGCTGTCTTGCATTTTCTACTTCGTACTTTTCCTGACTTCTTCTTGCCATTGGCCCCTTCTTCTCCAGCTTCTGCCTTTCAGATGAATAATCTTCCAAGCTTCCTAAATTAGTACTCTTTTCAGCTAAGAAGGCTATAAACAAAGTGGAGTGTTGGTTAGTGGACAAGAGAGAACAGGGGAAGGCTGCGTTCTGTTACCCACCCCTTTGTGTTTGTTGAGAAGGAGATATTCGTATTATGCTACCAGAGAAGTTCTCTCCCTGGGTGTGTCTGCTTCTGCCCAGAGGGATTTCTCAGGTCTCATTGATGCCTCCCGTAGGCCTGACTTTGCGTCAGCTAAGGTGATGTTTTCTTCCGCCAAACTCAACCACTTACTGAAGAATATCTTCAAAGTTTCTGAAGTGGTTAGTTTACTGGATTGGGCAGTAGGCGCTCTGGCCAAGAAAATCCAGGACTATCCTTCTATCCCAGCAGGTCTCTCATCGGATCTTCTAGGCGTCCTATCCTGTATAGATAGAGGGATTAGAGACTTCTTGTGAATTAGTCTCTTTGTATTCTGTGGGCATCCTAAAGAAGAGAGAGCTCTGGTGCTCTTATGCCTCCAAAGGCGTCACGTCAGCACAGAAATCAGCTCTTCTCTTTCCTCCTCTAGTATGTGACATCCTTTTTCCACAGTTGGTGGTTAATGGAATCGCTTTAGACTTGCAAAAGAATTCTACACAAGATCTCCTGGCTCAGTCCTTTAAACGTGCTAGAGAGAATATCTTGTTCAGTGCCAAGTCTTCTTCACCCTTGCAACGTCAGCTCTTTCATGGAGGCAGACAAAGATTTCAGTCAAGGCCTAGATGTAACGTCCGATTCTCCTCCAAGGCCATCAAAAAGTTGTCAACCAAACCTTCATCCAAAAAGTGAAAAAAGTTTTCCCTATGCAGCAGTAGGTGCCAGACTCCTTTTTTGGAAAGTCTTCACAGGGGATAGAGTAGATGTTCTTGAGTACCTCTACGACCCACTGTTCTGCTCCTCTCTTGTTCCAGTCTCCTTTTTTGGGAAGACTGGAGCAAGAGAGGAGCAGAACAGTGGGTCGTAGAGGTACTCAAGAACATCTACTCTATCCCCTGTGAAGACTTTCCACCCTTAGTCAAGAAACCCATTCCCTTGACCGCCTATTCGATAGGCTCAGGAAGGTTTTTGGCCTTATCAAAGTAAGTTTCTGCCCTTCTTCAGAAAAGAGTGATAGAAGAAGTCACAGATGTAGAATCAGAGGGGTTTTACAATCACCTGTTCGTGGTTCTGAAGCCTTCAGGAGGATGGAGACCAGTGCTGGATGTCAGTGCTTAGAATGTCTTCGTACAGAAGACAAAATTCAGAATGGAGACAAATCGCTGAATTCTTGCATCCTTTCGTCAAGGGGACTGGATGTTCTCCATAGACATGCAAGATGCATACTTCCATGACCCCATACATCCAGACTCGAGGGAGTACCTCTGATTCGTTTTCCGGGACCAGATTTTCCAGTTCCGAGCTCTGTGCTTCGGACTTTCAATGGCCCCTCAAGTTCTCACATGCATTCTCACTCCGTTAGCAGGTTGGCTTCATCTAGTGGGCATCAGCATTTCTCTCTATCTGGACGACTTGCTCTTGTTCTCCGACAAAGGAAGCGTGCACGGGGGACATTCAAAGACGCTTTGCTTAGCGGAAGAGTTGGGGCTTTTGATCAACCTTCAGTAGTCTCAACTAGTTCTCTCCCAACAGATAGTATATTTGGGAATGAGTCTGAAATCTCATCTTTTTTGGGCTTTTCCTGTTCCCAAGAGGATGGAATCTTGTCAAAAGACAATAGATGAATTTCTCTCCCTCCAAATGTGTTCACCCAACTAGTTGATGAGCCTCCTCGGAACGTTGGCTTCCTTCAAACAGTTTGTCTCTAAGGGGAGACTTCACATGAGAGTACTCCAGTTTTATCTCAGAGACAATTGGGACCGAAAGAAACATCTGGATTCATTTGTGTTTCCGATAACCCATGACATCAAGAAGCACCTGCTTTAGTGGAGGTCCGAAGACAGGCTACTAGAAGGGAAGTCTCTTTTCCTCAGAACTCTGACCTAAGCTTCTGTGTAGATGCGTCCAAATTAGGTTGGGACACTCCTGGGGGACAAAGAAATCTCAGAAAGGTGGACACAAGAACAGAAGACTTGGTACATAAACGTGAAAGAACTGATGGTAGTTAGTCTCAGATTACAAGCCTTTGCTTCGGAAGTTTGAGACAAAACCATTGCAGTACACTCGGACAGTACAACCACCCTGGCTTACATAAGCAAGCAAGGGAGAACTCATTCCTTCTCCCTTTGCAAGGCGGCGAGGGACCTTCTTCTCTGGGCCCATCAGAACCAGACAAGGATGATAGCAAGGTTTGTGCAAGGCAAAATGAACATTTTAGTGGACCAGCTAAGTTGCAGCAACCAAGTGATACCCACAGAATGGATGTTGGACCCATTGGTATGCATAGCTCTGTGGAAATTGTGAGGAAGACCGACAACAGGCCTTTTTGCGACCTCCAAAAATCAGTCCTCCGCTTTATTGTTCTTCAGTACCAGATCCTGCAGCATGGGCAACGGATGCCATGCTTCTAGATTGGTCCAACAAGAGTCTGTACGCCTTCCCTCCCTCCGGGATGGTAAGGGAAGTGATAAACAAATTCAGGTCTCACAAGAATGCCCCGATGATCCTCATAGCTCCGTTTTGGCCACTAAGGGAATGGTTTCCGGACCTGATAAGTCTCCTGTCCAACTTCCCAAGACTACTTCCTCAAAAACACAAGCTTCTCAGACAACCCCATCTCAGGTGATTCCATCAGGATTCAAACTGTCAAGAATCTCCTCAAAGCTAAAGGCTTTTTGAGAGTGGCTGCGGAAGCTATCTCAAGATGTAGAAGACAGTCATCAGCCAATGTCTACCAAAGCAAGTGGGGTATTTTCTGCATTTGGTGCAGAAAAAATCTTGTCTCTTCTTCAAAGACATCTTTGACAGAGATTGCTGATTTTTTTGTTGTTTTTGAGAACTTCTCAGGGTTTATCCTCCTCCAGTATCAAAGGTTACAGGGCAATGTTAGGCTCAGTATTCAGGCATAGGAGCCTGGATATTTCTTCAAATCAGGATTTATTAAATCATTCAATACGTCGAAACGAAAAGATTAAGAACAAGTATCATGGAACCTGGATGTGGTATTTAAATGGCTTTCAGGTCCTCCCTTTCAACCTCTTGACTCTGCTTCATTAACCGTTAAGGGAAGGCATAATTTATCAATGTGTAGCAGCCCAGACCGGGGAAACTTTGAGGTCGGCAAAATAAAAAAAAAATCACATCAATGGAAAGAGAATGACACGTACATTCACACTGTATAAATAAAAAAATTCTAAAAAATTTTCCCTACCTTCCACGAGAAGTTGAAAATGACTATTTAGAACCCCTTGTGGGGCCTCATTTACAAGATAATCGTAAATTTTACCAACTTATATATGTTTTTTCTAATAAGTAAATTCATTGCATTTTGTAAAATTATTATTATTGCTCACACAATATCAAAATAGATAAGAAATAAAAGCAGTAACATATTTTTTGCATGTTATAAAATATTTACGTAAATTTTCTAATATGTCTTTGCAATTTTCTTTGTAAAATTACATTTACAACCGACATACTATCGTAAAAGACAAAAACAAAAAACAACAGCAACCCCTTCGTATATTTACAAGCAAATTTACAAAAAGACTTGTGTGAGAGAGAGAAATACAGTACTTTCCCCTTTGAAGTCACAAGCATTACTGATACTGGCCTAACTCTCACGTCTGTATAAAAGCTGCCATTAGTGAATTTATAGCATATAGAAGTATTGGCACCTTTGTTTCGAATCATTATTACCATAACAGTGGTGCGTAATTCTGCTTCACACTGAAGCGCAATCCGTCCACCCCCCAAAACCTGTTTTACTTCACACTGAGGCTCAGTCCGTCCACCAAGGGTTAAGGGACATAACCAAGAAGACCCTCTTCCTAGTAGCCTTGGCTACAGCCAAGAGAGTGAGTGAGGTCCAGGCTCTAGATAGAAGAATCGGTTTCTCTGATGGAGATGCAGTATGCTCTTACACCCTTGGCTTTCTTCCAAAGAATGAGAATCCAACGAAACCTTGGCCTCATTCTTTTGGCATTAAAAACCTAATTCAAGTGGTAGGTTCAGTAGATGAGGAAAGATTCCTTTGTCTGGTAAGGGCACTGAAATGCTACCTTCATAAGACTGAAAAGATAAGAGGTTTGTCCAAGAAAAGATAAGAGGTTTGTCCAATCACCTGTGGTGTCCAGTGAAGAACCCTTCACAACCTCTCTTGAAGAATTCCCTCTCTTCTTAAGAGATCTCATCCATGAGGCACATTCCCAATTGGGAGAAGAGCTTCTATCCATTCTGAGAGTGAGAGCCCATGAGATTAGAGCTGTATCATTGTCCTTGTCATTCAAGTATAATCTTTCTCTTGCTTCCATTCTCCAATCCACCTATTGGAGATGTAAGTCAGTATTTCCGACGCATTATCTATGTGATGTGGAATCAGTTTTCAATGATTGCAGTACCTTGGGTCCTTTATTGGTGGCTGGCACGGTGTTGGGGAAGGAAGTGGAGCTTTTCCATCCATATTTTACTCTTCGCCTTGGAAAACTGGTGTTAAGTCCTAGGGGAGTCTGGGGTTACTGTGTACTGGGACACCCTCCAGGTCTTTTAATGGTTGGGTGAAGGTGTTTTTAATTTTTTGAAGTATCAGTGTTGTTTCTGGTTGTGTGTCAGTACTGCAAGCGTTCAGAGAAGTCCTTCGTGACAAGGTCCCCACTTATGTAGCAGGTGACACTTGGCTTTACCGCCACACCTCTACGGGGTAAGGTGAGCGCCATTAGAGGCAATATCTTCCTGCAACAGCTCTCTTACCAGGTAGGGAAACAACAAACATCGTATTGATGTTAGCAACATTTTTGTACTTTCAACTCATTACTTTTAATGCTTGAGGGTAGAATAAGTCCATGAATCCCACCTCCTATCAATGTGGGAATCAGCTATGTAATTACTTGGTAAGTTACTTGTGTAAAAATGACATTTTTATGATAAAATAAAGTTTTATATATAGTTACCAAGTAATTACAGAGTGCTTCTCCCCACTCATGGACATTTCAGCATAAACAAATTAAGCCTTCTTGCTATGTTGTTCCTCTCCTTCCCCGAAAGTGAGTGGGCTGACTTGAATTGTCAAATTTTAGCTTCAGGTTAATAGAAATTGATAGCTATGTAATTACTTGGTAAGTATATATAAAACTTTATTTTATCAAAAAATGTAATTTTTGATGGGAAAACTTTCATACACACCATGAATGGTATCGTTTAATGGAGGCATGGTAGTTTTAGTTAAAATAGGTAAAAGTTATTTTATTCTTACCAGAACTCATGCGGAGAGGGCCATAGATCTGATGTTGCGTCTGCTGCCAGAAGACCATCTTCTTCTTTCATCTAGTAAGAGGGTCAAAGCTCTTATTTTAGAGGAGATGGCTATTGACAATCCCAATAAGGATGTTGGTAAGTATAAAGTGTTGTGAGTTAACATTTAGGTACACTGTTGTGATTTTTGTTCCTCTTTGAACATTCTGGATTACTGTAAACCATTTATGCTTACCCAAACACTATGTAAATGGTGCTTTTTTTTTATTTCATGGAATATATGTTGAAGGTGGAATGTGATTTTTGGTAAATTAATGAAGAAAATTTTTTTGAAAGCACATTTTTATATCCTTTGTATCCTCCCATGATTACTGAGTAAGTAATTAATTTTAAAACCTTTTAGAGAAAAAGTACCTTGCTGAGGCTCATTCCCTACACAAGGAGGCACTTGCCATGGCCATGCGAGCATTTGGAGAAATGAATGTACAAACTGCTAAGCACTATGGCAACCTTGGTAGACTGTACCAGAGCATGAGACGTTTTCAGGTTAGTGATAAATGTTTAAGTCAATGAGAAATTAAAATTTGTATCATTTAAATCTTTATTACTGTATAGTAATTTACCATGTAATTAATATTTTTGTTGTTTATGGTTTTTGTAGCTATGAACAAAACTTGTTTTGAGCAGTTGTGGAAATTTTTCAACATTTATCATTATATTAATGCTTCATCACCAAAAAAAATTTGTGGTTCTAGACAAAAAACAACATATCCCCCTCATCTCTGTCCTGTGCTCTTCTTGTTTGAACTCCATCAGGTCTAAGTCATCATACATCACCATTCTCCATGATTTCCTTAGTCTTCTTATTGGTAATCATTTTGCTACTTCCATATCCATTGCTTTTCTGACCAACTGTTCTTTATCCTTTCTCATCCCATATGCAAACCATCGCTGTCTTTAAGATCGGTCATTTTTTCCAGCCTCCTGATACTACATCTCACAAATTTCTCATTCACAGTACTTTCTTCCCAGTGAACCCTAGCCATGAATCGTAACATTTTATGGTCCTGCATTTTCAGAAACTCAATTTTCATAGCCAGTGCCCATGTTTTAGGTACATAAAATACTACAGGCCTTATGTACCCATTGTACGTCTTTACCATCTCTACTTTTTTTCTACCTTTCTTTAAAACTCCACCTGAAAACCCTTTGGATCCCTCTTAGGCCCAAAAGGGATCCAAAGGGAAATCACCCTGCAGTGAGAACCAAGTTATAGGAAAAGGTGATAAATAATAAATGTGAGGGAATAGGAAATAAAACCAATACGAAAGAAATTCAGGAGACATCAGCAAAGAGTAGGAATGAATTTGCTCCTAACTTAAATATTTGGTCAAAAGATTCTACAACTACACTAGATAATTATTCCAAATTTTGGTTATAGCTAAGATAAAACCTCCTAGCAAACTGAGTAGTATTAAACCTGATGCTTTCTGATTGTATATGAATCAGAGAACAATATATATATATATATATATATATATATATATATATATATATATATATATATATATATATATATATATATATATATATATATATATATATATATATATATATATATATATATACAAATATATAAAATCATGAAGCTACAATGTCATTTAATACTCAGATCATGTTAATTTGGGAATATCCCCAATGGGAATTATCAATGAAGGGAATTTTTTAAATGATAAATGGATTGGTACCGCCGGGTCTCAATCCCTCGAGACACAGTGCCTTCCAACAACTCCATTCAACGGTCAAACCACTGAATGGTTTGACCATGGATTATCACTTTTAAAAATTCTCCTTCGGTGATAATTCCCCATCGGGGATATTCCCGAAGTAGCATGAATTGGATATTAAATGACATTTGTAGCTTCATAATTTTATATAAATCACAGTGTGATAAAAATTTCATATATATATATATATATATATATATATATATATATATATATATATATATATATATATATATATATATATATATATATATATATATATATATATATATGTATGTATGTATATATGGATATGTATATGTATATATATATATATATATATATATATATATATATATATATATATATATATATATATATATATATATATATATATATATATATATCAAATTACAGGTGACTAAGGAAACAGGCCATTTTCTATATTTTTCATCTTTATTCTGACATTTCGTAATATTGCCTTTATTACATCTTCTGGGAATCTGTCAATAAACATCATAAAATTATAAAACAATCTTAAAAAAATTAAAAAAAGCAGTAAAAAGACTAAAATTTACAATTACAAAGATATATTTTAAAACTAAGACCGCCGACCAACCTTCAGTTTAGAGAGAGGAAGACTGAATGGCACAAGAGAAAACAGAAAGAGACACGTCAACTAAGATACAGTTGGATCGAAGAGGTTTGAGTATTCAACTGGGGAACTAGCTGTTTAATGAGCAATGACTCTAGAATGGATAGTTCATGAGGATTTTGCGTTTGCCTTATGATACAAAAATCGTCTCTCTCGATATTAGTTTTGCAAACTTTTGCATGATCCCTGATATTCGAATGCTCAGGGTTGGAGAGCCTACTTCCTGTGCGAAAACTTATTCCGCAATGAGAATCAATTCTGACCCTCAGTAACCTCTTTGTAGATCTCACATAAGTCTCAGAGTTACACTTTGGGCAAGTATATTTATATACTACATTAGAGGCCAAGAAGGGACTTAACCGATCTTTACACTTAAAGACAGACCCAATGATTAAGGGATTTTTTCCTCTTTGGTTTCACCCTATTTTTTATGTAAGGTATGTTGATGACACATTTGCATTATTCAGAACAGACTCGGATATTGACTCCTTTTTAGCATACACTAATTCTCAACATAACAATATTAAATTCACAGTAGAAAGAGAGGAAAATGGTCAACTACCTTTTTTAGATGTACTTGTAACAAGAGAGAATGGTTCTTTTAACACCTCTGTTTTTAGAAAGAAAACTTTTCTGGTTTAGGATCTAATTATTACAGCTCATGTTTTTATAATTTTAAGCTTAATTCAGTGTCAACTTTACATCAAATTGGCTTTCCTGCAATCAGGAAATAAATTACCTTTTAGAATATTTTAAGAACAATTGCTTCCCTCAAAAACTTTTTTTTAAGATGCTTCGTAGTTTCTTTAATAATCAGTTTCACAACGGCACTAAAAAAGTTATCACGGTACCGAAGTTAATCATTTATGCTAAGTTTCCATTCTTACATGATGACTCCTTCAGAAAAAGGTTTATCCAGATCATACAAAATCATTATAATGCAGTCAGTATTAAACTAATACCGAAAAATCCCTTAACCATTGGGTCTTTCTTTAAGTGTAAAGATCGGTTAAGTCCCTCTATTGAGTTTGAGCGTTAACTGCTTTCTCTCGGCCAATTTTTGGATGTTGTTCATCCTATATGTCCTCAGGCCACGGAAATTGCAAGTCTCAAGGAGGGGCACCTGGCATTCTTGGAAAAACAATTAAGAACCAGCAAAAGAAGCATACAGAGATATAGGTCTTGGGACAAGGACATAGAGCGACTACAAATCGTACTGCCTGGATTGACCTTTTTCGAAACTACACCCAAAACTCTCCACTTGTATGTCGGTCCATGTGCCTACCTATCACCCCTGGTCTTAGCTATCCTATTCAAGGAGAATGCATCTCTATGGGTTCTTGAAAGAGAGGTGGTGGTGGCATAATATTTATAATAATATATATACAGGCAGTCCCCGGTCATTGGCTGGGGGTTCTGTTCTGACAGCATAACAATAACCGAAAATCAGTAATTTTCGGCGATTTTCAGCTATTGGCGCCCCTGTTAGGTATTTATCAGTGCTAATACCCGGTTATTGGTGCCAATAATCGGAAATTGGCGCACATCAGCACCGAGAATTGCCGATTTTCTTTGGTAGACAAGCACCAGATAACTGAGCCTGCCGATAACCAGGGCTTGCCTATTCATATATATATATATATATATATATATATATATATATATATATATATATATATATATATATATATATATATATATATATATATATATATATATATATATATATATACATATATATATATATATATATATATATATATATATATATATATATAGTATATATTATATATTATCAGGGCGTAGGTTCCGTTTCTGAGGGTGTGATGATAACCGAAAATCGGCGATTTCAGCGCTTTTTCTGCGATTTTCGGGGGCTATCGGCGCCGAAACGTGCCTGTTTTCGGTTATCAGCGCCTGTTAGGTATGTATCGCCACCAATACTCAATTATCAGTGCCGATAAGTGGAAATCGGCGATTTTTGGCGCCGAAAATTACTGATTTTTGTCACTAGACAAGCCCCATAAAACCGGATCGCTGTTAACCCTTCAACGCCTACTGGACGTATCATACGTTGACTAAAATCGTCTGTTGGGTGTCAAGTGGACGTACCGTATGTCGACTACAAAAAATTTCAACCTTCGGTCAACTTTGACTCGACCGAAATGGTCGAAAAACGCAATTGTAAGCTAAAACTCTTACATTCTAGTAATATTCAATCATGTACCTTCATTTTGCAACAAATTGGAAGTCTCTAGCACAATATTTCGATTTATGGTGAATTTTTGAAAAAAAACTTTTTCCTTACGCCCGCGCGGTAACTCGGCCGAAAATTTCAGAAATTCTTTTGTCATTTTGTTGTAATTTTTGCACTGTTTTATATTAGCCGTTACATAAAGTTTTACATATGAAAATGTGTGCAATTTCATGTAAAATACAGCAAAATACAACCCATGGTTGTAGCTTTTATCAGTTTGGAAATATTTTCATATAAATCACGATAACTGCCAAAATTTCAACCTTCGGTCAACTTTGACTCGACCGAAATGGTAAAAAAACGCAATTGTAAGCTAAAACTCTTACATTCTAGTAATATTTAATCATTTACCTTCATTTTGCAACAAATTGGAAGTCTCTAGCACAGTATTTCGATTTATGGTGAATTTTTGAAAAAACTTCCTTACGTCCGCGCCAGAAATTCTTTCGTCACGTTGTCGTAATGTTTGCACCGTTTTATATTAGTCGTTACATAAAGTTTTATATATGGAAATGTGCGCAATTTCATGTAGAATACAACAGAAAATAACTCATGGTTGTAGCTTTTATCAGTTTTGAAATATTTTCATATAAATCACGATAACTGCCAAAATTTCAACCTTTGGTCAATAATTTTTAACTCGACTGAAATGGTAAAAAAATGCAATTATAAGCTAAAACTCCTACATTCTAGTAATATTCAATCATGTACCTTCATTTTGCAACAGACTGGAAGTCTCTAGCACAATATTTTGATTTATGGTGAATTTCTAAAAAAAAAAACTTTTTCCTTACGTCTGCTTGTGGTAACTCAGCCGAACATCTCAGAAATTCTTTTCATCACGTTGTCGTAATGTTTGCATCGTTTACATTAGTCGTTACATAAACTTTTATATATGAAAATGTGCGCAATTTCATGTAGAATACAACAGAAAATAGCTCATGGTTGTAGCTTTTATCAGTTTTGAAATATTTTCACATAAATCACAGTAACTGCCAAAATTTCAAACTTCGGTCAACTTTAACTCGACCGAAATGGTCGAAAAACGCAATTGTAAGCTAAAACTCTTACATTCTAGTAATATTCAATCATTTACCTTCATTTTGCAATAAAATTGGAAGTCTCTAGCACAATATTTCGATTTATGGTGAATTTTTTAAAAAAACATGTTTCTTACGTCCGCCCTGTAACTCGGCCGAACATCTCAGAAATTCTTTCGTCACGTTGTCGTAATATTTGCACCGTTTTATATTAGTCATTACATAAATTTTTATATATGAAAATGTGCGCAATTTCATGTACAATACAACAGAAAATAACTCACGGTTGTAGCTTTTATCAGTTTTGAAATATTTTCATATAAATCACGATAAATAGAAAAATTCGACTTTCGGTCAACTTTAACTTGACCAAAATGGTCGAAAACTGCAATTGTAAGCTAAAACACTTACAGTCTAGTAATATTCAATCAATTAGCTTCATTCTTCAACAAACAGGAAGTCTCTAGCACAATATTTCGATTTATGGTGAATTTTTGAAAAAAACATTTTTGTACGTCCTCACGTTACGAATTCATGCATCATTTTGTGATAATATTTTCTCTGTGTTGCTTTGATCGTTTTACAATTTTTTATATACCAAAATCATCGCAATTTAGTATACAATACAAAGAAAAACAAAATAACCCATTAGCTTTAACCATTTTGCTCACAGCGCGATTTGTATAAAATTATATATGAAAAATTTTTTTTGCGCTGTCATATATTTCAATATTTATATATGATAATGATATTTTTTTCATTTCTGATGGTTGCATACTAAACTTCAGGCAATGACAAAAAAAGGAGCCAAAAATGAACTCTTAATCTTAAAAACTAAATGCACTGTGATTTTTTGAAAAAGAAATTTTTTCCGCTTTGGCGCTAACTCCCGAACGCCGCCGGCATACGTGAGACGTTTTTGTAAACAGAGGCTCGGCGTTTAAGGGTTAACTGAGCCCACTGTTAACTGGGAAACTGCCTGTATATATATATATATATATATATATATATATATATATATATATATATATATATATATATATATATATATATATATATATATATATATATATATATATATATATATATATATATATATATATATATATATATATATATATATATATATATATATAGAGCAGCAATTGTCAGTTCAAAAGCCAGATGGTAGAATCAGCTTTGATTAAACAAAGAAATACGATGAACCTCTCAAAAGGATCTTGGGATTCAGATATTATAGATAAAATCTTCCTCCAACCAGCAATTAAGAAGATTAAGGAGAAATTGTCAACTGGACTGATGTAATGGCTGACCTCTGGATCTCTTGGTATAAATACCACTTTTCTTTAACTCATATCTCTTTTATTAGCTGCCTGAAGAGAGAGACAGTTGTTCTCTGAAATATAGCGTTAACTTTCTACATTCTGGCATTTTTATGGGCTCCTTTTATTAGATAGAATTTTGTTTTAAAAGAAAATATTTCACACACACACACACATATATGTAGGTAGCCGACATAAAGAATTGCCGCTTCAGAAAATTGAGAGAAAAAAACATTTTATGCAAAAGCAAATATTCATGAAAAATCAAATAATAAAGTAATTATAATAAAATTCAGGGTTAACACTCACCAACCCATACCCTAATACTTGATGGGCATGCCACGACGTTTGAGCACCTCCTGTAGTCGCTTGGGAACAGAATCTGCCAACATCTGTTGGGGCATTTCGTCAAGGTCGTCCGAGGCGCTTTGTAACTCAGCAGACAACTTCTTAATGGAAGACGTATCTATGTTCTGTAACTTCCTTTTGGTAATTGCCCATAAATTTTGTATGGGCAAAATGTCATGAGAATTCCCTGGCCAGTCGGGAATAAAGTCAATACCACAGTCTTTCGGCCAGTTAATATTTTGCCTCGCCGTATGTGCTGTATCTCCATCTTGCTGAAAAATGGAGGTTTGGCTGCGTTTAAACAAATACACTAAGTGATCGTTCAGTATCATGAATTATGAATCTTTGTTAACAGTCTTATTCCTGGGTAAAAACACTAGAGAACCCTTAACCCCCGTACCCAAAACAGCCCCATACTATAACATACGACGGGAACTTAGCACTTGTGGCGAGGTACTTAGGGTTAAGTGGGTCCGATATCACCTTCTGCCAAACACGTTTCCCCTTTGTATCAGCAACAAAGAACGAAGCCTCATCACTCCATAGCACTTGTCCCCATTTGTTGATGTCCCAGTCTTTGTACGAATGTGCAGAAACAACTCTGTCCTTCTTTTGTTTGGCCGTGATCTTTGGCTTCCTACGAGCCTTCACCTTCGAGTACTTCGTCTTTTTTCAACCGCCTTTGAACGGTTAGGACAGAGGCTCCAGCAACTGCCTCAAGATTATCAGCCTTAAGTTGTTGGGCTGTAAGGGTCGGATTAGTTTCTATGTCCCTTGCCAACACCCTCAAACCCCTCCTACTGATGATGGGGGGTTTCCCAGGCCTGGTGTCTGCCTTGGGTACCTCCTTGCTGCTACTCTCGCGGTACTTTTTCAAAATGTTCTGGATTGTTCTCATTTTCACACCAATCTTTACATCTTTACACTTATTACACCAGTTTTATAACCTTCCTCTTGAAGCTGAACCACTCTAGCACAATTTTCAAGTGAAGTGTAACCAGTAGACATGTTATGAATACATTCACCAGCACTGAACCCCCAAAAAATGCGATGGCATTATCCAACCAGGTACAGACAAAAAATTAGCAGATATATACTTAAACACCACCCAGAATTCACTAAATGTCCTTGAGTGAGACAGTACCGTTAGATATGTTGCCTATTAGTCAGTTTGTCCCGGCCGATTTTTTGCCGCATGAATATGGAATTGACGTTTTAGTGGCATAATATTTTGCCACTTTTTTTTATATGTACATGCATACATACACACAGTGGACCCCCACCTATTCACAGTTCCACATTCAGGGCTTCACCTATTGATGGATTTCTCTGTGGTACATATGTGTTACCCCCCCTTTGAAACAGATAAAAATATTCCGTGTAGGAATACTTCCGTAACGTACCGACTTGGTCTGACTTGGAAGGCAATGGGATTTCGACCCTTACCTTACTCCCTGACACTCACTCCCCCTTAGGTCCCACACCCTCTCTCTTTCAACAGTCTTTTGCTCTTTTTGCTGTTTCATTTCTCTCTCATTCTTCTCTCTCTCTCTCTCTCTTTCTTTCGCCTCACAAGGATTTCTCTCTCTCTCTCTCTCACAGCTTTCACCTCATGCCTTTCCCTTTCTCTTGCATTCCACATTAAAGAAATGAAATGGGTCATCTAAGGAAACGCAATCTTTCCTACAAAAATAGATTTATTATTTAAAGCAACCCAACAAGTAATGAATAAACAAAGCAAAGGTTAAAATGCATCATAAATGAAATTATCAAGTAAAAAATCATCTAACTCAAGATTTAGTCTCAGTCCAACTAAAAATCTGATTGTGGCTAATATCCTGCAAATTCAAAAAAACTCTCACATACTCTATCTTAGACATTGTAAAGTCTAGTCTCAAAAAGTCTACCACATAAGAAATTTAGACATTGCAAAGATTTTGCATCTGTCTTTCTCTATGATCACACCAACATGATAACATCATGTCCTCTCACATATGTTCTCACCACACCACCACCACCACTGACATCTGTCGAAGGAATTAAGCACAAATAATGATCTCCCTAAAATATGCAAGTGCAAAACATAATAATGAAAAGTCTAAAATGCATGAGTATATACTGGAAAAATAGAACACAATAAAATAGAATATTGAAATGGTAAAAGGCTACATCCACTTCCCACACAAGTTCAAAAATGTCTTGAAACATGGTAAAAAACATAAGTTCACACTTCACACAGAAAAACGAAGAGTCTGAACTGTACCTTATTCTGCCAGTTCTAAGAGCTTGCAATACTCAAAGATAATGTCTTCACGATCTCGCTCTAGCTCCGCTAATGAACGATCGGACTAATTTTTGGGCAGAATTAGACACAAAATCTAGATTTCTAACGTACGAACTCATGTACACACATACCAACTCGGTCATATGACATAGCCAATATCGTTTGTTCATCAAATTAACTGCAGATGTAACGAAGTATTTGCTGAATACAACGATTCTGCAAGTGACGGCTTGCCCCAGTTCCATCTCACAGCTAACTCTCTTTCATCACATCTATATAACACAGTAACATTAAAGCGGACCGTATTTTCTGAAATATATGTACACATTATTCGTGGAAAATTCGCCTGTTTGCAGAATTTTTCATAAATATTCACAAATTACTCTATTTTCATATCATTTTCGTGACTAAATGCACTTTTTGTGATAAAACTATTAAAATACTCAGGTATAAGCATTTTTAAAGGGGCTTTATGTATTTGAACTATCAAAATAGGCAGTTATAAGCATTTTTAGAGGGGTGTCTAGTATTTGAGGATTTTAGGTATTTTGGGGCTGTGGTGCCAATACTTAGGGTCAACTGTATATATATATATATATATATATATATATATATATATATATATATATATATATATATATATATATATATATATATATATATATAATATATATATATATATATATATATATATATATATATATACACACACATACACACATACTCATACACACACACACAGTCGGTGCAGGTGATGGTTGCAGCTCATAATAAAAGATGTTAAACCAAACATAAGCATTTATTTTTTTAGAAAAAGATTATAAAACAAAATACCAAACATTCAGTTATTTTTGGGCAGATATCCCTTTTGCTTACAGATCTCTCTCAAACGTTTAGGGATGTCATCAGCAAGGTTTTCCAAGAATGGGGAGTCAATGTTCTCCCAAGTGAGGCGCAGTTCTGCTTCCAATTTCTCTACTGTTGAAGTGTCTTTGTTACGTAACTTTCCTTTTATTATAGCCCAAAGGTTCTCAACTGGATTGATGTCAGGCGAGTTACATGGCCAGTCCTCAGTGTAATCAATTTTGCTATCAGCAAGCCACTTCTTTACAAGTTCTGCAGTATGGCAAGGTACCCTATCTTGCTAGAGGATCTCTGCTCCAGTTGCAGCAAAACATTCAGCCAAATTGTTCTTTAATAACCTTAAATATATTTCTTTAGTAACTGTCTGACCTTTAGGTAGGATGATAAGTTTCCCTTTACTGCCAAAAGCAAAACTCCCCCCATACCATGAGGGAAGCTGGGTGTTTCGCAGTACGAGCTGTGTAATTGGGTTCCAACCTATTGACCCCTTTCAGCACCCATACACATTTCCCCTTCATGTCACTGACAAAAACTTGCTCTCATCAGTCCAGAGTATAGCCCTCCACTGCTCCTGTGTCCAGTCTTTATATTTAATGGAAAAATTCTTCCTTTTCTTTAACTGTGATGTATTTACAGGAGGTTTTCATTTAGCCTTTACTTTCTTAAAGGACAACTGTTTTTGTACGTTCTCCTGAATTGTCCTTATTGGGATGCCTCCCAGTAACAAATGGTGTTTTTCTTTAAGTTTTTTTGCTTTTAGTGTTGGATCAAGGTCTAACACCCTCTTTATAAGAGCTAATGTTCCCTTACTTATCTTTGGGGGGTTCCCTGGTGCCTTTAGATGCAAGGGTAATTCTTTCTGGCCTCTGGCCTTGAATTTTGTCAACAAATGATAGACTGTTCACTTTCATGCCAGTTTGTGCAGTGATTTCTTTTTATTGTTAAACCCACTTTAAAGCATTTTACTACTCTAGTTATATTTTCAGTGCTTGTATGAGGCCTAGACATGTTTGTGAAGGTAATACGAGCTTAATGCAAGGACAATTGTAGAAGAAAAAGCCGCAAGTCTGTCACAAAATCATAAGTCGATATCCCTCCTATGAAAGAGAATTAGATTCTGATCGATAATTCTCCCACCCACTACTTTGCGAGTGACTGACTCTAGTTTCCAACTAGTTAATTTCTCCCAACTGATTTTTTAGCCTTATACATACATACATTATATTTATTTATATATATATATATATATATATATATATATATATATATATATATATATATATATATATATATATATATATATATATATATATATATATATATATATATATATATATATGTATGTATGTATATATACACACACACACACACAGGCAGTCCCCGGTTTACAACAGGTCCGCTTATGACATTCCGAGGTTACAACGCTAAGTTTGTAGTTTTTTTATGAAAAACTCAATAAAAATGCAGTTTACATTGTTTTCAATACACCCAAAGCATTAAAAGTAGGGTTTTCTTAGGATTTTTGACAACTTTTCAGTTTACGATGCAGAGTAAAAACAGAACCCCCGTCGTAAACCGGGGACTGCCTGTATATATATACTGTATGTATATATATATAATCTCTGTCTTTGGTCCCTGGGGTCTGGTTCTTTCCAGATCATGTAAGTGTTCAGATAATGTGAATCTGGAGAGGATTCTTGTACAGTGTTATGAAGATTTGGATAGGTTCAGTTGTTTGCCCTGCCAAGGTAGTTATGACTCCTGGTATAAGTTTAATGGAAATTCTGAGCTGAATGTCACTTGTCTTTATTTCAGTTCAGGTTATGTTCACATTTTCACATAACTATAAATGAATAATATTTTTGTGATTAGTATGTTATGTTGTATGTATTGCAGTTTATTTCCATAGTTCAGAAAGCTATGAAGTGTTAATTGTGAGGGGATAGCTATTCTGATTATTCTGAAAATGTGTTCTTTTTTAATTCCTAGAGTTTAGGAATAATTTTTTTATGTTCACAACTGCCTTGCATTCCATTACCAACTTTATATTATTCATATTTTCATGTTTTCATTCTGATCTTCTCATTAGACTTTGGCCTTGGATAGCATCAAGTATTTTTTTCTCAGTTTTTGTTTTCTAAGTAAAATTGCAGAAAAGTACGATTTGTTTAGCCTCTGATCCTTGTAAAAGAGTACTGCCAACATGTCTTGCTTGGTCTGCTGTTGGAAGTGTTTGAGTTACATTGCAGCATCCCATCATCTCTAATCTGTGTTGTTTTCTATCTCTTTATTTTCATCCACTCCCGGTCTGACTGCTTTAACCAATGGGATACAAGGGACAGCTCAGATTGAATGACTTTAGAATATCTTGGCTTAGGTTAATTTTATCACCACATGACTTTAAAATATCTTGGCTTAGGTTAATTTTATCACCACAGAATATAGGGTTTCTCATCTGTTTACAGTTTCAACTGTGCTTTATCAAAGAAAATTAGGCTTACTCCATGGAAAACAGGGACTCTGGTATTTAGAGGAAATGTTTTTGTTTATGGTTAAAACATGTGTCATAATGTAATTTCTGCCACTCACTTAAGGCCAGCCCTGTGAGAGTTTAGCAGTGTGACTCAGTGGTCTAGTAAAATTACACAGAAAATTACTTCTTGACATTTGGTTTTCTCAGAGTCGCTGAGTGCATGGTATAGCATGAGACAAGATTTAATTGACTTGTTAAGTTCATTACCTTGTGTCCATTGCAGGAGGCAGAAGAGATGCATCTCAAGGCCATTATGATAAAGGAGCAGCTGCTTGGACCAGAAGACTATGAAGTAGCATTATCCGTCGGTCATTTAGCCTCTCTCTACAATTATGACATGATGAAGTATGACAAGGCCGAATCTTTATATTTGCGTTCAATTGCAATTGGTAAGTAAGATTAATACACTAGATAAAACATTTTTAAGTACTGTACAGTATATACCTTCAAAACTTTATTTAATAGTAACTAAAAAAGTAATTGAGAAGATCTCTCAGAGTAAATATCCTGAAAGTCCACAAATGCAGCAAGTAAAACATTTTATTGTCAAGTATCTTAGTACAGTACTGGTATGGCTTTGATGTTTGCATAGGAAGGCATTAAGTTTGTTGAGTTCCTCGTTGGACGAGTTGGTAGAGTTCTCGGCCAGCACTCTGCTAGGCCCGAGTTCGAGTCTCCGGCCGGCCAGTGAAGAATTAGAGGAATTTATTTATGGTGATAAAAATTCATTTCTAGGTATAATGTGGTTCGGATTCCACAATAAGCTGTAGGTCCCATTGCTAGGTAACCAGTTGGTTCTTAGCCACGTAAAATAAGTCTAATCCTTCGGGCCAGCCCTAGAAGAGCTGTTAATCAGCTCAGTGGTCTGGTTAAACTAAGTTATACTTAACTTATTAAGTTTGTTGAGAGTTTAGGTGAAATTGAGTTTAGGTGAAGTCTACTGTCACTAAAACTTACTTGAAATAATATATTTTAGTAAGTTATTTCTAGACAATGGAACATTTGTTAATGAGTAAATGTTTATGTTTAATAATAATAATAATAGTAAAAATAATACTGTAATAATAATATTTTTTAAGAATCCTGGAAAGGTGTTGATAGCATACAAGAGTGCGAAGCCGAAACACAGATTTTTCATAAACAGGTTTTGATGAAGAAAAAGCCTCTTTTTGGTAGCCACTGTTTGACAGTAATAAAAAAACTGAGAAGAATGGAAAGAAGATGAATACTAACCTTAGTTACTCCTTTTTTTTTTTTTTGTCAAGTTACTTCAAGGGGTAATTATACTCGGTTACTGATTAACTACACTTATTTAACAAATGATAGCAATAGTTCACAAATTAATTACAACCATGGGGACACGTGAATAATAATAGATAGTATATGATGTAATCATGTAATTATGCTTTAAAAGACAAAATTCCTTTGTACTGGGTCCGGGCAATGAATGAGAGTACGAGCTGAGATTTGTTTTATGTTACACACGATAAGGGCATCCCTCTGAAAAGAGAGGTGGTGAATTAACTAAAGGAATAGCATGCATTAAGGCCCTAACTATTTCATCAATACATTGTAACTCACTGCAACATCACACCCAAATGCCTAGATATCGCTCTAACCAATCGAGCGGGCACATGAACTGCACAGCCAGTCAAAAGACACTTTGATAACACCTTCTCTAAGCTGAAAATTAACTAAACATGCAAACAATGGGCGGTAGTGGTTTGGAAACGGGTTGACTTGGGAAAAGGGGATTTACAGAGATGACTGGAGAAAGAGAATTACACGTGGTGGATCACAGGGAGTTACTTGGAGGGGTTTCGTTAACAAAAGTCAAGAAATACTTCAGTAGGAGGAAAAACAGGCTGCCAAAATACTCGAGTATGGTTATCCTGAACTGAGGCATGTGGTTGGAGCCAAGATGGCGGTCCTGTGGAGATATACGAGCGGGGAATTTGCACATCCACTCTCGACAGAGGCCAGAACAGAACTGAGAGCGAATCCGGGTGCTTGCAGCCGGCCTGTGAGGCCGGATCGCCTGAGGGTCCAAAAGTGGCTGCTGTCCCAGGTAGTAGTTCTTCCAGTCCTTGCAGCAGCTCTCCCTTTCTCTGCTACCTAGAACAAAAAGTATTCTGGAGGAGAAGGGAGGAATACAGGGGGATACAAGGAGAGGGATATGCTATGTGGGCAGCCATTTTCTCTATGTTTGCACGTGGGTGGCCATTTTATGAGCTAGGGTTAAGTCCTGCCCATAGAATATAAGAATATCAAAGAATTCTCTTATAGTTGGTCTTGGCCAGAATATTGCCTTTGATTGACACAATGATAGAGTATAGAAGGACTCAAGGCAAGAGGGCTTTCCTGTGCCTTTAACAATTACCTGATTTTCCATCACCTTTCTTACACAGATGTGGCAACAAGAAACTGACTAAGATCCCCATTACTCCCAGGCCTGTGAAAGAAAAAATACACCACAAATTCCCTTGTGTTTTTGTCAGGGAAAGCAGAAGGGTTTGAGAACTCATAGTGGGTACAAAAAATAAGTTTTTCTTTCGTCAAAACCTGTTTTTTGATAGCATAGCTGCTGTTCATCCTCAAAGGAACATACATAAGAAATTGACAGATGACAAAAAGGCCTAGTTCTTTGTTAAAAAATCCCAATAAGCCAGACGAAAAAATGGTCCATGGCAAAGTCACTTAAGTTTGTATCTACCTTTTTTATTCAGCATACTAAGTTTGTATCTGCCTTCTTTTATTCAGGATACTCATCAGGGTTCAATAATGAAGGATAGGGAAAGGAAGAACATATATATGTGCTATTCTATTTGGTTTTAAAGTGACTCATCAGATTATGCTGGATTGGGCTATAGCATTATTGTACCCCTCCCCAGCGATAATTCAGAAGTACCACACCCCTAAGGCAAGGGCTTTAATAATTCAGCCTTGTGTGATGTACAGGCAGGCCCCGGTTAATGGCGGGCTCAGTTAACAGCGATCCGGTTTTACGGGGCTTGTCTAGTGACAAAAACCGGCAATTTTCGATGCCAAAAATCGCCGATTTCCACTTATTGGCACCAATAATTGGGTGTTGGCGCTGATACATACCTAACAGAGGCACCAATAATCAAAAGTCTGTGCTTTTCGGCACCGATAAGCCCAGAAAAAGCGCAGAAAATCGCCGATTTTCAGTTAGCAGTGATTTTCGGCTATCATAACATCCTCAGAACAGAACCCCCGCCGATAACCGGGGACTGCCTGTAATTGTAATAGCTGCAAAGCACTTGTCCTCAAACAGGTAGATTAGATAGTGTAAAACTTTTTCAGCCAAGCTCAACCAGTTCTCAGTTTGGAGGTAATTCAACGTCACTTTCTATAGAGACTGTTATTGCTGGATGGATGAAGTCCGTAGTTTATGCACCAGGTACCTAGCAATGTTAGGTGAATAATCTTTACAGTAGACGATTTTAAAAAGTTCATACATGAAGGCCACGGCTCAGAAAAGAGGATGCATAGATGGCTTTTCCTCCTCCTGTCTGTGATAGAATAGTGGACAGTATTTTGATTAATTGTCATGCCCATTATTTAAACAGTAGGAACCATTGACTATAGCCAATTTGGGGCTACTAGGTAGGTGGTTCCATTGAAAGTTAGCGGCTTGTTCAAAATCTGGGACAAAAGAGGAAAAAAATAGAATGTCCTCCATTTGTTCTAGTCTTGTAGAAATGCATCTCTTGCTATTGCCTGACTCCAGGTTTGAAGACACATACTTGAAGTTCATGGTTTTTACGTGTGGCACACTGTCCACCTCCAGATGTGGAACTGCAGTATCAGTTATGTAAAAGGTGGTTTGTTGAACACCACTGAGGCAAGGCTGCTGTCCACTTCGACAGGGAGTCTTTTTGGCATTGAGCAACCCTATGAGGTGGATTGCTGACAGCAGCCACTTTTTGCTTGCGCCATCCTTAGGGTCCAGTTTTCTAGAGTCAGGAAGACAGCCATCAGCTCTAAAGAAACTGATGTGGTACCTCCCAAAACTGGTG
This sequence comes from Macrobrachium rosenbergii, assembly GCF_040412425.1. Lineage (NCBI taxonomy): Eukaryota > Metazoa > Arthropoda > Malacostraca > Decapoda > Palaemonidae > Macrobrachium > Macrobrachium rosenbergii. Next base: position 17,629,126 of record NC_089776.1, on the reverse strand, counting down.
ACCATCTTCCTGCTACCTTACTATCCTCCAAATTGCCTTCCCAACCTGTCAAGAAGGCATCTGAGTGTATTACTATCACATGGACGGAGGAATCATTTTGACCTGTTTTGAAGAGTTCTCTTCCAGATCCATGGATGGAATGTCTTCCTAAATGCCTAACTTTTGAGGAAAACTTCAGATTAGGTAAGGAACGTTTTCAGATCCATCGTTACTCTGGTTTGAGTTTGGCTAGGAAGACAACTGACCACGGAGGATATCCCAGCAAAGACTCAACCATACAAATGCCTATTGGGTGTGAGGTGGGACTTGTTCCACTTTATCAGGAAACCTTGTGACTAGAGTCTGCTGACTACCAATCTCAGGTTCTATAGACACTTCTTTGGTAGCCCCCTGATTAGCCAACTAACTGAATGCCTTCTTTTCTTCTGAGATCCTGGACAACTATTGCAGCTAATTTTGTGAAGATTCTCTGTGTGATATCTAATGCAAAGGGCATGACCTTGAATCTGAAACCTGTCCTTCCCTATCCAAAACCCTAGGTAGGGGTGGAAGGGAATGGTAATGTGGACGTGTTACTATTTCTGTTTCAGATTGATAGAAGCAGTCCAAGTCCCACATGGAATGAATGAAAGTATTGGACAGCAGTAGTCATCCAGAAATTGCAGCTCACTAACTCGTTTCAAGCCCTGGGGTGCTACTCTATGAAATCATAAAGTGCCCCCATAGGATTTGCAAAAAGGGTTTTGCAACTGCAGCCAAAACAGCCCTAGAAGTTTCTGAGAGCTCTCTTGTAGTTACTTCCAGAATAGTAGACAAGGCTAGGACAGAAAGAGATGGAGCCATGTATGGAACTCAAAGTGACTGTCCCATCTGAGATTTGCTCCATAGTGGCACCAAACTCCTAGGTGGCCACTTTGAGTGGGAACTTTTCCCATTAAAAAGGGTGGCCAAGTGTTATCCATTTCTCTATGGCATTGCAAATACTGGGACTATGGAAATAAACATCTCTATTTATATATTTTCTTATGCTTTCCAGAAACTGCAGCATTCTTAAATTCTGCCTTTACATGATTAATTGAAAGAAGTGAAGAGCAAAATGCTGGTGCCATCAAAGGGATCATTGGTTCTCCAGGATTTGGAGGTACCGTAACTTCTATTAAAACAGAAAAAAAGTATTGCCTCAGTGCTTTTGTTGCCTTACTAGAAGGCAACAATTTTTACAAGCCAACTAAAGGAGGGAAAAAGTAGTAGTGTCCTGAAAATTTTATCTCAGTCATTGATTTCTTTCATTAATGAGGTGTTTACCATATGGTGAAAGGATTCACACTGAGGAGTCATGCCAAGAATTATCAGTACTGAAATCAGGGCCAGTTATTGATACCACTGATCCTCCTGGCTTCAGGGGTAATAGTCCAAATTGGTCACAGTATTGGAGTCATTTGAAATTATTAAAACAGGTTGTACCTCTGTAAGGCTTCAGACCCTAAAAGAGTCTAAGTAACAAGCTTAATTTCTTTTTTTACTTTTTTCTTTCTTTTTGAGGATTAAACCCAGCACTAGTAGCTTTTGAGGACATTGAGTCTCTCTCTGGATGATCTGAAAGTCTTAGAGATAACTTCCAACTAAGTGTTCAGAGCTGGTTTGAATTCCCAGTACGAATCCTTAAGGGACTCTGATAAAGTGGTGCTTGATTTCGAGAACATCCTCAATACTTTGCATTATCTTGTTCAGGAACTCAACAAGCCTCTGACTGAATTTGCTTATTAGGGACCACCATCCTGGATAAATTGGACCTGGGAAGCCACATTGTCGCTGCCAGGCAAAGGCTTGGGAGTCTAACATAGGACCATTGTCCCTGGAAGGAACAGGACCTGCAGGTGGAAGAAGGATGGACCCTGTTGATTATTACATGGGTGAAAAAGTACTTCAGGGAGAGGAGGTTGGCCTCCTCAACAGAATGGGCACTTCAAGGTTAGGAGGGTGGCCCTATCAGGGTCCACCTCGACATATGTTATAGCATGGGGGAGCCTAGATATTCTTTTGAGGGATCCCTTTCATGCAAAAACAAAGTCAGTGCCCCATGGTCTTCCAGATTCAGGAAGGAAAAGTTCAGTGGCAAGATCCACTTCATGCTCATTATTGGAACATCTGTCTCAGTGTACGACTCTTGACTCTATCAGAGAAGTCATATAGGGAAATCCTCAATTCCAGTATCTTGGCATATTGGCCAGGCCATGGAGTCTTCTTGGAAACAGAGCTCTGCCAGGAAGAGTTATTCTCCCACTCTCCTTTGCTCATTCTCCCACTCTCCTTTGCTCCCTCTGAAACTTTGGACCCAAGGACTAGTCTAAATCAAAGCTCTCCTTCATGGTTAGCTGCCAGGAGCATGTTGCTTATTTTGCACATGTATGAAAGTACCTAAACTCAGCTTTATACCAGCAAGGCTATGTTTATTCAGGTGGTATGTGCTGACCCATTGGCAAACAGCAGATTATGCTAATTACAGTGGGGAAAGCAACCTTTGGGTTTAGCTTATTAGCAACTGTAGTAAGGAAAGACAAAAACCATGAGAAACGGTCAAATGCGTACCATATACATCTGTCAGATAAGTAGAACACACACTGGTATGAAATGGGCTAAATTATAAGTATGTAGCTGTGACAACTGGGTAAGAGACCTACTCAGGGATGACATTCTATTAGCAATAATGTAATTATTGGTGTCATCCATTAAATCATGATTAAACTAGAGACATCAATGCAAGGTACAACTAGCTTAATATATTAACATATACTAAAGGAAAGAAATCTATAGCCTATAAAGAAAAACCATGAATATGATAAGAAATGGGTTTTACAAATGTGAGACCTTGACATCTGGCTGAGCAACAAAAACAGTAATGTTCAATGTGCTTGACCAAGAGGTATTGCAATAATAATAAAGCATTGTAATGCTCTGGTACTCAATTTAGGGCTAGCCTTTCAAATCTAATTTAAAAAACCACATATAAACTTGAAAGTGTGCAGCACTACATTTAAAATATTTAATGTAGTATTACTGTTATTTTATTTATTTTATAAGAACATGTCCCTGCTTAAATGCTCAATTTAACTTTCAGGTGTATTTCTGATATTTGTAAACTAGCATACTGTATTTTCTTAATGAATGCTAACCTAACAAAACTACAGTAAAATACCACAAAAATTGCCTGTATTCATTGGTATTTTATTTTAAGTTATTACTGACTATCCAGTTAATACTCAGTGAGATATGTGTGTCAGTAATTGGTACTTGCCTAACTATCAGCATTAAAGTACCACCCATATGATATTGAGTGTGACTATACTTCAGTTTATAGTTAACTATTGTGACATGAGAGTTATGGCTCCTGTTAATGCACTGGTAACTAATATATCATTGGAAACTATTAGTTCAAGATCAATAACCAGCACTGAAAAGTATTTGCTACATCCCACTGAGGAGCTGAACGTTTTATCTTATTTAAAGTTGTGACGTCACTGTCTGGCGGAGTAATACTTACTAATTGTAGATCCGCCTATACTACATTCCCCTACAACACAACAACCCCTACATTAAAGGTAACTGGGAAAATCTCTGCAGTATGTATTTACTGTATATAAGATGTTTCCAAATTATTAACAAAAGAAACAGGAACACTTAGTTTAAAAGTAAGCCGCAAATGAAACACAGGGGAAATTGCAAGTCAAAGTTATCATTTTGTAATCCAAGAAGTTAGGCTAAAAATTACATTTTCTTTTTTACTCCAAAAACAGAAATTATCTATATATAATGAAAAAACCATTGACTTGATGATGTTCAGTAATGAAAGCTCCAAATTAATGAAATTTGAAAAAACTGTCAAAGTTCACAGCAGAAGCTGAACACATGCCATAGCCTAGTAGCATAATCCAAATTCACTACCATTGAGGATGTAGTACTACCAGGATTTAACAATTAAGCCTAACTGCAACAGTATTAAGGAACAAAACTTTTACAGGGGCTTAAAACAGGCTCTTAGTTTTCCTGCAATGATAGCCACTGATTTTGCCAAATCAGCAACATGAAATAGAAATTCTTCTGAAGCGACCAGTGGTAACGTCTGTTATAACCACAGACCAATAGTGTAATGGAATCTTGGCCAGTTTGTGTGCTGTTGTCACATCTGTGTGAGAAGGGTGAAATAAAACCGAGTTATTGCTGCAGGCAAGGGAAAGACCCCTCTTGCCTTGAGTCCTTTTATACTCTATTACTGTGTCTAACAGAAGTACTATTCTGACCAAGACCAGCTATGAGAGAATTCTTTGATATATGTTGGTCTGTCATATGGAGCCCTGGGAAACCAAAAGAGTAACTCCTTTGAGGACAAACAATGGCTTTGTTACCAAAGAAGTTGATTATGATCAGAGGTGTGACCTGATCATAAACTGAAATAATATGGATAAATTAAAGTTGCAGGAAGAAGTAGAAAGGAATTCTTATAGTGGTTGTAACTTTGAAATGCTGGTATTTTTGAAGGTTATGCTTTACACAAAGGTTGCTTTGGTTCAAAATTTGAGACATGAAAATAACCTAGTCTGTCTGTAACTGTAAGAATTGAATATCAGATGCCAGAGTTAATGCAACACTTGGTTAGTACCAGAGGATATGTCATAGCCCTGAACCAAGACAATTTGAAGAAAGTCAAGGTCATAGGCAGTAGATGGAAATTCTGGTCCTAGCTGTAACTATATTTCTGGAGGATCAGTGTGTGTGTGTTTGTGTGCCATGACTGAAACAGGTCATAGCTTTGGAATGTACAGATTGCTAATGCACAAATGACCCATGGTCATCATTTGGGCAAGGCCATCATCAGAAGGTGTTAGTAATAATAAATTTGTTTTGACATCTGGTTACTCTCTGCTTTAGTGTTGCATATGCCATGCATGTTCATATACAGTAATAAGTTCAAAAGAAGCTTAAATACTTTTATTAATTCCTATAACAGCAGGAATAATTCCTTGCACCCTGTTTCATATGAACTGACAAAATTGTTATTCCCACTGGTTAATTTTAGTCCTCTTTGACACATGAGTTAACTGCATTCTTCATTGAATTGGATTTCATTTAGAGCTAGTGATTTTGGTTATCCATTTTATTTTTATTTTGCAGTATGTGAACTATATTGCATGGCCCAGTTAAAATGTTACAGATTTACTTGTTGCCAAGTTAATATTATTGTGTACTGTTACTAGGAATTTTCAGGCTCTAAACTATTTTCCTATTATGTATATGTTGGAGGCAACACATTTGATCTTGTTCAGTTTTTATGTTATAGACAACAGAGACTATTGTTTATGGTGTTTTTAGTGAACTTTGATCTGTATTGTCTTATATTCCTTGTGGGAGTTTTGAGGGACCAATGTTAGTTTTAATTTTTACTACAGTCATACCTCGTGCAATTGCGTTTTTGGATTCGTGAATTCATGGATTTGCAAAATTTTCAGACCTGCAAAATTTTTTTCTTTCTCTCCTTTTTTGCAGTTAGCGCGTGCACACATTTTTACAACTTATTTCTCTGTATGTCTTTATGAAATTTTAAATTGATTGAATACCTGTACCCTCTACGTACAGTATGTGCATGTTTTCTTTATTTTATTGAATTGTACCTTTGTTATATGACTTCTGTGACTTGGAGTTTACTTAGTTCACTTTGATGACAATGACAAAAAAGTCAGTCATTAAGTTTACAGTCCCACTCGTTACTTGGTTTTACCTAACTATGAGTGTAAAAGAAAACAGCAGCCAATGGATTAGTATAGGGGTAACATTAGTATACCATACTGTATATGTACTAGTGTGGCAAATACCCATTAGGCGACGCTGTACTCTATTTTTACGTCAACCATTTTTTCTTTTTTTAAAGGTAATGTATTAAGCTAAATTTTAAATGAAATTAAAGTGCTTTGGGAGCATGATTTGGATCATATTTAGGGCTGAAACTCTAGAAATAAGCATTTTTAGTAATTCATGCCAAACATTTGTGATTCCTCCTGATCCGCGATGGGTTCTGGAACCTAACCTCGCAAATGTTTGAGGTATAACTTTACTGACATAATTATTGATTAAGAAAAAAAAGATAGTAAAATTTGCAGACATTGCAACATTTGTGGTTATTCACTCACCTGGATTGCAAACTGAATTTGCCCTAACGGATATCAAGAATTGAGTAAGTGCTGTAGTCAAGAGGTATGAGACTGAACCCCAGGAAAATTTTTAAAATATTGATGAATCAGTATCATACCATCCCTGAGCTACATTGTTCTGAATTTTTGGTAGTTCTTGGTGATACTTTTGAGTCTTAGATGATGAGAGTGTCAGTACTGCATGCTTTAGATCTTATGTTCTACCAGTATTGAAAAACTGTTCTCTTGTTTGAGTGTCAGTAGTTTCTTGGCAGACATGCTTGAAGCTGTAGCTTCCTTTTTCTGACATTAGTATGTATAATTTAGACCATCACTGGAAGATGACATGCATAATAACCTTCCACAGGCTTTATTTCAGCAGGGAATAACCTAATGCCTCATTGTCTACTCTCCAAGAACTAGTGTGTTCTATTTATTGTGGCACATTACCACACTACCAGATTACTGAAATATCTACAATTTATTTACTTTGAAGCTATGGAACATTCTTTTTGACAGTATTATTGATACTGATGTGCAAGTTTGAAACTTTTATTGCTTTTTCAGTATATAAATATATATTAGTTCATTAATGCAATGTGTTCAAATTTCAGTATCTTTATTGTTACCTTGTTTTTGTATATGGCCATAATTCTGTGGAAGGTTGTGAGTCAACACTAGTTCCATATAAATTTTTTTTATTTTAGGTAATATATTGTAGATTATATAAAATAAAAAAAAAATTTTCATACAAACTCATCAATCAAAAGTAGACTTAATTCACAGTCTCAGTTTCTCGAGACATTTAGCATCTGAAGTCTTAAGAGAAGTATAGCAAGGTAATCAATTACATTATCCTCATAGGTACCTTGAACTCACTGATTGATAGAAAAAGCTGACCTCAGTCTCTCATTTATAATTTGTAAAACAGATGAATTTTATTTCATAGAAACGAATTGTCACAGTAAGCCATCAGTCTTAATTTCACTGGATTGTTATTTAGGTTGGGCATATGTGAGAAAATGGAGCTGCAGTGAGATTCTAATGGATTTGGTGTCATATTGGGAAAGAGAAGGTCAGGAAACATATACAAGAAAGGAACTAATAGTAATAATCATCATCATCACCATCATCAATCATCGTCATCATCATCATCACGAGGTGATATACATGGAACATACAAAGTAGAGGCATTACAATAGATAAACACAAACTAGATACACGAGTTAAGGTGATAGAAATGATAATTGGCAATATCCATACAGTTGCTGAGGTAGTAGTAGAGAAAAAAATAGTAATTATGTTATTGGTAGTGACAGTATTATTATTGAGAATAATGTAAAAATATTAACAAAAAGCATATTAAAAATTATAGCAATTAAAAACAGGTTGCCTTACGAAGTAATTTCCTGCTAGGGACCTTACGTGGAATACAGAAGTCAGATCCAGGGGGCTAAATATGAAAAAGTTAAAAAAGCAAATCTCATTGTGATAATAATAACATTAAAGATAATAGTAATAAGAAGTAATCTTATTAGTAAACAGTAATACAGTACAATAAAAAACAACACCATCAGTAATAATAATAGTAATAAAACAATGACAATGATAATAGCAGAATCAGCATGTGACACTGTGGTGAATTGCAAAGACAGTAACAGTACACAGCACTCAGGCCATCCCAGTGAGAAGGGAGATAATGCCAATTTATGGCACAGACATTTTGTTATCTCATCTTTCCCACAGTTTTGATCTTCTTCTTGCCTTACTACTTAGGATGCAACAAATGAGCAAATTGTTGCTGTTTCTTAGTTGGGTGATCAGACTGGACATTGTTTGCTGGTGATGATTTTTAAATTATCCAGGTGGTTTTCTATGAACACCTGCATCGTAGATTGATAGCGTGGTGTGTTGATGAGATGTCTCAGGATGTTATTGCGTACCACGGTGATATGTCTCAAGGTTTCTTGTGTATAGTACGTCCAAAGGGAACACCCATATGTGCTGTAGCAGTACAATCAGAAGAACAGCAGTTTCATGTCTCTGCGACAGAATGCAAACCTCCTTACAGTCATGTTGCCAGTTGCACATAGTTTATGACGCTTGTGTTCTGTGTCTGCCATAGCTTTCAGGTCGTCCGTGATAATGTGGCCCAAATACAGGCAGTCTCCGGTTATTGGCGGGGTTCCATTTCTGAGGGTGTGATGATAACCGAAAATCGCCGCTAAGCGAAAATTGGCTATTTTTGGCACTTTTTCAGAGATTTTCAGGGGTTATTGGCGCCTCTGTTAGGTATGTATCAGCGCCAATACCCAATTATTGGAGCTGAGAAGCGGAAATTGGCGATTTTCAGCGTCGGAAATTGGCGATTTTCAGCGCCGGAAATTGGCGATTTTCGGCGCCGAAAATTTCCAATTTTTGTTGCTAGACAAGCACCATAAAACCGGATCGCTGTTAACCGCACCCGCTGTTAACCGGGGACTGCCTGTACGGATATTTATGTGTGTGCGCCGCAACCCCAGAAGTTTGTCCCAACAGATGAAAATCATATTAGAATGAAGAGGAGGAGGAAGAAGCTGGGATTTGGTCATAATCAATCTCTCAGACATATGTGTCAGAGTCAGAGGGGAAGGGTTAATCCCTAATGCATAACATCTGTTAGGAAGGACTTATTAAAAGTAGATGAACAGACTTGAAGAATAACCTGCCAAAGTCAGTAAAAGATTTTAATTGTTGAGTCGAACTTCCTCTGCTGATTTGTAGAAACAAAGAGCTTTAAGTCTTTCAGTCAAAAATTCTTAGTTGTCTTGAATACCAAACTCTGACTGGGCAAAGAAGACTATTCTCAGTACTGTAGGTGACCATTGCAGGGATAGCAAGAAAGTTATTGGATGACCTGAGAACCTGTTGATTGAATCTGCGCAAAATCAGGAAAGAAGGAAAGACCTGAAGATTACTAATCTCTGCTGTGGGTAACATGGAGTGAAAGAGCAAGCAATTCACTCCCTATGTAGAGGTAGCAAAGGCCAATGAAAAGCCTGTCTTCATGGAAAGAGGTGGTGTGGAGGTAAGGAAATCATGAACTAAGGAAATATCTTTTTCAGTGACGGAACATTGCTACAGGCAACTCCCCTCTCCAAATGTTGAAACTACCATTAAATATCCATGGACCAGCCACATCAGTACAATTAAGTTCAAGAATTTGTGAAATAGTTCATTGCAGAAACTGTTTCTGCCACATACAAAGATGAAGAAAGAATTTTGGGAGGAAATGAAATTGACAGCTATCCATGTACGCCAACTAATGAACTTTCTTCACATGAACTGATAAAGGTTGACCAAGCAGTTTATAAAAAACTTTCTTGTTAAGTCTCTGAGTGACAGTCTCCACAAGTGAAGTTGGATTATTTTGGGATTGTCATGGAATTAGCAGATAAGCAAACTAATCATGGTGAGGTCATAGAGATGATATTAAAATTATCTTGGTCTGGTAGAAAGACCTCAGCTTCTGCAAAACCTGGCAAAGCAGACCAGCAGAAGGTGGAAAAGCAAAAACTTCTAGCTTGTCCCAGCTGTATGTGGCATATACTCTCAAAAAATGTTTCTGGTTCATGTTTGAAGCAAACAGATCTTTCAAGGGCCAGTCCTATAGCTTGCAACAAGTTCTGCAAATTTCTTAATCAAAAGGCCACTCTGGAGGTAGAGTGTAGTTCTTACTGAAACAGTCTGCTGTCACATTCTACCGCAGGGCAAACCTTGGGACTATTTTCACCTCATTTTGCTTTCCCCACATAAAGATGCCCATTGCCAGACTACATAGAGACACTAATTTTGTGACTCCTTGGTTCTTCAGATGAGCAATGGTCCTGGTGTTGTCTACCATCACTCTTATGACAAAGGCTCACCCAGCTCTTCCCACTCAGCTCTCCCAGCCCTCCCACCTAGTAAGCACTGACCCCATCCTAATCCCCCTCAATACTCAGCCACTCAAAAGCAATAAACAAAATGATGTGTAATGACATTTTACAAAATATTATTGCTTTTGAGCCAATAAAAGGTGAAAGCCCCCTTGCAGATTAAGGCCCTCCCAGCCCTCCCCACTCAGCTCTTGTACACTGTACAGTATGTGTGACCTTCAGTAAAACTAGAAAGGATGAGGCATGCTGTTTATATCTACCCATGGGTCAGAAGTGTAACTGCACATACTGTCACATAGTAGTTGATATTTTAGCCTTCCTTTGTTTTCAAGACTTCAGAAGCTTCCTGTCTTGGGAGTTAGAGCAGTGAATTGAGCTAATTATGACTGATAAGTTTAAAAATCCAGGTAAAAATAGTTGCCTATTTTATATGTTAAATAGTCCTGGTAAATAACTAGTGTTATTATGTTTCTTTATTATAAGTAGAAGAAATACCCTTTGCATCTCAGTTTTGAAATATTCATGTGAATTTTATAAATACCAAAGCTTGAAATTGGACATCCTTTCAGTTCATCTTCCAGCTTTGATGGTAACTTTTAATTTGTGTGGTGTTTTTAGTTGTGATGAATAATATAGCTTAGAATTCCATAAAGAATTGTAGTATTCAGGTATTACCTTAGCCATCACCAGAAAATTCTCATAGCATCTTTTTTGTTCTCAAAAACAATTCAAGTGCATTTTGGATAATTGTGTTTTAGCAAGTGTTCTAACAGCCATTCTTAATGCTTCATAGCAAAAGCCCCCAGCAGTTTGCATTGACTAGACCAGTACTTATTGAGAATTTATGGTACAACCAGTTTTTACTATGAATGAAAATGCAGTGTGTTGTAGCTATTGATTTATTTTTGTTTTTCAAATTATAAATTTGCACACCATCTTCATCTACACCAAGAGAGCAAAGGGCCTCTGAAATGTGCCATTCATGTCTTTCCTGATTTTTCACGTTTACATGTCTCCCTTCATCTCCAGCCTCCTGTCTCATTGTTTCATCCAAGTAAGCCTGGGTCTTTCAACTCATCTGGTACCCACAGGATCCCAGCTGCACTATCCACTGTCACGTAATATTCTCCCAAGGATTGTGCAGAGGGCATGTCTAAGCCATCTCCATCTCTCTTTCACCATTATCTCATCTACATATGGAACTCAGTTTCCCTCATGGTATCATTTCAAACTTATCATATTACTCCTAATATTCTCATTAAATTTTTTTTTATTAAAACTTTATTCCCAAAATCTCAAAATCTATTAGATATAGTTTCATTGTCATACCATAATACATTTCATAAAGGAAAATGGATCACACTAGACATATGTACTATAATCTTACTCTCTGGAAATTTCAATCTGTTTGATTTCCAGATCTTATTCAACATGACCATTGTTTTATTTGCCTTTTTTAAGTCACTAAACATGCACATCAGATAATCAGATTGATATTTTAACAAACAGGAGCTTGGATCTTAAATATATTACCTTTTCATAGAGAAGTGCTCTGTAGGATATTGTCAAATGTATTGTAATGTTTTTTTTTTTGCTCTTTTCTCTCTCTAGGTAAGAAACTTTTTGGTGAAGCATACTCAGGACTGGAATATGATTACCGGGGTCTGCTGCGAGTGTATTCCATCCAGGCTAATATGGAGAAATGTTTCAAATATCAGGGTATATTAGCGTACTGGAAATTGTTACGCGATGAAGCGCAAGAAACACAAACTTCTCCATTCGTTGAACTAAGTGAACCTCTCAGAGTTTTAGATACTGTAAATCAGTTTATGACAATGTAAATAAAAGTGATTACATGCTGCAGAACATTTCTTTGCAATATTAAAGATACATTGTTTTATTACTCAGCTGTTATGTGGTAAGTAGAGTGTATGTCACTCAACTATTGAAAGGCTAGGCGAGTTCTACAGTGACTCAACCAGTGACAGGTGCCTGTTAGAGGAATTGTTAGTGTATGGAGTTAATCTCATTCAAATTCAAATTGGCATTCCAAAATAGACATAGAATTGAGAACACTCACAGAGTTGTTGGTCAGATTGCTGCCCTCTAGTACACTTGTGTTCTGGGGCCTTGCTCCACCTGCTTTTTGTGTTTGTGGAGAAATGACTAATGCATTGATCAAGATTGCAGCAACAGCTGTGTGTTGATGAAACATCCACATTCAATTTGTGCAAAATGACTGGGAGATTGCCATTACTAGGCAAGAATTCAGATCAGCCCTGTTTTGTTGTTGTGTTTAGAGTTTGTTTTCAGTGCTCATTCACATGCCCCTATTTCCATATGGAAGTGAGGATTTTCTGAGCTATTTTAGCAATAATGTTTAAGGAGATGAAATCACAAATGTGTGTATCATAGACAAACATTAATAAAGTAAGGTAATATTTTGGTCTTTTAATAGTCATTGTACATCATTTGGCAGAGCTTTAGCTCTGTCAAATGATGTTTGTGTGCAAAATCCTTGTTTTCACAAATGCAAGACTGTTAACAGTAATCAGGAATGATGCTACTATTAAAGAACTCAAATTTAGACTACTAGTAACTGGTTAGTTAGCTGGAGGTGTAGCTGATGACAGGGTGTGTGACCATACAGTGAGACACTGGTAACTAGCTGATTTTTGTGAGTAATTGTTTTGCTTATCTGTGGCTGGTTTTCCTAGTTACTCTCACTTAATTATTGTATATGAAATATTTTTTGGAGACAGGTGGCTCTTGTTTATTGTGACACCATTTCTACAAGACAATAAAACCTAGCACCCTTCATCACTAATAATATTGACTCCACGCACTATATTGCCACTGGTTCTTGAAAACCAGCTTATTAAGTAACGAAGACCCAATTTGATAGCCTGTACTTGAATATTTTCAAGATATCTTAAAGGTAGCAGCAATTCCACACAGTTCCTAAGTTAAACTAAACTGTACTTTACACCTAACATGCAATTTACAAGACTTATGTAAAAATGTATCACACCTAAAATGGTAGCATAGGAAAAGATAATTGTATGGTAGCTGATAAGTAAAGAAGTCTGCATGTAAATAAGCATACATTTTTCCTCTTTACGATAGATATTCTGTCTGCAGTACTTAGCTCTTTTCAAGAACTTGTTTTCAAGTAGTTTATAATACCATCTAGGAAGTTAGACCTAATCTCAGAGAGGTCTCCAGGTACCAGTGAAAAGTAGGTCAAAATAGTATCAAAGCATCTGTCCAAATACTGACTTTGTTTCTATATGGGTGCTAGTGCTACCAACTTTGTATAGTGACCCAGAAAATTTACTTATCAAATGTGTTCAGTAACTTTCCTCTTGTTGTCAAACTATGTAATGCTCTCCCTATTTCCGTTTGTGTATACCATTAATTACCATTGTTTCATACAAACCCAACAATCATAATTAGCTGTATTTGCAGTTCTCATTTCATCAGACACAGCTTCTGAAGTCTTGAAGATTAACAGTGGCTAGAAAATCATCCACTGTAACCCAGCATTAGGTTGAAACAGATTCCTTCATTTGTCTTGTTGAAGATTACACAAAACACAAAAATTCCCTAGCATTTTAAGTTTAGAAACTTGTTATGATTTCACTTCATTTCTGTTTTTTCTCTTCCTTGCTCCATTGCTGTATGAAACTCAAGCTTTACTTTTCCTTTATTACTCGTCTTGGTACTTTTCAGTAGTTGTTAGTCAGAGTTATGCTTTTTCACTGTTGTGGTTGATTGCCTTTTTATATCCTTCAACTACTATTAGACAATCAGTATTTACTCTTAAATAAAGTTTTCTTTCACCTCTGCTGTATATTGTTATCTGTTATGGTTTGCTCTTTGTATTAGAGCTATATATATTTTCTCTACATGCTTTTCGATATTTGATGGATAACATTTACACCTTTTTGTTTACTAATTGTTTTTTGCTCTCAATAATTTTGGATTTTGATCACTACTATCATTGTGTGTATATATAAGTTGATGTTATACTTTTGCTAAATTATGTATCGTGTACTGTTGGTAGCTGCTAGTCTATGTTGTTGCAGCTTCTGCAATTTTGCATATATGTAGATATATGATTTTAGATTTATAGTTATCAAAATTCTTAAAAGAATTTGTGAGAGACAGCAGCCATGTAAAGTTTGCTTTGTTCTTAGATTGTCAATAGACATCTGTTTTGTGTCACCTGTTGGGGCCAGCTCTGTGCTCCTAACACCAGTATTACCACTCTTGTTTAGACATCCAATGTACCCACTTTTCGAAGAGAAAATCTTATCAGTCTAGGAAGAGAACTTGCTGTTGACAACATGTCTACTTCTTCAGTACTGTAGTCTTTTGTTGCCTCTGTCAGCTTTCAAAGTTTTTTCCTTTGGATTCAGAATTACAGAACTGACTTCTAGTGACGCTAGTGCACCTCCTGAACCTTCCTTCTGGCTTTATTTCTGAGCTATTGCTTGCTGCTGTAAGACACACTATCTCATCAGTGCTGACTGCTACCTGGCCTGTGGCTCCAGTTTGCTCACCTCTGCCCTTGTCACATTTGCTGTCCTTTCAGAATGCTGCTCCTGCAATGCTGTACCTGCTTCTACAGATTCTGCCATTCCAGTGTCATGTCTTCCAGTGCTATTGGTTTCATCATCTGACTCAGTTTTATGGATTTGGCTCATTTTTAATTTAATATCTAGTGTTATGCAGGAATATTTTAACAGCTGATTGCTTCTTCAGTCTTCAATGTCTAGTTCAGACCTATGTTCCATTTACTCCTGCTTCTTTTTTACAAGTACTGTACATGTGGTTTCTGGTTGGTAAGTTTGTCTTTGCTACCTTATATCTTCTGCCTTCATTCTTTTTTTTGTTGCTGCGACTACCAGGGTGCCTACAGTCTTCCCAGTCTTGATTACTGCATTCACCAGTGCTTCATTCATTCCTGCTCAACATTTTGCAGTTGTCCCTACTTCCATTTCAACGGTAATGATTACTATCGCTACATTCACGTTAGCCTGACTGCCAATAGAGGTTCAGGGTTTTGCTTTGCTACTCTTTGGAATTTGGGTTCAGTCCTGTATCTTGGTGCTCAAAATTTTATATCAGAATCTTCCCCTGTAACCAAACATTAATCAATAAAGTCCACTACACCAATGCCTGCTACAGTAACCTTAATCGCTCAAATAATGTAATGGATAGTTGTTAGGCTTTATTCAAGCCATTATGGGTTTCTTGCAGATGAGGTTGCCATCTAGTAATGCCAATGCCAAAAGGAAACATGCCTTCTCTCTGCTTATCTTCTTTGCTCATGTGACCCCAGACAGGAAGTTTAGAGGTTCTAAGGCTGCTTCTTATAAGAATTCTGTGAATTCTAAAACTCCTGTTACCAGACATCTTACTTAGTGGAATTTTCATACAGAGATATTGAAGTGGTTTGCTAGAATCAAATTTTAGCACCCCACTAACTGAAGAAAGAGGCATCTGTGGAGGAATTGTGACCTAAGGACCAACTTAACAATCGGGGCCATCAGACTTACTAGCTTTCATCAGAAATTGTAATTAAGGACTTCCTGGTTGTTGAGAATGAAAGGAAGAGGAATTTGAATAGGTTATGTCAACTGATGCTCTTTTAATTCCCTTGACTATTAACCCCATCATATGTACTGTATATGATTCAGGGTTGCTCTCCCCAAGCCCTCAGTTTCCTCTGTGCCTGAGTGGATTGCCATGAGAACAACAGTTTCTTTGACTCCATCTGCTGTTATGATCTTGTGAGCCGAAGTAGATGCCACAGAGATTTTTAAGGTAATTCATTGCCATCACCAGTTGGGAGAGTTGGTGATAGATACTGTCAGTACCAATTTGGCCAAAGAGAGTAAAACCTCAGCTGTAGCAGCTAAGGTTAAAAGGATCATTGTACACATTTGTATCATTGTGTACCCTCTGGCTAACAGTATGATGAGGAAAACAGATGCAGTATCTAAGAATTTCATTATTTTGCTGTCATTCTTGGACAAGAGGGACTCAAGAGTAATGCGTATGTTAAATCAAGGCCTTTTTCAAAGAATTTATTTAAGGAACTGTTGTATAAGATGAGTACTGTGCTACATGTGCAGCTATGTCTAGTTTGGGAACTCCATCCTCAAAGTTGGCAATTACACAGCTGGATTCCTCATCCACTTTCCTCTGTGATTTCTTTGAAAAATTTAGATTCTGCATTGCAGAGCCCCTTTTACTCAGTTGAGCAGAAAAGTTTATGCATCCAGATCCTTCATGCCATAGTGAACCTCTACTTCTAAATATACCCCCTATAGAAGACGGTGCTTCCCTTTCAAAGGAAAAGCAATTGCTAAACAGGAAATGTCCAGCAAGATGCAGAACCAAAAAAGGAGATTGTCAACTAACTAGGATCCTTTCTCCAGAGGGTGGTTTGCCTCAGGAAGACTGCTTCAACCGAGATGTGATAGGTGTAGAACATAGGTAATGGATGTATTCCAGTTTGGCTACAGACTTTTTGGGAGCAAGTGCTGTTCATGCATGGTGTTAGACACAGAAGTCAAACCGATGATAGAAAACTGGCAATAAGTGGTAACAGATGGTTCAACATGGTTTAACAGTTGTCTGTTTCTAGCCTGCAAGACAACTAATTGGTGCCTGATCATTAATCTCAACCCCTTAAACAAGATTTTACAGCATACTCCTCACAGGATAGAGATTGTGGAGTCGGTGAGATTTTCAGTTGTGAAGGGGAACTTCCTTGCCTCCACAGATCTTGTGGATATTTGTTTCCACATGCTCATTCATCCTTTGTTTTAGAAATACCTGCACTGCATTGGAAGGGGGAGATTTTTATCACTTTCTTGCTGTGCTTCACCATAGGTACAACACAAATGTTTACAAGAATGCATGCACCAGTAGCATGTTGGGTACATCAGTCTGATGTAAGGCTAACATGGTATTTGGAAAACTAGCTGTACTGGCAGAATCAACAACAGCTTTAATTTGAATTATGTTTGTAATATAAAATATTTTCTGGTGTCAAAGGTGTGCCAGTGTCAAAGATACACCCCAGTTTTTACCAGAAAATTTTTTGAAAAAATAAACAAATTAAGTTGCACTGTCACGAGTTGATGGCTTTGTATTAGGTGGTGTGCTCTGTGGATTCAGTCTGTCGCTGTCCATTTAATAGCACATTGATTATGATTTTTCATATTCATTGATTTCAATACTGTATTTATTGTTTTTCTGAAGTTGACATATCAGCAAACTGAAAACTTGAACAGATTACCAAATAACGTACATGGTTTAAACTACCCAGCTGTGTTTTGTAAGAAATTTTCTGTGTCAACATGTCTTGGAGCTTGCAAATGGATGAGGCTTCAGATATTGCAGTATTTCAAGTTTATGATAGTATCAGATGAAGGCTTTGCAACCATTTTGCTAAATCTTCGGTAAAGGAAAAACTAAGCACCACAATAGGAAGTATTAGACATACAAAATAACATTGTTTTGCAGTTACACTTTGTAAAAAGACCACATGAACATGACATCCCAAAGAGAAGAAAATAAAAAGAGTAAAGATTGAAATACTGAACACAAAATAAAAATATTACAAATAAGAAAAAATAAAAACTTTGATATTCATACCTGAAAATATTTTCGATATTGTTACTATCTGTAAAGTAACATATGGATGTTTAAGATAGACTTATTATAGTAAGATTTACCAATAAAGGAATTACAGTACTCTTTAGTTACATATTTATTGTTTTACTTTTTTTATGATACGTTTGTTTATTTATTGTTTTAACATTTACAGGGAGCCCCCTGTTATCAGTGTTTTGGTTTTACAGCACTTGGCTAACAATGTTGTTAACCTGAGTTTTGGGGACGGTAAACGATTTTCAGCATCAGTCAGCGTTTATCGGCGTCAGCCAGTGTTTTATTGGTGTTGGCAAGTGGTTTATTGGCACTTACGATGTAATATAAAATTGGGGAGCCCTTCTAGGGAACAAGGAAGTTTCCGGGATATGGTCCCTGGAACAAAGAAGTTGGCATATCAACATCAAGGAGTTGAAGGCGATTCATTTCGGACTACAGTTATTCGCATCAAAAGTTTGCAACAAGACAGTGGCAGTCCACTCAGACAACACTGTCCTGTCTTATATCAAGAAACAAGGAGGGACTCACTCTTTCTTCCTCTGCGAGGCAGCGAGGGCCCTTCTCCTCTGGGCAGACCAGAACCAGACCAAGATACTTACATGTTTTATTCAAAGGAAACTACATGTATTAGCAGACAAACTGAGCCGCCAAAGACAGGTCCTTTCCACAGAATGGACCCTGGATCCGCTAGTCTGCTTAGACTTATGGAAATGTGGGGAAAGCCATTCCTGGACCTCTTCGTAACCTCCAGGAATCATTGCCTTCCGTTGTTCTGTTCTCCAGCCCCGGACCCACTGGCATGGGCAATGGACACCATGCTACAGGACTGGTTGAACAAGGACCTACAGTAAACCTCCCATATTTGCGGTCTCACAATTCTCAGACTCACCTATTTGCATATTTTTCTGTTGAACATATATAAACATTATTCATGTGAACATTCATCTATTCACGGTATTTTTCACTGAGAAATATTCACTAATTACTATATTTTCATATAATTTTCATGACTAAATGCACTTTTTGTGATAAAATTATTAAAATACTCAGGTATAAAATTTTTAGAGGTTTTTTGTGTTTAAACTATCAAAATAGGCAGTTCTATGTGTTTCAGAGGGGTTTTAAGTATTCGGGGATTTTAGCTATTCACGGGTGGCTGTGGTACGCATCCCCCACGAATACAGGGGGTTTACTATATGCATTCCCACCATTCAGCATGGTTAGGGAAGTTCTGAACAAATTTCAGTCCCACCAGAATGCAACAATGACTTTAATAACCCCATTTTGACCTCAGAAGGAGTAGTTCTCAGATCTCCTCAGACTACTGGTGGACTTTCCAAGGCTACTCCCTCAAAAGCCAAATCTACTCAGACAGCCTCACTTCAGACGCTTCCACCAACGATTGTCCATTCTGTCCCTGACAGGATACAGACTGTCAGGAAGCTCATTAGAGCGAGAGGTTTTTCAAAAGCAGCTGCAGAAGCTATTGCTAGGTGTAGACATCAATCCTCTAGCAAAGTTTACCAAGCCAAGTGGACAGTTTTCCATGCTTTGTGTAGCAGACATAACATCTCGTCTTCTCAGATGGCTACGGCAGAGATAGCAGACTTTCTGCTATATTTGAGGTCCTCTAGAAGTCTGTCTTCCTTTACCATTAGAGGTAACAGGGCCATGCTGGGTTCTGTTTTACACCACTGGTGTAGATCTGTCTGCAAACCACGATCTGTCTAATCTCATCAAATCATTTGGAACATCCAAAAAGAAGAAGGTAAAGGGAGTCTCTTGGAAATTGGATTTGGTTCTGAAATGGCTCTCTATTTCCCATTTCGAGGCCCTTCATTCAGTACCGTTAAGGGATCTGGCTAAGAAGACCCTTTTTCTTGTGGCCCTAGCAACTGCTAAGCGAGTTAGTGAGCTGCATGCCATTGATATGAGAATTGGCTTCTCCCAAGGGAATGCAATCTGTTCCTTTACCCTCAGGTTTTTAGCTAAGAATGAGACCCTGTCTAAGCCCTGGCCTCGTTCGTTTACCATTAAGAACCTAATGGAAATATTGGGCCCAGAAGAAGAAGAGAGAGTTCTTTGTCCTGTGATGGCATTAAGATAATAGTTACACAGGACTGAGAAAATCCTTGGACCTTCAAGTAACCTGTGGTGCTCAGTTAAAAATCCTTCTCGTCCCCTTTCTAAGAATGCTTTGGCATTTTTATGAGACCTTTTCTCGGAAGCGCATTGCCATATTGGAGAGGACATCTTGCCTTCCGTTAAAATAAAGCTCACGAAATCAGAGCGGTCGCTACCTCGTTAGCTCTTAAGCATAACTTATCGCTCTCTTCCATTCTTCATTAATATTTTGGAGGTGCAAGTCGATCTCTGCAGCTCATTACTTGCGTGAAGTGGAAACAGTGTATGAAAATTGCAGTACCCTGGGTCCGTTGTCAGTGGCTGGCATGGTTTTGGGGGAAGAAGCATAGGAAATATCACTTCCATTCTTTTTTCTTTTCACCTTGATATGGGTTGTCGAGTCTTAGGGGAGCCTGGGGGGCCCATGTACCTGGAGTACCCACCAGTTTTTTTTTTTTTAGTGGATGGATGGTGGTTTTTTATTATGTGGTGTAGGTGACAGCATTTCTTGTCTGGTTGTTTTATTGGGGTACTGCGCCCAGGGCAGGGGCAACTATTGATGCTTTGCTAGCCTCAGAAATGTCTTTCATTGCAGAGCTCCCACTAGAGTAGTAGGTGTTACACTGCTATACTGCCACACCACTACAGGTTAAGATGAGCACCAACCAGAGGCAGTATCAACCTGCAGTAGCTCTCTTACCAGGTAAGGAAACAACAAGTATTATATCAATGCTGGCAAACTTTCTGTTCTCAAATTCATTACCATAACTAATGTTTTGGGGTAGAATATGTCCATGTATCCCACCTCCTGTCAATGTGGGATTCAGCTATGTAATTGTTTGGTAAGTTACGTATATAAAATTGACATTTTTATGATAAAATAAAGATTTATATATACTTACCAAGTAATTATAGAATTGGAACCTTCTCCCCTCCTCTCACATTAACATAAGGGCACAAACAAATTGAAGCTCTTTGCTGA
This sequence comes from Macrobrachium rosenbergii, assembly GCF_040412425.1. NCBI lineage: Eukaryota > Metazoa > Arthropoda > Malacostraca > Decapoda > Palaemonidae > Macrobrachium > Macrobrachium rosenbergii. Next base: position 17,608,232 of record NC_089776.1, on the reverse strand, counting down.
GTTATTCATCTCTTTCCCAAAAGTGGTTGGGGCTAGTCACCTACCGCAAATTTCAAAATTTAAGCTGCTGTGTGAATTGAAACTATAGCTGTGTAATTACTTGGTAAGTATATATAAAACTTTATTTTTTATCATAAAAATGTCATTTTTATTTTAGAAAAGCTGCATTTTTAAAGAGATGGCTCTGTGCCAAATTTTTTTTTATTCATCCATCTTTCCAACAGAATGGGATTAGTTAATAACATTGAGTACCCTGTCCTATACAGCACTTGCAGATTAAACTGGTGATCTTTTATCTGAGTTCCTCAGTCTCTTGAATTAACATGGTCTGGTGTTGTGATGTTTGACTGAAGAGTAAACCTAGCAATTGCATCAAACTGTAAAGCATTTTAGGGAGAAGCAGAGATCTATCAGAGACAATAAACCCTTTGAGCAGAGACTGATATTCACCTATCTTTGCGTTTGCTGCCTTCTCTCAGAAGTGAGGAAAGATCTCTAGGACTAAACAAGTAGTAACTCTAATGGTATTATGAGTGCAAAAGTATTATAGTCCATCCAATTCAAGACTGAACAGCAGTTAAGGCACGTAAGAGTTTCATAGAACTGATTCCTTTGGATATGATAAAGCTTTGTTTTATGTAACAATTTTATTTTGTAGTTTATTTTCTAGAAAAAGTCAGATTGTGTTATCACAATGTGTATATTTTTTTAGTTTATTATCATATTTTTACTTACTTTTTAACCTAATTTAGGTGTGTTTATCAATTGAAACTAATATCTCTCTGTTGTAAAGGTGTCATTTTGGCTATATGACCATTGGTAATTGCTTGTAGCAGCTCTAGAAGAAGAGGAATGAGATTCTGAAGAGGCCTCACATAACCTCTTACATGAAGGGGCTACAAAGTCCCTCTTCCTCCAACGTCATATGGAAATGGACAGAAGAGACGATGAAGACAACGAGGATGATGATGATGAAGATGAGGATGGGGATCTACGACGTCTCTTCTTAGATTCCAGTAACTGTGCGACTGAACTTCTTCATAAAAATACCTTAGCCTGAATGAGTCAGAAGGTATAGACATAGAAGGCACATGGATGGAAGTCGATGGAAACGACATGGATGGCGACAGCATTTAGCAGGGAGCAATGAGACTTATTGCTCTGGAGGCCGATAAGAGGAGAGCTATTGTAAGGTGAGATGATGTCACAGAAACAGTAGACTTGGAAACTGTCATGGTGGATGACACTGGGATGCAAGGATATGCAGTGAGACAATAGGCTAGAAAGGTTTGGTACCCCTGGTAGGCCTAAAGACTCCCAACGCTCAGTCAGCTTCTGCGCATCTCTTCCTGAAAAGAGATGGCGTCAGTAACTTAGATGCTGTGACGTCAGTTTTAATAGACATAATCAATCAATCAAATCCTGAAAAGAGAGGACAAGGGGGAGCTGCCTCCTCCCTCGCACACACACACACCCACACACACCCTGCGAAAGAACAGGGGCGGCCAAATCAGTTATCAGATCTCCCAAACCCCCAGTTGAATCTTCTAAGGGCAAAGCAATAGAAGAAAGCAAGGGAGTAAAATCTTCCTGAGAAGAAGAAGCAGCGAGAGGAGATTTATTAGGTCTATTTAGGTACAGGTGTGAGTATTTAGGATATCATTTCCATTAGTTAGTACCTGCTCAGTTTGCTAGTTTTTGAGTTTGCATTACTAAGGTATATCATAGAGATATTTCATCACAATCCCCTTAAACATACATAGTGTATGCCTAATATTAATGTTCTCAGGCTCTTTGTCTGTCACACAGAGAAAGGTAATCTCTAGGCACATACCCTCTTGATCCTGAGGTGTGTCTTAATCGCCTTCCTGTTATCAGTAGCTCTTTCCACTGCCCTGCAGGTATTTGGTTCACAGAGGAACACTATTCCACCATTTTTTCTAATTAATTTTCTTGTTCTTAAATAATTATCATTTATTATAGCCATTTTTCACTTTATTGCACTCATTATTTGATGAGAGAGCAAACCCTTCAGTCAGCAAATACTGATCATTTGCCAGTGCTGTCATTTGGATTGCCAGCTTTATAAGGTGCAGATATCTGTGAGCAATAATCTTTTTAGGTTTTTTACAGTATTTACATGATTTTAGTCTGTGAAATCAGTGCATTGCATATAATTTTGTAGTTTAATATTGCTTCTAGTGACAGTGTAAGGACTGGGGTATGAGCGACATACTGGCTGGGTGTTAACTGGTTTATTGGTTGTTCCTTACTGAGAGATGTACAGAATCTTGGAAGATGTTATTGACGCGTGCGAGCGGTAATGTAGCGTCTACACACAGACAGGTAAAACAGACATAAAAGGTTCAGACATCTGTGTTTGTCGGCAGACAAACAGATGGCGATATCAAGAGACATGATTAAAATACAATGATGAAACATACATCAGTGGAAAGGCCAGGAAATTCTACATATGGTCAATTGCTTGAGATTCAAGACAGATTAATGGATACAATGCAGTAGCATAATATATGTGAAATGGAGAGACATTTGGCGTCTTCACAAACAGAAACACACGTACAGTTTGATACAGAAGATTCGTTGGAACATTATGAGTACATGATTAGAATGCTTGCATGGCACTGCAAGTAGTGGTGATTGTACATACATTAGGACAACAATGCTTAGGGAGAAACAGACGGAAATATTGTATGGTTGAAATAGCGTTCCTGTAGAGAAAGAAAACGAGACGCTGGCTTTGTCCTGTCCACTGCGATGATGACGATTGACGAACACACGAACACACACACGTGTTTGGAAGAGGCAGCGTCGGGGCTCTTACAAGTACTCTCCCCCAAGACGTGTGTAACGTCTGATTGTTTGGAAGAGACGGCGTCGGGGCGACGGGCTCTTACAACAGCTTTACTGCTGACTAGCTTACAAATTGTTTTATAATTAGTGCTCAGAAGTGTTTTCTGGTTTGTGCAGCCACTTTCTTTTCAATTTTCATTTAATATACTGTATTTGTGGGTGGCAGAATTTTATTACTCTACTTTGAGGGTAATGTTGATACAGTATTTGCTTTGTACGTACCTCATTTTTACCATGCATTTTGTAGGCCCACCTTCTTAGCGTTAATATGTTTAGTTGTCCTTAGGTAGGCTTTTGTATTTTCGTGCATCAGGTTTATTTTTCTTATATTTGCTCATGTTAAATTATTGTATCAATGAAATTTGTGACCACATGAAATTATACCTGATGTATATGAGATATATTAATCATGCTACTAGTCTAACCACTTATGTAGCAGGATATATTACTCTTTTTTGTATGTTGCATGTGCTAGTACCTTTTTTGCACTGTCATTGTTGTGCTTTGATAATCCTGTGCTTTTGTATGTATTTGCAGGATTTTTAGCAGCCATTTGTCTTTGCCGCTCCTCACCTATGAGAGACGAGCTGCAACTGTTCACCCAGACAGTGTTTCTGCTAGGTCTAGTCGCTGCATGAGTCTGCTGCAGATGTATTAGGTTTAGAGTCTTCGGTCTCCAGGTTAGCAAAAGAGCCATCTTCATCACTGGTCATGGTAAAGTAGCACCACCTCAGATTATGTCTCAAACCAATTCCCACATATTGTCCTGTGGCAGACAAGCTTTGCCTGCTGACCACTCCTCTCCTCATGCCTTGTTCCTCATCTGCCTTAATTGCTGCCTATCATGTCCACTCCACTTCTGCCTTGCCTGCTGACTGGCATACCTGCTCACAGAATGAGACTGCACAACCACAGCAGATGATAGACATGACTCTCTCAGTTATGCCTCTTCATGCATTGACCGCTGCCCTCCAAGTGACTGTGACTCCAGCAGCAACTGCTATTTCAATTAGCAACCTTTTACTGACTGTAACCACTTTTCCAGGTGTTGACATACCTGTGCCTGCAGCTGTGCCTCTCCCATAGCTTAAAGACAAAGCACTCTCATGACTTCCCAACACCAGTCACTGTTCAGGCAGAGTCACCTTCAGTGCCCAGACCTACCTTGTCAGAGGCCACACCTTTGATCAAGAAGAGAGCCAGCTACGTGCCAGCAGACGCCAAGACCATGAGTGTATTGCGCTGGGGCAGCTTACTTCAGCTATGACCTTGAAGGTTTCTTTGGTTGAAGTAGTGCCTGGGATCATGGAGACTGGTTATGGCAAGTGTAATGACTGTAACATTTCTTTTTGATATAAGGGTTCCAGCAATGGCTCACTCCATCCTAAGGAGAACTCTACTGATCATGATTCTGTAAGCTCTTGGACTAAGGACAACAGCAGTCAGCCTCAAGATTCAGTGATTCTTTTTTGGACTCTATTCATCTTCACAATGGGTTACCAGTATGGGAATTGCAGTTGACCAGCTCTCTTCAGGGATGCTTTTGATCCTTGGCATACCATCTCTTCCTCACTATTTTTCTTCAGTGACACTTTTCTGCCAGCTTCTCTGGTCTCATCAGGAAAGAAGAGCTAGAGAAAGTCATCATTATCAGAAACTAGTTTGGCATATCAACTTCTTCAAGTTAAAGTCCATTTTTTAAGGCTTCAACTCCTCTAGACCGTATTTCATACAATTGCGTTACCCTTGGTGAGCCTAGACCATCTCTCTGACTAACAGAGCCATATTCAGCTGTAAGCTTGGTACTCTTACTGCTACTACTGCTACTACTGTTTTCCTACCACTTTTTTGACTCCTGGACAAATTTGAATGACACCTACCAATACCAACCACATTAGACATATTATATATAATAATATCTGGAGTAGTCCACATCAGTAAAAGAGTATAACTTCTAGTATCTTAGAGTGATTAGGATTTCTTGAACAGAGTCAAAACTCTCAACAAGATATCTCGCAGAGTTTTTTCCCAAATTTTTTGTTGAATGTGGTGAACATTAATAATTCCATCAGTGTTTGGATGTACAAGATCATTTGGTGCTTTCCTAATTAACTTCAGCACATGAAATGGCCTGTAATCTTATATTCTAGTAATTTACTGACATTCAAATTCACTTGTCTTTAAAGTTTTCTGGCCAGTTTTAAAACTTTCAGAATGTGAATTACCTTGCAACCATAATTATATGGTCTCTGCAATCACTAAAGGTACATCATTTTGAGGATATTACCTAGTCAGTAAATATTTAGTAGGTAACATATGAATTTTACTGTATGCATAATAGTTTTAGATAACTGATAAGGTCATTGTGTACAATGTAACAAATTTCTAAAAAATCTAATACTGTCCTGTGAACTTTTACATCAGATCCCTTGCTAGACGGTTTATACAGTTTTCCAGGTAAATCAGCAAAACTGAAAACTATTAAATTCTGGGCCATTATCAGTTGATATTTGCATAGGAAGCTTTAAAAGTCATGGGTTATATGTTGATTAAGGAAATCAACTATGATCTTAGATATCACATTATTTAGTTGTTCTACAGGCAGGCATTTTAAGTGATGATCAACTAAAACTCATAATCCTTGATATTCCTAAAATACTGTAGGCACGCCCACTAAATTACTTGCTATTAGATCTAAAGGGACACTAATTTGATTTTTTATAGTAGATAGTAGCTTGATTCTAGCTGTAGGCTTGTTCTTTTGGTAAACCTCACACACAGGTTAGACATCTTTGATATGTTGCATTAAGGTATCAATGAGTTTCAAAGACTTAATTTGAGCCATATTTACATGGGTTTTTAGAGGCATGCTTACAAAAATCAAATGACACCAAACGCTCTCAAAATTCAGGGAGCATTTGCACTATTTACCCCTCTCATCAAAGGAGACTTTACTTGTTGTATGCTTGGAGTCCTAATCTGATTTTGATACAGTTCTTCAAAAGGAATAAAAGACAACCTTTACAGAGTATTGTCAAAATACTTAATCCAAAGAATTCACCCTTCAAAAGACAATTTCAGCATCAGACAATGAAGAGAAATTCATGGATAACAACAAACAGCTATAGTATTTATTTGATTAACTGAAATAATGCAAAAGGAAGCTCCCTGTCACATTCTACCCCAGAAGATATTCCCAAATTTACTCCAGCTATAATATCTACCTTAAATTATGCACCATTGATTTCCGTCGTTTCCTAATGCAATAACTTTATCCTTTTCCAGTCCTTACCATTTTGGATGGAAAAGCAACTAAGTCACTAATTCTTTCCAAAGAGCCTGTGTAATTTTTGGGAGATCACAAACCAAATCATGTCTCTTTATGTCACCAAACAATTGGCAATACTGTGCCTATCTAATACTGTAATGGGTCAGACATTTATTCTCTTCCACCAGGAACTTTCTCCAAAACAGCAAGCCAGGTGGCATTGCTTTAATTCCAAACAGAATACCTTCTAATTCTTTCTCAGTTGTGGCATACAGTACCTCCTTTGTGTCTTGGCTAGGGCATTAGATGCACGTTACTATCTTAAATTGCCCAGATTATTTTTTACCCAAACATGCAGTTTTATACTTACTAGATGCATCTACAGGGTATGTAACCCTGAAGGTGAAACATCTTTTGAATAATCCGGAAAAGTCAATTCATTATCTAAAGCCAACCGATCTTTCAAGTTCTTGAAAAGGTCTTCTATTTTGTGAGCAAACTTACTTTGAAAGCTGACAAAACCCAGAATTGTGTAGCCCTTTCACACATATAGGTTTGGGGAACTCTTGAACATTTTGGGTAGGTTTTGGTAACCATGAGACTCCTGCATCCTAAAAATTGGGTTTTATTTTTATGCCATGTAGGATAAGAGTTAAAACTTTATTGAACATTTGTACATATTGTTCAAAATCTGTTCATATGATTAGAATGTCTGCATAAATGATGACCAGGCTCCTGGGAACATCACATAAATTCTTGCATTTGCCTTTGAAAAGTGGCAAGAGGATTACATAACCAAAAGGGCATCCCTTAAATATGCCAGTGTCCCCATACTTGTTTAAAAGCAGTGTTTTCCTTATCAGATCAACTGGCTGGAGGCTGATGTTTCCTAGACATTTGACTGGATAACTGTCTGGGTGCACCACATTGCCAAGGTCTTGTTCAGGTACGGTTTAAAAAACAATAACCTGAACTGGCTGCAATGGACAAGCTTCTTCAGTGAGACAATATGACTTTGCAGGGCTTGCCATAATTTGGCAGATTTCCAGACTCCTTAAAGCCCAACCATTCATGAAAAATAACCCTTAAATGAAAGTTAGTCAAGGTAGATTTGCATTACCAGGTAACAGAAGACAATTCAACATTGTTATTAAAGCAACATAAGTGGAGAGTGCTGAATAATCTGTCTTCATTTGCAAAACTGAAATTACTATCCCAGCATTTTGGAAAGGAAGTCCTAAAACCAAATATGAAAGCTTCCACAGGGGATCTCTCTTTAGTATTACAGTACAGTAGATCTCATGAGCCACAGAAAGGAGCTTTCCTTCCGGACATTAAAGGATGATGGTTTTCCCCCCCCCTTGCGTTTGCATCTTTGTAAGAAGTCAGTGAGGTACACACCTTGTCAATTTAGGTTGCACACACAGAAAGCTGGAGATTGGAAGTTCTGTCTCTTGCTACTGATTTTGTAACCAAGATCCAGAAGTTGGGAAAAGGAGACCATTTCATAGCATTCTTTGCCATCCCATCACTTTTAGGTCATGCCTAAGAGATCTTTTCCTCTACATAGTCAGAGCTTTGTGCCTTTGGCTTTGTATGATTAAAGAATCCAGAGAGTACCCCAAGGCTCTTCCAGTATGTGGGCAGGAACAGAAAGAGAATAATAAAGAATGTTTTTTTTTTTTTTTGCTCAGAAGAGTTATTTTGTGGAAGATGAAGAAGCAGCTCTTTTTAAGGCTACATTGTGTGAAATTGGGCTTTATCCACGTCTTTGATTTTCAAAAATAATCTTGATATTATTGTCAGGTTCATGAGGTGGTCAAATGACACTTGCAGATTTTTTTGAAGGGTTAGTATCTTATTAGACCTTATGTTAGCATCAACACAATTTGTGTTTCTGTAGGGTACTTTGGACAGTGGAGACTATCATCCATATTTCACCATTGAACCTCTCTTTCTCCCATCATGACATCCTAGACAACATAGACTTCATGAGGAATGTTTAGTTTTCCAATGGCACTCATTTGCAGACATTTACTTTACTTTTGCCATACTCCTGTCACTCAGACAGCTCCATAGCTAATGGATCAGGATTCTTTATACTGTTCAAGTACAAGACAGATTTGTCTTTTCTCAGTTCAGTGTGGGACCTTGACATCTAGATTCCTCCCCCACCTAAACTGAGATTAGAGCACTAAGTAAAAGGCTTATTGTGAAACAAATAATTAAAACAAAATTTTTTCTTATACAATTTTTATTTATACATAATTTCCCTCCCTCTTCCCTACGTTCTTGATGTCAAATGTGTAATAACACAAAGTACAAGCAGATGTACAATCCAGATTAACAGCAGGGACATATGGGTTTGCTTACTAATATGCATTTACACAGATGAGTGAATATTCTTCCTTCAGGGAAGTTTGGCTAGGATTTTTTGTTGAAAAAAATGGTCACCATAAGTATTGGATTTGTATGAAATAGTTGTTTGAAAACATTACATATTTGGCAAAAATTAATTGACTTGTTCAGCTGCAACAAGCTATTCTAGCCACTTCATCATAAGAAGCTAATATCCTGCAGATTATTTAACAAATAGCCTTTACTACGGAAGTAGTAGTGTTGTAATTGTGAATTGCCAAGAATAGCCAGAGCTACCTTTTCTTTAACATGGTTGGAGTGAAGTTGTTTCGAATAAGAGAAGTTGTATTTTAGAGAGTTATGGTCATTACATACCTACACAGTATCTGTAAATATACAGTTTTAGTTTAAATATCCTACTTTCACATATTTATTTTATGGCAATTTTATTATTATTATGAAATGATGAGTTGAAAGTAACGTATTAGTTTTAATTCACTATCTCGTACACTAGAATAATTTGTGCACTCTACATCTATAAAGAGAATTTGATATACAGTATATGCTAACTTGTATATTTGATCTCTTACTGTTAATGTGGTATTAGATGATGTTTATTGAACTTGGTAATATACCATGACATATTCATTATATATTTTGAAGTACATACTGAAATAGCTTATTAAACTGACATGTTTAAATACACTGAATAGTGCTTTTGCATATCAGTGCTATTACTAAAGTATTTATGCTCTAATGCAAATATTAAAAGTAGTTTGGAAAGTCAGTGTCTCCTCTTTTCAGTTAGGATTTGCTTTATCGACAGGAACATCTTTGCCATTATTTATGGAAGATGAGTTATCTCAACAGCAGTATTTATTTTTTTTGTGTGGTGGTCATATAGCTGTTGTCTTTTAGCATTTTCCCATATTGTAGTCTCTATATGGTGGTGTATGGAGTTTTAAGGATGTTTCAGGTGCATCTGTGTATGCTAATTGATTAGTTTAGCATTCTTCTGATCATCATGGTGTGTGCCCTCAGTTGTCAAAATGAGATTCTCTCCAAGAATTCTACTTATTGCCATCTACAACTAGTTGCATAATATGTAAGACAAGCTGGTAGATTAGCTGTATACAAACTGCCAGAATTGCATGCTCTGGCTTTACTTTTTGCCCCCTTCATGCTGTCAAGCTTTATATGCAGATATCCTCCTGTGTCTGTGAAATAGTCTAGATACCACTTATTGTTCATCATTTGGCCCTGTGAGATCACTGATGGATAAGGTGTTGGCATCCAATAGGCTGTAAGTAATTGTCATCTATGCCTATGATTTGAGTGATGTGCATATTTTGCACAATTATTACAATACTGTGACAAAGATTTACAGATTACCAAGTATTACCATGGCATAATGTTGAGGTACTATCAGAAACTGGAAATGCTTCATTTTCAAATGTGGATCCTGTTATAGTGATATTCCAATGCCTACCAGTTGAATTACTACTTTAGGTTTAAAGTCAACAGTCCCTTTATACCTAAGAAGTTAGATTCTTGAGAAAAAGGGATCCCACCTCTTTGTTCCATGTTTTTTTGTATACCAAGCATCAACTAATTAGGGAACAGAAAAGGGTGTCATTTCTAGTGAGGGTGTGTAGGTCACCATTCTCAACAATGGCCTTATTATGTTGACTGGATTACCATCATCTATTGAGGTTTCTGCACATTTTAATCACTTTGAGAAGGAAGTATTACCTTCTTGTGAAGTGGTATATAACGAAGTGGTATATAACAAACAATTATTCTTCATATTTCTATGAAGGTTACTACAAGCATTTGAGAGAGATCTTATTTATAAACTTGACCCAAAGAATTTTAGCATATTTAGATGCTTGTCAGGGAATGATGGCAGAGAGAGAGAGATTGATTGATTGCGATTGATTGATTTGTGAAATCTAGGCTGTTAAGCAAAATGAGGGCCACTTTCAGCTATTCAGTGCTTCAGATAGTGAAAGAGGGAGTTAAAGGAGTTGAACTGCATGATGAAGAGATCCATAAAACAAAGAAAATGAAGTAATTTTCTTTGTTTTATGGATATATATATATCTTCTATATATATATATATATATATATATATATATATATATATATATATATATATATATATATATATATATATATATATATATATATATATATATATATACTATATATATATATTATATAAATAATTCTACATTTTAAGTTTAAGTTTTGATGTAATAAAAATGCAGATTAGGATTCTAAATTTCAGATTTTTGCAGTTTCTTCTCTTTCTCTCTCTCTCTCTCTCTCTCTCTCTCTCTCTCTCTCTCTCTCTCTCTCTCTCTCTCTCTCTCTCTCTCTCTCTCTCTCTCTCTCTCTCTCAGGCGGATTCTTTACACTTGCTCCTATCAACAGTCTCTGCTGTTTATTGGTTTACAGCAAATTATTGTGGTCTTGGGGATTGGGAGGGGGTTTGTAAAGGCGAGGAAAGTGTGGCTGGCGAGAGGGGAGAGAGAGGTTTTGATTTTCGGACATCCTAGTCTGTTGTTTTGAGGGTTGTTCTCATAGGGTTGTAAGCTTGCTTTGGAATCAGTGCCCTGTACTGAAGTCTAATAAGGTGAGTTTTTGGTTATACATTTTTCGTGTTATTTTAATCTACAAGCTATCTAGGCAGTTTTGGTTAAGAATATGGCAACGAAAATCTCAACTGATATTATTAAGCCCTTTAAGGGCAAAGGAGAAGTAATTGCTTGGTTAAAAAAAGGTCAAATTTGTCGCTAAGGTCCAGAAAAAGATTGATGTGGCTGCATTTATTCCATTGTTTTTGGAAGGTGATGCATTGGCACTTGTATATTTGGAAATGAAAGATGACCAAAGTGATAGTGAAAAGATTGAAGAATTAGTGAAAGAAGCTTTTTCAGATGGAGCTTTTGTAGCATTTGGGAAAATAGCCAGTTCAAGGTGGACAGGGGAACAGGTAGATGTTTTTGCAAATGAATTGAGAAGGTTGGCAGGGTTAGCTGGGTTTAAGGAGGATGGGTTGGAATGCATAGTGAGGTTATAATCATGTGAATGGTATATATAGTCGCTCCAGTGCATCATTACAGCAGCTACCAGGAATACAGGGAATGTCAGTGAGTGAAATTACTAATAGAGTAAGATTATTGACTTATAATACATTCAGGGATGTTGCTACTGTGAGTACATATAGGTCCAAGTCTGTTGAGAGTAAAGCAATAGTTGGTGCGGCAAATGAGTTCGGTAGACAAAATTTTGATGAATTCAGGGGTCATTGTTGTGGGTGTGAAGGCCCACATATGCTGCGTTATTGTAAGGACAAAAACCAGTTGTGTGCTTCTGGTGCAATAAGGTGGGTCATATTTCAACTCAATGCGATTTGGGAAACAAGAAAAGGGGGACTGCTGTGCCAACAGCCTCCCCCTCAGAGGTGTAAGGGCCCTCCATTCAGGGTTACTATTTGTTAAATTGGAGGTGAATGGGCATTCTGTGATGGGTTTGGTGGACACAGGTTGTTCTACTACAGTTTTGGTTCACATTTAGTGGATAAAGTTAGTGGAGGTAGGGTCATAACTGCCTTTGATGGGAGAGAGACCTTATGTAAAGGTGAAACGTATGTAAAATTGAGCATTGATGATGTTGCAATTACTGTAATTGCTTTAGTGGGTGAGAAACTAATTGACAATAGTGATTTAATTTGGACATGAATGCAATCAATGGGTTTGGAGGTGTTACAGTGGCTGAGGGCAAAGTTCTGTTTGGTAAGGTAAGGTGTTCAGTGATAAGTGATAACTCGGAACATGGTGCTATGGCTAACACGTGGCAGTTCCAGTGTTGTTAAAATTGAAGATTAAGATTTTGTGGCAAGATTTGATGGTAGTCAATGGACAGTAGAGGGGTTCGTCAAAGAGTGAAATAAAGTAGAGTTGACTAATAAGATTAGTTGTTATGATGAAGGATGGGATGAATAGAAGAGAGGGGAGTTCAAGAAGGAAGTAGACAGATGGACTGAAGAGGGTATTTTGCTCCCCTGGGACAAGCAGATTGAGGATGGGGTCTTGCCTTTAATGGCTGTTGAGCACCCAACTAAAAATAAAGTTAGACCAGTGCTAGACTTTAGAAAGCTGAACAAGTTTGTAGAGTGTCATACTGGGGATGATGCTATTGATGTGTGTGGTGAGACCTTAAGGGAATGGCTGTGGTGTTATCAACTTGTAAATTATAAAGGGCAGACTTACTGTTTAAAAAGGTTGGGATTTGGGTTGAATTCTGCTCCTTGAATTATGGGAAAAATTTTGAAAACTGTTTTGGGGAGGAGTAAGGACGTACTTAAAACTGAATGGATTGATTGCTAAATCACCTGAGACTTTGGCTGCTGTGGGTCTTAAGATAAGTGAGAAAGTTGGTGTTTGGTATTTTGCAAGAGGTAATCCCATCCCAGAGATTTCAGATGAGATATAAAGACGAGAGTTGTTTTCAATTTGTGGAAAATTGGTGGACCACTACCCCAGTGCCAATTGGCTACGAGTAGCTTGTGGCTATGTGAAGAAACGAACAGGTGGTGGGTCATGGGACAGTAATGTAGACCCAGATGTTGTGTTGATGCTCAAAGAGGTTGTCCAGAAGGTAAATGAAGATGATCCAGTGCAAGGGCAGTGGCATATTTCTTGGTCTGAGGATGGGGTTATTTGGTGCAATGTGAGTAGTTTAGCATTGGGAGTTGTGTTGGAGATTGGCGGTGTTGTGGTTGAGGATGCAGTTTGGTTGCAAAAGAAACATAACAGCAATCATTTTAATGTGGCTGAGTTAGAAGCTGTGGTAAAGGGCATCAATCTTGCCCTGCAGTGGGGACTAGAGAAATTAGAGATTAAGATTGATTCTGCTACTGATCTTGGGTGGATGATATCTGTTATCACAAAGGATAAGAGGGTGTGTACAAAGGAAGTAGGAGAGACGATAATAAAGCAACAATTTGGCATTGTGAGGGAGCTTACTGAAGAATTTGGATTAGAACTGAGGGTGACATTAGTAAGTATGGTGAAGAACAAGGCTGATATGTTGACCCGGGTTAAAAAGAACTGGCTCTTGAATGAACTAAAGAACCAGGTGGGCAGCAAGATGTGTTGTTTGAACACTATTGATCTGAGAGAGGAGCATAACAGGCATCATATGGGTGCAGATAGGACTATATTTTTAGCACAGAAACTAGACTCCAAAATTGTTAAACAAATGACAAAACATGTGAAAAGCTGTTTGCAGTGTCAGTCAGTTGGTCCTGCTCCAGTGGTGCATGAAGCAGATAGTGTGAATGTGGACAGAGATTGGAAGAGACTTGCCATAGATGTCACACATAAGAATGTACCATATTTGTCAATAATTGAATGCGCTCCTAGCAGATTTGCAGTGTGGAGAGGTCTGAAGAGAGATAGTGCAGAGGAAGTAGCAGATATATTGAATATGATTTTTCTGGAACTGGGTCCTATAGGTGAGAGTCTTATGGATAATAGTACAGTGTTCAGATTGAAAGTCCTAAAGATGATGTTGGATGGATGGAATATTCAGAGATATTTTCGCACCACCTATCGAACAAATGAGAAGAGGGGAGTCATAAGTCCATTAGAAGCTGTGTTTTGATAGAATATGACACGCAGGAAAGGGTTAGATGACAGTAGTGTTCCTCAAGGGGCTATCTACAAATATGAGTGGAGACACCCAGCAAAAGTGCCAGTTACTGTTACTGAGGATGTTGCTACTGTTCAGGTGGGAGAAGTGTGCGTCAAGCCTCCCCATGCACACTGCACTACTCAATGGAAGAAGGGGATCGTAACTGGAATTAATTCTAAAAATAATATCTGTGGATGTATGCCTCATCATGTGTTAGACTTGCGTGGGGTTGAGCTGCCGAGTTCCTCAGGGGAGTCTAGTGAGGAGGAGGTAAATGAAGAGAGGGATGATGATAACAGGAGATATCCTGAGAGAAAAAGGCGTGCAACTGTCTGGATAAGGGACTATGAGTTGGAGTGCCTGGAGGAGGAACTTTGAATTGGAGTAGATTTCTGCTAATGGTACTGTACACGGATTGTTATTGTTGTCTGCTTGTTTTTGTGTTTCGTTTGATGTTGTAGTTGTTCCACTGTAATGATTAAGAAAAATTTTTGTTCTTAGTTTTTGGTCTTAAGATCATGGGGTCATGTGGTCTTGAGGAATGGGAGGGGGTTTGTAAAGGTGAAGGGAGAGAGCATGGTGGTTTGGTAGAGAGAGTTTGTGGTTGTGGGATGTCCCAGTCTGATGTTTAGAGGGTTGTTCCCTTAGGGTTGTAATTATGCTTTGGAATTAGTGCCCTGTACTGAAGTCTAATAAGGTGAGTTTTTGATTATACATTGTTAGCGTTATTTTAAACTACCTTCCCTTCATTGTCAAACGGAAGAAAGGTCTTTCTGGCAGTCTTTAGGCCTGATGCTCTAATGTTTAAGAAGGTTTATATACCACTTCTAATCAGCATTTGTCATTGCCTTAGCTTTTCCGACTTTTACTGGTGTTAAAAATGCTCGTAAATGCCCGCGTTTATCTGTTTTTTACATACCTGCATTTATTTATTTATTTTCATTCTCTTTGCTGCGTTTTCTTTCACACAACCTTTATTTATTTGTTATTTATTTTCATTCTCTTTGCCATGTTTTCTTTCACACATTGGTGTTCAATTGTTAATATCTTTCATGCTTGTTTCCAATGAGTGTCTGCACATTTTAATGATATTATTATTATTATTATTATTATTATTATTATTATTATTATTATTATTCTATGGAATAAGTCAAAGGGTTGTGAACTTGTAGGGCGAAGTTCCCCAGAGTAGAATTCAGATTTGTAAAAGTAAGTAAATAAATATAAAAAGCAAAGTAAAACTAGAAAGACCACTCTTGACTATATATATATATATATATATATATATATATATATATATATATATATATATATATATATATATATATATATATATATAATGTAGTTAAAGTATGAAACTGTTAAAAAACTGTAAAAAAAAGTCATAATTATGCAGTAGTACTGAATGAATTAATTCCCAGTTAAATAATAGCGAAAATATCAGAACAGACAAATAAAGTGTGCTATAGCTTACCCCCAATCAGGGGAAACTCAAACCCAAGGCTGTAGAAGGGCTGTTAAACCCCAAGACTTGAGAATAAGAATTCAAGCAAGAGAAGAGTGTGGTATTTTTTGTGATGATCGATGACAGATTTGCATCTTGCACTTACACAAACACTATTCTGAAGGAACAGAGGAGCATAAAGATGTCAAAATCTTTGTTATTAAGAATTAAAGGATGAAGGTGGTTGATTCTCGCATTTAAAATCTGCACACTGTCCATGGATGAATGGATGACACAGGTGCAATCAAAAAGCCACAATATTAGCTTTTTGAAGCTTAAATCTGTGGAAATCACTAAGACAAAAATCTATGTTATTAGTTCAGATTTTGCTAACGGAGTTTCGAGTTACTGTGCGAGCTGTCCTAAAGAAGCTAAGTTTCTAATGGTATAACTATTGAAAGTGCATAGAGAAAGGAAAGCTCATCATCATCACTACAATTTTGACCAAGTTTCTGTTGTGTATAAAAAAGAAAAATGAAGGAGAGGCTCCATTGCATGGAGAATGAACCAAGTAGGGCTGAGTAAGCTTAAAAATGTTCACGGCTTGTAAGTAGTAACCTCAACACTTGAGAGGTAGTCTTTGGCTTTCGGTATAGCCCTTCCTGGAGTTTACTTTTAAAATGAATACCCAAAGAGCCAAATAGCCTTGAAAAAGACAAGTTCCGATATTTTAACTGCTTTCGTTTATGACTATAAGGACTATTATTCGTGAATATTTCAAAGTGAGCTTGATCTTGTTGACGGCAGTGTACAGTCCCGCAGGGATGGCTTCTTAAAAAGGGCGGAATAAAAAGAACTGAAAAGATTTTCAGAAGAAAGCTTAGAGAGAGTGTCCTGAAAGAAAAACGTTAGACATATGATTGGCAGGAATCAGAAATGGTTAGAAGAAGGTCAGGGATGAAAACAAGAAGAAAAAAAGACGATGAGAAAGGAAGACCTTGGGGAAGACTGCCATGAATAATAAAGAGCACTTGTTTGTGTATTTGTGCATGCATAAAGGAGCGGTGGTTGCGTGCTTACGTGTGTTTTTACACAAATGCAAACTCACGCCCGCGCGCACAGCCAAATTCCTGATAACTTAAAACCATTCATTCATTCTTGGTAAAAATAACAACACTGCAAGCAGAGCAAGAATGCAAAGCTTAGGCAGATCAACAGCGAAATTAAGTATTGGTAAGAAGTTACATCTTTTTCCATTTGTAAGCTGATATTTAGTTGTTCTAATGCAAGAGAGAGAGCAAAGAAAATTGAAGAAAATTCCCACCTAATAGCAGCAGGGGGTAATTATATATATATATATATATATATATATATATATATATATATATATATATATATATATATATATATATATATATATATATATATATATGTGTGTGTGTGTGTGTGTGTGTGTGTGTGTGTGTGTGTATGCATATTCTTCTTTATTATGTAGATTGCAGAACTTTACAGCAATCTCCCACAGTCTGGAGTCTTAAGTAACTTGCGTAACTTGACACAATTTCTTACCATCATACACGGGTTATTTACCTTCTCTCTACGAACGTTTATTATGCTTCTTGAATACTGAGGACCTTACTTTCTGAAACTTTAATTAGAACTCCATCTGGTACGTCCTAAACCTCCTTTTCCGTCCAGTTCTGTGGTAGCTCTCTCTCTCTCTCTCTCTCTCTCTCTCTCTCTCTCTCTCTCCGACACAAACACACTCGTATATACATGAAAATAGATTTGTTTAAGGATTAAATAGACTTTTGTTGCTTTTGGTTAAAGATTTATCTCTCTCTCTCTCTCTCTCAAATACATAGAACACCTTGTTTAGGATTATTTTCTCAAATGGGAACTCTCTTGTTTAAAGATTTTCTCTCTCTCTCTCTCTCTCTCTCTCTCTCTCTCTCTCTCTCTCTCTCTCTCTCTCTCTCTCTCTCTCTCTCTCACACACACACACACACGCTCGTATAAATATGAAACTCACCTTGTTTAAGGATTATTTTCTCAAATGGGAACTCTCTTGTTTAAGGATTTCTCTCTCTCTCTCTCTCTCTCTCTCTCTCTCTCTCTCTCTCTCTCTCTCTCTCTCTCTCTCTCTCTCTCTCTCTCTCAAATGAACATTAATTTAAATATTAGTCTGTCACTCACTTAGATGAAAGATAATTAATTTAAGAATTAATCTGGTTCTATGTAAAATTATATTGTTCGATCATTATTATATTTTCAAAATATATTTAACATGTTTATGCATCATCTCTCTTCTCTCATTAAAATTAATACAAAAATTCTAATATGTATATGTATATATATATATATATATATATATATATATATATATATATATATATATATATATATATACATATAAATTTTCATATTATTTATTTTCTCTATTACATCTACACAGTATAATATCCTTATCAGCCTTATCTTGAACCACTTCATCATTAACAATATAAATCATGTTAAACACCTTCGACTTGTTATCATTCATCTCATGAATGTTTCATAAAACAGCTATTTAACAATATCTCTTTGTTTTTATCCTGTTACATCTTTTAGACCTGACCTACTCTCAATTTCCTTTCCAGCACTGAATGACCTCGTAGGTCCCAATGCTTTGCCTTTGGCCTAAACTCTACATTCAGTTCAGTTAGAAAAAGTAAGTTAATTGTACTTGGGCTCGACATGAAAAAAAAGGTACTTAATTACACCATCATTAAGATTACGTTACTTTGCCAAACACTGGATTAATTCATGCTAAGCTTCTTAAGCAAACGAGAAGACAAGTTAAACTTAAATTTATTTTTTTCAGTGCCACAAGAAGAACCGCACCAGTCTCTTTTAAATGTACATGGATCTTTTACCGAAAGTATGTCGTGATACTAATTCTATGCACAAAGCCTGTGTGTCTTGGTATAGCCTATCTTATTTGTTTCTCTCTCTCTCTCTCTGTATATATATATATATATATATATATATATATATATATATATATATATATATATATATATATATATATGAAATGACAATCTTAAAATTCACCAAGAAATTGAAAAAGTCAGTAGCCTACCTACTTTTCTCCGTCGGGAAAAGGAGGCAGTAAACAATTCAGGTTGCTCTACCGCTCCGGCCTCCAGCGACTACTTTCAAGAGTTCTTGAAAAGGGCGTTGGAGATCGGGACAATAGAGCAACCTAAATTATTTACTGCCTTCCTTTCCCATATACTTGAAACACATACACACACATATATATATATGTGTATATATATAAAGTAAAAGCATGATATGATAATAATATTTTTTTAGGAAAGATATATACAGTATGTTATATGCCACAGTGTCAAAGGAAGAGACGCGTGGTGTTCCATTTTACGACCATAATCATCATCATCTTTGTTTATTTTGGATTGCTTGCTTTTGGCGCCCATTTTAGTGGGTCACATTTAATTGTTGATCAACTGTTGTGGTTTCTTGACTCAGTGTTCTTCCGTGGTATAAGTTAAGGATACCTTAGTTTAACCAGACCACTGAGCTGGTTAACAGCTCACTATTTTTGTTTAAATATGACATGATTGTCTTCCCAAGTGTCTCCGGGTTTCCACACCCTTTTAACGTTCTTGTTGCATCTTATTGACCAGTTCGGGAGGCGGGTACTCAAAGGTCCTTTTTCATGTATCCGTTGCATTTTGAATGAAATAATTTACTTGCGTATTTGCCAGTTTTCTATTGTGTTTTATTATTTGGGTGCATATTCTGTAGATCTGTTGAGTAATTTTTATTTATTCTTTATTGCGATGTACTCAAATGCTATGTTGGGCATAACCTCAATCCATTGAGATTTACTTTTTAATTGCTTGTCTGCCTTGTTAATTAAACCTTGTGCTGTTAGTAACTAATATGTTAGACCATCATGAACTATGTTACTGTAATCCAGTCTTTTGATTACATAGTTATGTACAAGTATTTTAAACGCGTCAGTGTTTAAGTATTTCTTCATGAAGGTTATATTTCTTATGTAATGATGTACTCGCATCGCTATATTCATTATTTCAGCTGTCATAGTTAGGCATTCAAAACTAGTGTTTCGAAGTTCCTCACCTTACGATTAGAATTTCTGTGATACTTATTAGTAATACTGAAAAATCAATCCCTGTTTGGTTTATTTTTGACTGCTTTAATGAGTTTAGTTTCAATATTTTTCTGCTCATTTAATTCTCTGTCTTCCATTATGCTCCCTATTTTGGTCATATGTTTAGTGTGGTCTCTTACCCAGGTAAAACAGTATAACATCTGCGAAAGATATACATTTCTTCACTTTTTTCACAGCCCACGATAATTCCTCTTCTTTATCGACATTATGAAAAAAAAAGAACTGTCGTTGTGAGAACTTTCCCATCTGCAAGATGGTTTTAACATATCGTTGGGAGTCATTTAGTTTTTTACATTTATCCTAAATGCTCTCGTTAGTAAACATATCATCCGGTGTAATTTTCCAGTCATTATTATTATTATTATTATTATTATTATTATTATTATTATTATTATTATTATTATCTGGATATTTCCAGAGCCTGGAATACTCAGATGTGCAGAGACAACAGTGAAGAGGGAAGCTTACAGCAAAATATAACTTAAGAAAATATAAAAATAAGTACATAACTGCTTACAAGTAACATTTTCATATATGGATGTCATATACTGAATCTGCAGTCCACTTTAACCGACGTCCTTCGGTTAGGAACATAAACAGTTACCAAAATTATTATATATATATATATATATATATATATATATATATATATATATATATATATATATATATATATATATATATATATATATATATATATATATATATATATATATATATATATATATATATACATACATATATATATATATATATATATATATATATATATATATATATATATATATATATATATATTATATATATATATATATATATATATATATATATATATATATATATATATATATATATATATATACACACACATGTGCTTGTTTGTGTGTGTTTGTGTGTCAACACAGACTGGGAAGATTGATGTGGAACCCTATGAAATTTTAGAAACTAAGTCGTTTTACGATGTAGGATCCCTGTTAGTTTGTTAAAGGTAACAAAAGGAGAAAACAGTGCAAAACGATAAAGGAAAGGAAAACATTACCTAAGTACGGAAATGTAGCTATAAAAGGAAAAATGGCAACGTCACGGGTCTGGGACAGTGTTACAGAACGTAAGACTGAAAAATCGATTATTCTAGTCATGAAGTTGTCTGAAATTTGCTCAAGCACTAAATTAAACATGCTAAGTAAATTTTTTGTATAATAAGTATATTTTAGACTGTTGTATAAGAAAGCAAAGGATGGTTGTTGACTATTTTGAAAATGGCGCGCGCGCTAAAAAAAAATCGTCTGCTGCGCATGGCGAGTATATTTTGGGGTCGTTGTGCGCAGATGGCATTATGGGTAATCAGCTGCCATCTTCCCCTGGTCCCGAAGTTCAGTTGTGAACAAGCTTGATTAAAGATCAGGTGTGTGTGCGTCGTCTTCTCACGATGAATTCTACTAGTTCTTTAAGTGACGCGTGGCGGTTATAGTTTCTAGCATACCCCTGGAATCCCCGAAGTGTTCTCCCGATTGTGTGGTGGCGTTGAAAGTGTCGATATTGCTAAAATTATTCTTTTTCTTTAAAATATTTGAAATGTTTTAGTTATGTGGCTACCTGGAAATGAGTTGTTACGACAAACTCACACCATCTGAGGAGGAGGATTGTTTTACTGACACTCGTTCTACCAAGGCTTTACCAGGAGAAAACCGACTGTTGGTGCATCACTGGGGCCTATTCGAGTGTTGTCAGAAGATTATTACAACACTGCTGCCACCACCACTCCACACAATCATGTTGCCAGACCCCAGCTGAGGAGCGAGACTGCAGGTGAGGACGTCGTCTAATATCCCTTGCAGCAGTGGGAGGAGGAGGAGGAGCTGCGGCGGGGTTATCGAGTATAATTCAGCCTACGGCAACGACATAACCCTGTGCTAAAGTAGCGCTGGCGATTGTGCCAGTGGGATAAACCCTGTCACATTCAAAGAGATTTCTGTTAACCTTGTTGTCTTGCAGCAGAGGCCAGGTTTTGGTTACACTAGGCTACATGGCAACTGGATTAGCAACGGTAACCCATTGCCATTATCTGACGTTTAATCACGGTTGCTTTTATTGTCATGGAATTGTATTTATAGAAGCTGTTAAAGGCCAGAGTTTAGGAATCCATTGAATTGCAAATGGAGCATTAAAAAAAGTCACGTTATTGCACCGACTTTTGGATGTTCTCGAGCAACGGTTGTGTCAAGGTGTCTCGAACTTGTGGTTACTTAAACCAGTTCCACCTCTCGCCCTTCGAATTTTTCCTCAGTTTAGAAAATTGTTCAATATAATTCATACACAGTTATAAAAATATGATGCAGATCATTTGCGCAAAGCATACTTTAAGAATGTGATTGTAACGCGATATAATAACAAAATGTTGACGTTGTGGGGTCTCCGAATAACTCGTCCGAAACACCGCGTTCGGACTGCTTAGAGGTGTTCGATACTCTTGTTTACCCCTTAGCAACTGCTCACAGATGGCAATTGAGAATGTTGCACATCTAGTCATTGTAACGTCTTTCATTTGCTGTGAAGGCCGATACATGGGCAGTGTGCTTTGGTGCGGATTTATAGCTTTTGGGGTTATTTTGAGAAGAGTTTTTATGAAAGAATAAGGTTTTAGTTGGTTCCGTTCGTTGTCATTGCAAGGTTACGGAATGTTGTGATGAGAGTAGTGTTTCTCGTAAACAGCATGATTGTTATCTAAACAGAATTGTGTTCTTTTTCATGATTGGGCCCATCCAAGTCCAGGGGATTATTTAATGTTGTATGTGTACTGATATTTCGTGCGAAGTCTGATAAGTAAGGTATATTGTTTACATTGATATTTTTGAACAGATCTCTGCAACTATTTTTTAGTCGTATGTACTATATTTTCGTGCAATGACGGGTTTAATTTTCTGTTATACATTTCTAGCCCTTTAACGTACACTAATTGATATGGTCGTTGTTATTTGCTCTGTATCCAAGAAGTGCCGAGGTTTGTTCACATTCACAGTACAGTATATACTTGTATATAGCAAGAGGCTCCCAGCTGTACAAGAATCACGAGAGAAAAGAAATGACAGTGGGAAAGCAGGCACTGGTAATCACAGAGGTACATTTTAACCAAACCTTACTTAGGGTTTTGAATCCTCCCTAGCAGTGGGGTTTGACCCCATGAAACCTCATCTCAAACTTTTACAAAAATTTCAGGTAATGGTAATTGCAAGTACAGTATACATCTAAACCTAATTTAGTGTTGACGTGGATCTTGCCCATTTTTTTAATAACCCTCACAGCTCTGGGCTGTAATTAATGTACAGTTGACTATTGAGAAAGCTTGTCTTAAAGTTTCAGTAACCTATGTCAGTTGTGGTATGAAATAACTGAATATTTTACAGACAGTTTGGGAAACACTTCATTTTCTATCATTTGAAGCAGAAAGAAGATTAAATTGAAATTATTACAAGAAATTAGTACAAACATTTTCCACTGTAGTCCTTTATGATTATTAGAAAATGTAAGGTAGGGTTACATGTAATAAGTACCTATTGCTGAATAACCTACTTAGGCAAATAGCCTATTCATGTGGCTAGCCTATACACGTTCATAATTGATTTATAGAAAGTGACCTGTATCCTTGGATATTTAGATTTAAACATCAGTTCAAAAACATCCAGGTATGAGGATGAACAAAGCTACAACATTGTCTCTAATGTGCAGAGCAATTTCTCTCTTTTTTACCAAGTTTGTAGCATGGGGGACTTTAGTCAAGAATTGGTAATTAAGATGTAAATAAGAATATTTTCCTTAAACAAATTACCTTGACCTTTAAATTGTAAGAATCAAGTATGGTTGTACAGAAAGTCAGATATGACAAAGAGATAGTTTTGGAGTATTTATATTATATGTATCTTTTGATTCTTATACTGTGTACACAAGATTTTAAGGGCATTACAGTCAGTTGTTGCCCCTTTTATATGCAATATATACAGTAAATATAGTAATTCCAAACTTGTTTTATTGTTGATGGTGTAATGGTAAAAGGTTTGACTTTTGTGATGGTGCTTCTCTGATATGGTTTTCAGAATGCAAAAAATTGTATACTGTTATTAGTAAATTTTATGATTATCTTCAGATTTTAAATTCCTGCAAATATCTTTGCACTGTAAATCATTTATTTCCTGGTAATTTTTGAATCATTTGCTGGTTTAGCCCATCCTAAAAATTCAGCACTGATGTAGGCTAATAATTTTCCTAGTGCTTTTGCATCTTATGTTATTGGAAACTTAAAAGTACTCAGGTCATACATACTCAAATGCCAAGAATTTAAGTATATAACCAGTATTGCTCCAGAAAGCAAGATACACGGGAAACTGACAATTCATTTTACTGCCTGCAGATTTTTGGAGAATTTTGTTGTTAACAGCATTCAAGTTGTTTGTGGAAACTGATTTCCAGTTATTTTTCTACCACCTAGGCTTTACTGTATTTGTTGATTATTGCAGTTAACATTTGTTCCATTCCCCATTGTAAGTAGTCCCTTAGGATACTGTTCTGATGCCCTCTGTTTTTCTCCAGCATTCTAAATTTTGGCTTTCTCAACCATCTTACATCTCACACTTTGTCTTGTAGAACTCATCTCACCTATGTATCTAAACACTGTTCTCATTCTCACTGCCACAGTGGCTTCTCTCTCTTTCTTATAGATACTGTACTGTTTTGGCTACAGTTCTATTAGGCTAAACTCAAGAAGAGAGTTCTTCTCCTGTCAGGCAACTTTGGAGGATTGATCAGACCACTTCTTCCTATTTGTCTCTTTGAACAACATTATTTGTCACATTTTATGGTTCAGGAACTGGTTCTTTCCTTCTGCTTACAAGCTTTGGAAATCTTTTCCTGCTTGTGTGTACAGTGTTTACATTTTTTACATAGGTAATTTCTTGTTCTTAAAGATTTTTCATGTTACTTCCTTTTACTTTTTACGATGAGTCTGGGTTAGATGAGTATGTGTTTATTTACAAGTTACTATTTTGCTCTTACTGAATCTCTTAACCCTTTGGTATTTCATTGCTGTAAGATTATGTCATCCAGTTCTCAAGCATGGAGATTCTGATGACATAGAATTATAAGTATGAAAACTTGAAAATTCTTTAAAAATAATTCCCACCTAAATTATTGCTGAATGAGCAGTAAATATGAGGTGCACAAGGCATGGACAGAATGAATGAGGAGCCAGGATCTGAAATGGTTAATTGTTCTTTCTTCAAAATTAAATCTGGTGAAGAGAGCATTTGTTTATGTTGGTACCTTACTCGAATATTAAGTTCTGTGCTTTTTATGCACAGTTTCTGTCTACTTCCAGTTCTATGTCTTCCTGTTGTTTTATGTTATAACAATAAATATCAACTCTTTGGAAAGTTCAGTGTTTCAAATTTGTCTTGAGAAAGGATTTAGATTGATGAGTATGCATCAAGAAAGTTAGGTATTTTTAGTTGTGAGTGTCCAGGCACAGGAGATATGATCTAGAAACAGTTACTTAATCTTTTTTTATTACATTTCCTTCAACCAGTGTGTTGGCTGAGTGGAACTAGCATGGAGTTGAATAGGACTCAGTACTAATAAAACTCTGGACATGTCTGTACCAAATTATTCCTGTTGTTTGCATCAGCAACATTTTGTCAGATTTCATTGTACAGATTAGCCTACTGGTATTTGTGTACTAATTTACAAATACTGTATTACAGAATCTTTCATTTCATTGAAATAGTAATGAGAGAATGTGCTTTCTCCTGTTGTTGATGAGAGGAGTTGTAAAAGTTAAATGTTTTGTCCTTATTTTGTTCAGAGGCTGCTGGGCCTTCATTTTACCTTATAATAAGAATTGCAGTACAGAAAGAACTTATCTCTGGATTGGTTTTGGAATATGGTAATGTTGTCAGTGATGTACTGCCAGATACCCTACCACTGTTGTTTTCAAATCAGTACTGAAGTCCTGCACCTTCAGAGAACTTTAAGCTTTTAGGGAGAGACGTAGACCTACCATTCCTCACATGTATTATGTTGGAAGTACAATATTGGGATGCCGCCTCAATCTTTTATGAGTGTCTTTGATCCTTTTATTTTGGATCAGTATCCAAACTATAGAAGATAGGTGAAATCTCTGTACTATATAAAACTTGCATTCTTCCTTATAAATTGTTCCCTTATTTTGGATTGTTTTTGTCTTTGAGAAGTGTATCAAATGCCCTCAATTATCCCCTACTGTCATCATAGAAATGCTTTGTGCTTTTTATTGTTGTTGACCTGAATATGTTAACTAAGGAGCACACTGGCTGGAAGTAGGGATTGAAAAGGCAATAAGAAAATTGCTGTAGCCAGGACAAAATGGAAGGAGACTGGACAATGAAAATATATACTGTAAATAGAGAAAGCAGTTTTATGATAGGATATATAGGGCTTGTACTACTCAATCTAACAGAAACTTGGAGAAGATTTTGAGATGTGATCATACACTAAGGTTCATTACCAACATTGGGTCGGAAGATTGTAATATAAATGAGGGAGGAGCAGAGAGATATAGCTGGAAAATTGAGATCTCAAAGATCGTGATGGTTTGGACATATGATGACAAAAGATGAAAAACAATTTGTCAGAGGAAGTACATAGTATGGGGGTTTAGGTGGAAATTAAAGATCTTGCACATCTAACCTAAAAAGGGAAAATACTGTAAGACATAAAACATTAATGATGAGGATGATGGACAATCCTGTCATGATACTGTGTATAAACCCCTTCCAGTATCCACAGAGTGAGTAATAAGCAGCATTTAACAAGATCACAGCAGACTTACGTAGAAGAGGACCCTTTTTTGTGGGTACTCTATAGCAAATTACACCCATTTCCTCAAATTTTGTGTACCTAGTTATTAATTACATGTAGCCTAGCTATTCTATTTTACACTCATAGACTTTTGCTCCAGTTACACATTAACACATTCACATAGGGCTTCTATTTATTGGAAGTGTAAGGCCGTTAGGAGAAGCTTATGGCCATTTTGCCTGTTGTGTGGGAATTTATGTTCTTATGAATAGTGTTTCCCAGTCACTTTCAACCAAGTTTGGTAGATATGACTGTAAATTGTGACCAGATAAGGAATAATGTTATGGATTCAAGGAGATGATTTGCTCTTATTTTAACTTTACCTACTTTCCCTCTTTGCAGGTAAGGTTGAGATTTTGACAAGAGTAGCGCAAAGAAGAGGGAACAAAAGTGTCACTCTTTATTGTTTTAATGTCAGGAGTATAAAATGTATAGCCAATATGCAAGAATGTATTGTGTATGGCAGAAGTGCTAGGGTGAAAGGAAATTTACCATTGCATATGTCTTTCTCTGGCACAGGGTCAAGCAATCATCCAGTAACTATGAAGGCAACATTGAGGAAACCACTGAAAGTTCGTCAAACTAGGGATGAGAGTTTGTGATCTTTACCAACATTCAGGAGTAGCTCTAGGATATGTCTAGTTTGGACTCTTCACTTCCAAAATCAGATCCCATACTCACTTGGCAGCAGTAGCATGGGCCATTAGGTGCTTGTGCATTATAGGTTACTGAGCATTGAAGACAGCTGAAGTCACAATCAAGCCAGGATGGTTTCAGAACATTCTGAGGAATTTTTTATGCTGCTACATTATCTGTAGTTCATACAGTCTTTTACCACTCAGGTCAGGTTGTTAACAGATTACCCTAATGAGGATATTCACCAAATCTGAAAAATAATCCTTTAGCAGCAAGTGACAATAACTCAGCCCATGGATATGATCCTTATCGGAGTAATACAGTAATTGCTAGGGTTATTTTTACTTTTCAGGGTTGCAGATGTGCAAGACCTGTAAGGATGCATCATCAACATAACTTCTTCAAGGAGGTTTTAGAATTATATGAGAACTAATTAGGCTAAACTGTAATGGAATCACAGGTTGCAGCACTCCAAAAAGAAATCCAATTGGGTTACTTCGTAGAAGACCATTGCCATTTGGTTACTGATCCCCATACTAAATGTGCAACGTAAGGGAACAAGTTTTATCCAGAGTATCAAGGAGGGAATAGATAAAGGTTCTACAGCACTTATCATCTCATTTTCAGCCAGCGGGTAATGAATTTCTGTAGAATACCCAGCGAGCTTAAAAAACACATGGTAGTCTCTATGCTCTTCTAGAGCTACCAGAAAAGTGGTGATGCATTTACAGTGATGGTCACATATATGACCAGTTTGAGGAAACAAGGGATTCTGGAGCATTGGCTCATAACTTCCATAAATGACCAGAGAAAGGAGACTGAGGAGTAGCTGAAGTTCTTTAATACTTTCCTGGCATATCAAAACATATTTAGGGTTGAGACATTGGTGTCTGTGCAGGTGTCAATCAAGGAAGGAACTAAATGCCCCCACCCTCAAAGTAGTACCGAAACATGCACATTTGCAGGTGTTGTGTACCAATCTTCTTGTCATTTATGGTTTCTTTATGACTGCTTTTGGTATATTTAGCAAGGTTGCTAAATGACAACAGCTACAAAGACGACTGATGCCACAAGCTAATTCAACCTTAAACTTTTCAAACTTTTCACATGTAGTTTAAAGATATATACAGTATATATATATATATATATATATATATATATATATATATATATATATATATAGGCTATGTATGTGTGTGTGTGTGTGTATATATATATATATATATATATATATATATATATATATATATATATATATATATATATATATATATATATATATGAAAAAGACAAGTTTAGGTCTATCTAACCTGTTAGGGTGCTCAGTGTCATATATGCCAGGAAGGATATAAAATGTTGACCATCAGCTGCCCAGGAAGTGGTTCGTAGTAAAGAGGGGCAGTCAGTAAGAGGTGAAGGTGGTGGATGGATGTAGACAACCTGGTTACCAGAAGTGTCTTGTGATGAATATCACAATGTTCACATATGTGGAGAATAAAACGCCATTAGATGAAATGGTGTAAGAAAGTGTACTAGATAGCCTAGGCTATATCAGTAGTCCTGGGTGATTTAATGACATCCAAATTTCACAGTGATTCTCCACCCAGTTTATTTGGAGATAGTAGTCAGAATCTCCTGATATTGGCTAGAAGCTTCCCATTTATTCCTTATCGTCACTTAATCCAGCAGTGTTAAAGATATATTCCCTTTTTCTCATTGTCAATAACACTGGTCAGCAAATTTAAGATATCTAAGAACTGTAATAAATCTTATTATGAATCCAACTCTAGTTTGTGGCATCATTTAGTCTACTATGAAGATTATATATGAGAGACACAGGTAATCAAAGCAGTGATCACTGATCAAGTATTCACAGATATCATTTACCAACTTGACATTGATCTCCTTCACAAGTACAGTACCTGTTGAGCCACAGTAAAAATACATTTTGCACTGTCTGCAACTTTATCTATAGTTTTAATTTTTTCTTTTCATTTCTTACTCTTGACTGTTTGAGTGTCTCTCCCAATCACCATGTAAGGCTATCTCAGTCCCTTAGATTATTTTACTCATTTTTTAGATGTAACTTTGCTCACATAGGGCTTAATTTCAAGCAAGAGTTTTGTATCTGGAAGACATGAAATGGATTTATGTAATATTACTTGTCAAGGTACAGTCTAGAGTGTAATTTTTTCCTTAAGAACAATACCATACAATAGAAAAAACAATTAAGTTTAAGGCAGTCTACCTCCATGTACTGTATATGGAAATCAGAGCAGTACAGTACATAAGTGCATAAATTAGAACAGTACCTAAGTTTAAATCACTTGGTTTAGTTACTTGTGGGGTCCTGTAAATTAAGATGCTATTGATATATTTCATAAAAACAGGTGGGTCACAGGTACTTCTAGTATCTAAAAACAGGTTGACTATTCAATAGTTATTCCTGTACAGATGATTGCCTAAGGGGATGAAACGTAAAATGAATGAAAAATGGGACCTCGGGTGCCTTGCCGTACTATTAACTGTTAAAGGTTTCATTTGATATTTTTGAAATTGTTGAAATTCATTTAGCCTACTTCTTTGACTGATACAATTAGCAGTACGGTATAACCTTGAAACCTTCATTTTCAGTGATTTATTTATAATATACTGATATCTCTATCAGGAAGATAGCCCAACATACAGCAGCTTTTGAATGTTTCATATTAAAATAATAACTGATGGAGAAAAATACTGATGTGCTTTTTATATCTGAGGAAATGATGTAGCCCAGCTGACAAACAGTAATGTGTTCTCAGTTTGGTAGGCTCAGCAAACCTCTGTCTGACTTGAGATCATCAACACCTGCAACCTTTCACTAGCCTAATTTTAGATGTTTGAGGGGTCATAGTTACTGTTGAGATTGTTATGAGTTTTTAAGAATTTGAAAAAGTTGTCCCTTGAAATGTTTCATATGAAACTTTGAATGTTTTCCAGGAGTTTTATACAACACGTATGAGTTTAGGAAATATATAGGGCCTAGCTAATTACTGTAGCCTGTTCGTTAAACTCTGGTAAGTTACTGTAATGCAAAAAATAAGTGCAATAATATGTCTAAATTCTTGACAAGGTTTTCATAATGTAAACAGCAGCTACTATAAATATTTTGATGCTCTTCTAATTGTTATATATGTATACCAGTACTAGTACATGCGCTGAATAATCCTGATGGGTTCCGGTGCTTGGTCTTCAAGACCTAAATTTCATAATCATTCAGTACTGGTACAGACCCCAATTGTGAAGGTAGGCCTATATGTGAGGTTTTAGGTTTAGTATTGTAGTTGCCCTCTGCCAAGTGATGGTAAATGTGCTGGTGAAGTGGATAACAGAAGGGCCAAACTCGTGTTTGGCTTCCAGTTGGGTCCCAGTTTGTTTTAAGTTTACTTTCTATTTGCAGGTTTTGCCCTTGGTAATGATTTTGCTGTTTGTATGCCATTGCAACATTTTGGAAACAGACCATGAACTGTTTTTGGGTTTAGTCATAACTCTTTGGAGTGCACATTTGTGACTTTTTAAGTGATCCTTGTAAAGTTTTTGTCAACATTTGGGTTTTGAAAGTATTTTGATTAAACAGTGGAGTGTCTAGAGGTAAAATTTATAAGATTTAGATCTTTTTTAGTCAGTGGAACATCTGCAATGGAAGGTACTGGCATATGCTTCAGCATTGGTTATGGTTTTCATGGGCACAGGATTATGTAAAGTTCCATATGCAACAGCTGTTTGTCACAAGCTGCAACTACTTCTCAGCTTAATCCTTAGTTAATGTGCAGTTTTTCGTGACCCTTTATCAGCCTCTCATGTCTTTTTGAATGCTGTCTCTGTATCTTTCAGCAGAGGTTGCAAACTGTTCAGGCATATTTTGAATGGCAATCAGTAATATTTTCAACAAGACTGCTAATTTAAATAAAGAGCCAAAACTTATCAAATTGGAAGTTAGATGCAAAAGATTGTGTTTCTACTAATCAGAATTGAGTTCTACATCATGTAAGAATTTTATTTAAAAAATTAAGTTAGCGCTTCCATAGTTTTGTGTAGGTGATAAGCCCCGCCCACCAACGGAAGTGCTGGAAATGACCTAGCAGAAAACCTCATTCTGTTTCTGCCGGCTCTTGAGTAACATCGGGGTTGTAGCTGCAGCTTTTGTTTACTGATTTTCAGTTGTATGGCTGGATTTTGGTGAAGTATTAGTGCTTATTTAAGTAGCCTTCAAGTTTTAATAGCTTTCAGGATAATTTTTTCTAGTTCTTTGGTTATTATCATGTCTAGTTCAAGCTCATCTGTTTTTGCTATTGTAGCGAAAGTTGCAAACCAGATTAATCAGTCCTCATATGATTCTCATAAAATTTGCAGTAAATCTAGGCAGAAATATACTAGGGAGAAAACTTGTGCTAAATATTATGGTTAGCAAGAGTTAGAGAGGGATAGAAAGGAAAGCGGCCTCTAGAGTCGAGAAACGAGCTTCCCTTAGCCTAGACGTCTACCCTAGCCTAGGCTAGAAGATAGCTCTGCTATTCCTTCTTACCCCCCTTCCTGCCCTTTTTCTCCTGCTTTTAGCCCTCCTATTTTTAATCCACCTACTCCTGTGCCTGGCTCCCTTGCTTAAGGTATGGCCTACTTACCTTTTTTTTTTTATTTTCCTGACCCTTACCATTGCCAGTCTCGAGTCTAGGTTTAACAAGAAACAACCTAGTAGTGATACAGTGAAATGGAGGAGGTGGCTGCTCGTCCTGCTGATTCTCCTAGACGAAGGTCCTTGTCATACTCCCCTAAACCTGGGAGGAGTCATACCGGAGGTCCAAGGGAGGTCGGTGGGGTTTGCCCTTGGGTAGTTGCCCCCTCAGTCGAACCTGTTGTGGATTCCCAGGTATTGGCGGACAGCCACGGAAAGGCATCTTGACAGGAGAAAGTGTTGCGCAAGTGGAGGAGGTGGCTGCTCATCCCACCGGTGCTCCTAGATGAAGGTCCCTGTACTCCCCTGAACCTGAGAGGAGTCATACCAGAAGTTCAAGGGAGGTTGGTGGGGTTTGCCCAAGGGTAATCGCACTCTCAGTCAAGCCTATTGAACAGTCTCAGGCTTTGACAGACAGCTGTCAGAAAGGCGTCTGTGTGGATGTGTGTCAGTTGTCGTCCGACTCTCATGACTCCAACCTGGACTTGGAAAGGGCCTTTCTAGATTTGGCGCTTTCTAGATTTGCTCTCTCACTGCCCTGTTAACATTGAAGAGGCAAGCACATGGGACAGCAGATTATTTCTCTGCTGGCTGCTCTTCTCCACGCCAATATTTGGATCTTAGTGCCCAACGATCCCTTGCAGGTGCCTGTGGTCTTCATTCAAGCACCCATCTCTTCATGAGCGTCTGCCACCAGTTTCAGAGTGCCTGGCACCAGGTTGAAGATTGCAATGGTTTGTGGAGACTTCACCTCAGACTGGCTAGGAGTCCTTTTTCATGCAGACAAACCATCAGGGATGGCTCTCTTGAACTTGCAGCTCTTTTCTCTTTGTGGGTTTTGAAGGAAAGATTTTTGGTGCTCCTGTTCCACTAAAGGAGTCACTTGGACCCAGAAGTTGGACCTTCATTAGAAATTGACTTAGGATTTTTTGGTGCATTCTTCCAAATGCCCCAAGGATTCATCTGCGTTTGTTTTTAAGACGGTCTCTCCCCTCCAGCGACATCCCTTTCGTGGGAGTAAGCCAAAGTCCAGTCTAGGACCCACTCCAGTGCCTGCTTCTCGATCAGAAAGTTTCCGGGATGTGGTCTCCGGAGGAGCAGAACCTTCACATCAATGTCAGAGAGCTAAAAGCTATTCACTTAGGGCTTCAGTGCTTCTTGACCCTAGTTCACAACAAGACTGTGGCAATCCATTCAGACAATACCACAGCCCTAATGTATATGTGAAGTGAGGCGGCTGTCACTTTTTTTCTCTCTGCCAGACAGCAAGAGACCTTCTACTGTGGACAGATCAAATTGAGTGAGCCTAGTCACTTGATTTGGTTCCCTTGGGCAGTTTTCCAAAGCTGATGTCTCAGACTCAACATCTCTTCTTCTGAGACGTCTGTGATTAAATTTTGGATTTCCTTCTTTATCCGAGATGTAGGAATCTCTCATCCTCCAACATTAAGGGGTTTCAAGCTGTGTTTAGCTCAGTGTTTAAACACGGGTCCTGAATCTTGCGGATATTAGTCCCAAAGGAAAGGAAGATCTGGTCTCCTGGAACCTGGACATTGTGTTGACTTGGCTGACAGGTCCCACTTTTCAAGCCCTTTGTTCTTCTTCTCTGAGAAACCTTACTCAGAAGACTCTCTTCCTCACGGTCTTGTCTACTGCTAACATACTAACGAGTTCCAAGATATAGATAAAGGGTAAGTTTTTTTATAAGGAAATGCAGTTAGCTTCTTTACCCTTTGATTTTTAGCCAAAAACAAGGACCCTTCCAAGCCCTGGCTCTGTCCTTTCTCCATTAAGACCTTAACAGATACCTTGGCTCTGAGGAAGAAGAGAGAGTTCTTTGTCCTGCTAGGGCTTTAAGGTATTAACTGAGCATGACTGAGAAGATCATAGGACCATCCAGTAACCTTTGGTGCTCTATCAAGAACCTGTCTTGCTCTCCGACTAAGAACGCATTGCCCTTCTTTGTCAGAGACTTAATTTCTGAGGCACACTCTCAGATTCAGGAGGGCATTTTGCCTATTTTTACAGTAAAAGCTCATGACGTCAGGACAGTCTCTACCTTATTAGCTTCCAGGCACATATGTCACTCACTTCCATTCTGCAGTCGCTCTACTGGAAGTGCAAACCAATCTTCGCATCTCACTGTTTGAAAGAAATTGAAACTGTTTGAAAATTGCAGTACCTTGGGGTCATTATCAGTGGCTGGCATGTTACTGGGTGAGGAAGCATAGGAATCTCTTTTCCCCTACTATCTCTTCGCCTTAAAGTTGGGTGTCGAATTTTCAAGAGCCCGGGGGTACAGTGTACCTGTAGTACCCACCATTCTCAATGAATGGGGTGTGGTGTTGTCTGGTTGTTTTTATTGTGGAACTGTGCCCAGGGCAAGGGCACTTCTTGAGGCTTTGCTAGCCATTGGATATATCCCTCACTGCAAAGCTCTCACCTAAGCAGAGGCGCTCCATGGTTATACGGTACCGCCACACCACTAGAGGTTAAGATGAGCACCAACCGGAGGCAGTAATCACTGCAGTAGCTCTCTTACCAAGTAAGGAAATGACAAGCATTGTCATTAATGCCAGCAATTTTTCTATTTCAAAGTCATTACCATAACTTAATGTTTTGGGGTAGAATATTTCCATACATCCCACCCCCTGTCAGTGTGGGATTTATCTATGTAATTACTTGTTAAGTTACTTATATGAAAATGTTATTTCATGATAAAATTAAGTTTCATATATACAGTACTTGCCAAGTAATTATGGGTTGGAGCCCTCCCTCCTCCCCTCTCATGGACAAAATGACACAAACAGAATGAGGATGTCTGCTAAGTCGTTTTCAGCACTCCTGTTGTTGGGCGGGGCTTGTCACCTAAACTAAACTACTGTATTGAAGCGCTACCGCGATTTTTTAAATAAAGGCCGCTGTGCAAGTTAATTACTTGGTAAGTACAGTATAAATGAAACTTAATTTTATCATGAAATAACATTTTTGTTCATTTATGGTGGTGTTTAAATGTTATATGTTTTCATGATTCACTCTTGACGAAGTGCTATTAAATAATAGCATCCTAACAGCTTTACTACCCTTTCCATTCCATATTTGGATTGGCTTTACCTTTGTTATTAGTTAAGTTACCTTTGTTATTAGTTAAGTCTCAAGAAAATTCCTTATGGTTCCTTGGTAGGTAGAGGGTATGATGAACTGTTATGGTTGGTAGTTTTCCAGGTATGCCAAGAAGGAAAGTGAATAGAGTACTGATTACATTTAGTAGAGTGTATCCAATCTCAGTGATTGGGTATACCAAGCGCTCAACTTTTTCTTGTAGCGTAATACACTTTTGTTCTTTATTTTAGTAAGGTATTGTTCAAAGTAATGAGAAATTTGCAATTTTAGTCAACCTGGGTCAGTGGTCTCCAGGTCACAGACTAGACCTTTCTGCATCACCTTATGTAATCAGTTATTTCTCTTGGTAAGTTCAATATTCATTGTGGTGTCCCAAGTGAACCTCTGTAATATACTTAAAAAACATTATAAGTGTCTAAACACATTAAACAAAAAGCAACATTGTGAACTCTGATGATGAGCAGTGAAAAACAAACGAAACCATTAATCACTGCTCAGCTGTCACATAACAGCTACCCAAGTGACACATGATATATGTGCTTTTACAAAATAAGCACCATCCTACTTGGTTGCCTTTTAGGTCATAACACCCTGGGTACTGCAATGTAATTCTTCAAATTAACTCACCCTTTATGCATTCCTAACGTGATTCCTTGAAAGGGAAGTCCATCCATGGAACTAAAATTGAGGAAGTGCTTGTATTTCTTTGGAAGAAAGTTTGCTTTAGTGGACTGTCTGGCCAAGTAACTTCAGCATCGTTGAGTGCATCTGGAACTTGTACAAGGCAGGTTAAGTCAATGGGATTTCTTCTAAGAGGCCAGTTGCAAGGGGCTGTTTGTGGGAGCTAGTACAGTAAGTCCTTGGTCACCCTCTGAAACTAAACTCGAAGAAGAAAAGTACTAGGGACAAATTTCCAAATAACTCCATTAAGGATAGCTTTATCTTCATATACAAACTACTTTCATTTTCTAGACTTACATTTGTGTGAGTAGTTGAGACTTCAGTTTAAAACAAAATTCCACAAACCTGCCCACTGATGAATCTCGCTTAAACTCTGCCAGAAAGGATCTTGCAAGTTAATGTTACAAACACAATCAACACATTACTTGGTTGCCAGTTGGTTAAAAAATGGAAATTAGATGAAGCATTTCTATATGACTTATGAACTATAAAATTCATATACTGTATAGGCTACAGAAGAGCTATGTCATTAGCCATGTCAGAGGTAGTAATAAAATCAGTGTGCAAGTCTGTAAGTATTTAGATCTCAGTGGAAGATGAGAGGAAATTATATGAGAGAAAAAGAAGAAGAATGAAGGCCTCTTGCCATTTGGAACGAAGACAAAATACAAGTGGGAGATAAAGCAGTTTGTGTTAGTTATCCCGATTCATCCAATCAAACTTGAGGCCTTCCGGAAAAAGATGTAAATGTCAATTTTGTTTGTGTGTGTGTGTATCAAATATCTAATTAAATTCCTAAATAGGGTGTTTGCGTCATGACAAGCGAAAAAGTATTTATTAATAAAGCCAGGCTTAACCCGAATGAAACTACCAGTACGTCTTGAAAGGTGGGAGATGGTAAAAAAAAAACGGGAAACGGAGCAAGGAGAGACTTAGCCTACAAAACTTGGCATGAATGCTAGAATATAGTAAACTTGTGAAAGAAGGTTGACTAATGAAAAATACTCATTTTCTGCTCCAATGTAGGACTAAATGTTTTAACTGAGCGTTTATGTTTGTTATTCATCAGTTTCAGCTGAAGTTAACGTCATTAGGTTTGATAGCATAGGCTACACCGATGTTGTTATTAAATCCGTCAGTCATAGGGATCTAAGTGTACAATTTGCTTTCGAAGTTGACAGTGTCTGTCCATTGCTGATGTGGTTAAGTATGGCCTATATTTCGCTGTAGATGAGCTTTTGGCAAGATTAGCTTTCTTTTTTTTTCTACAACTTGTCACGGTTAGTGGGAAGTACAATATTAGAAGAAGATATGTCTGGAAATTAATTACGTGAATAGGATTCTCAGGTTCATCTTGATCAAAATTTGGTAAGGTTGGCCCTTGTTAAGAGGAACAGGAAGCTCCAGTGTGACTAGAATTTTAGAAAGATTGATTGAACCCAGCCGTATACTCTTTTGGTCTTCATTGCCACATTCCTGGCATGAAATACGACCTACCATTTTTTTATGGCTTCATATTTTTCTTTTACTCAATGGACATTGTAATGTATGGTTTCCTCCGATTGTGGGGGCTGTACAGTCCGTGGACTGGAGTGCTGCTCAGTTTGGGGCCATGTATGGCGATTTTTTCTAGTAATTTCAAGAGCCAGTTTCTTTATGTTGTTTTTCATATTTTCAATTATACCTTCTATTTGCTCATGCCTGTATGTTTGTTTATTTTGTGTCTGGTATTTTCATAGGTATTTTACCATTCTTTTGTTCTCGTTTTTCACAAAGACCACCTTGTCTAGAGATTTTTTTCATTTTACTTGTTTCCAGGGAATGAGCCCATGACGCGAGTAAGAAATAATGTCAAGAATTGGAGTCCCTTATGTAAAAGTGATTCTCAGTTTCTGATAAAACTTGTCCAGTGCCAATAATTTTACATAAATCTCCATGTAGCTCGAGTATCCAGTCGGGTATCCCCTCGGGCACGAAGCAGGACGTTTCCCCAGATCCGTGGTTTCCTTTGTCGGTAATATTAGCTATATCTTAATCTGAAATATTAAAATATTGATAGGTTGTTGGTTTGATACATTATATTCCAATGAGGCGAAGTTCTCACTATTAACTTGAGTAAACTCAATGAACATGGATACATGAATAAACTTCAAAAATATTAATATCATTAGTTGTAAAAGGCATGCGAATAAGACATAATTAGACGAAATTTAATTTAGTTTTGTTAGCAACATAAGGAATTCAGTGTTTGGAATGACGTCCAAAGTTAGCTATTGTAAAGAAATGGTAATTTCATAAGTCAAACTCCACGAAAATCTGAAGGAAACGCGCCAGTGACCTGTGAAAGAATTAGCAGGATCATTTGAGAGCACAAGCCACAGTCAACCTCACACTGACAGCTTGTTAGATAACCTTACTCTCGAAGAAGCACAAACAGTCGGTACTGTTAGCAGTGGCCTTTTTCCAAGTTCTGGAATGAATAGTCCAGCGGCTGAACATTCCTTTAAGGTTTCAGCTGAACTTGAAGGGCCTGGAATAGTTGCCTCACACACATGGAACTATTCCGTGATATGTCTGAATAGACTATTCTACTTTTCATCTGAACCAGTTCTGTTTCTACCTGGAGTTTATTTGTAGAGTCATTTGATCTTGCGAAGAAACATCTTTATTATCATACGCTGGTGGCTGTCAGTTTGATCATTTCTCCTCATTGCCTGCTTCAAGCATTCTTGATAATCTCCTTTTAGTTGTCTCCATAAGGGTATCCTTAATTGCTAATGCTGGAAGTCCGCTCTCAGTTATTTTATTGTTTTCTACAATGAAGATATTTTAAAATGTCTTTGAGGGATTTGCTTCTCCTTTCATTGATTCATCTTGTGGGGTTATAACTTTTGTACCCGCATTCCTCCCCTTGATAGTGTAACCGAGGGCAATATAAAGTAAATATAAAAGGAAATTACTTTATAATTATAGGTAAACTTTACGAATATAAACATAAAGGTCAAAACAAAGAGTGGAGGGTGTTCACAAGTTACTGCTTTTGGTAATTTTCTCTTTCTGTTTTTCCCCGGGGGCGGTGGTGTGCCGTCAGTGCACCTCACGTTGTGCACTGTAGGCAGTACTGAAGATTGTCTGAAACGTTCTCTCGGTCTCAAGCTGCGCTCGCTCTTCAGTCTTACGTCCATTTCCGCTTCCTCTCTTCCAGCTAGCTGTCCAGCCGCTCCAACTCTCTCATAATAAAATTAAATCATCTTTCTTTTTTCATATATGATTCTGTATTAATTTTCCTTTCTTATTCTATTTTTATTTTTCAGTTTTTCTTTGAGAATTGAGGAATTAAAGAGATAGAGAGAGAGAGAGCAAGCACATTTCACGGTGGACCTTGTGTTTGTTTTTCTTTGAGGACTGCTGCAATGGCTTAGGTGTCACTATAGAACTTTCGTACCCGCATTGATCATCATGGTCATATTTTCTGCATTGGTGAAGTTGTTCCGTGTCCAAGGGAGAAAAAGAGCTATAAAATGTAAGGCGTTAAGAAAGACTATACAGTTTCAGCTGGTGGCTTTGGAGTCGCCAGATGTCACGAAATCTCGGAGTCGCGAATGAATTGTTTTTCTACTGACCTCAAACACGCCTTTGCAACCCGGCGCAATTAATGAGTTGTAAAGGCTCTTCATCCCCGGCGTTGCATGTTTCGAGATTTAGCACTCAATTAGCTGGCGAAGGAGCGATAAACGTCTCGTTCGTTTCGTTTGGCGGACTCTTGAGAAAGATTTAGTACCGCTCATCTTCTCTCCCTTTGCGAGTTTCTTGCGAGTTTGCTCACTATTCGTTTTGGCGACGCTGTCCCCCCCACCCCTCCCCCACCCTCCCCCTGGGTTGTGCTTGCTTTGGAAGGGATACAGCCACGTCGGGGGTTGGGGGAGGGGAGTCGAGATGTGACACGTAAATCTCTTGTGATTTTGATGTACTTGCTCATTGTACGTTTATCCCTCCCAATCAAGATAGTTGTAAGCATATTGTATTTGTATTTATAAGAGCTCATGATGTTAGTTGATTCCCACCGAAATCTAAAATAATGAATAGTTCTGCTGAGAATATAAAATTACATTTCTTGAGAAACAAAGCCCACATTATTATTATTATTATTATTATTATTATTATTATTATTATTATTATTATTATTATTATTATTATTATTGTCACGGAGTAGGCCATAGGTTTCTGTGACGATTTTCTTTGGCTCAGACTGGTCGCTTGCACACCCTTGTTATATAATTTTATATATTTTGTGTGTGAGCAAGTGCTTACCTGATGTGGCTGCTTTTGGAAAATCCTGTAGATGCGTTTGAACGGACCTGTTATCTTCACTTCCACTTCATTCATCAGCTTGATAAGTGGCCTTTAGACTTGTTTTCACTCACTTTATGATTCAGGTTTTCATGACTTGTAACCTCTCTCGGCCCTCGTCCTTGTTTTAATTTTTCCTCGGGCCTGAGCGAGATAAGGGCATTAGATTGTCCGTCCTATTGATCACTTCTCATTACCTATTGTTGCGTAGGATATCTATTGTTGGAGTTTCGTGTCTTTATCATTAACTTTTACTAAGAATCACTGCCTATTATTGTGTGGTTATCCCTTGTTGCTTCTTCTGTCCAGGATCGGATTCAAATTTTAGCTGGCTTTTTTCAAGTCCACCTTGTAGCTTTTTTTCATTGTTACTTAAATTGTTTTAAATTTAATGATTTTTTACCCTAATCTTGGACTCAAGGACCCCACTCTTATTTTCTTAATCAAAGATTGAAATGCTTTAAAGGTTTTTGCAAATAGAAAGTTAGTTTAAAATAAGTCTGGCGACTGAAAGCTACTTCGGTATGCTTTAAATAGCAATTCTAGCGTGTAATGGGTAACACATGTAGTATTTAGATTGGGCGCTGAGCTCTGCCTTTTTTGTGATGCGCCTTTTAGAATTTGCAAGTTTAGAGCAGCTGTGTTTACTTCAGGTGTAATGAGATGCTGACGTGTTGGTCTGCGGTTAATCTGTTCTGCTGATGACTTACTTGTTTATGATTCTATTCAACGGAGGAAGTGTGACGTGTTTCGAAAATGGAATACTGCGGATCTTTCTTGTTTATATGGACCTTTTGTGTAAAAGCCAATAGATCGATTATAATTAAATGTAACTGATAATAACGTACGGGTATTAAATAAATAAGCATACGTAAGCAAATAACAGTTAATTGGTAGATTAGTGTTATCACGACTTATGAGGATTTACGTTACTAGTGTTACTCGGGTCATCTTCCATAACATAGCCATTGAGTGTACATTGAATGAAACTTAGGATCTGAAAGCTTTATCAACAGTCTGGATTCTTATCTACTTTCCAGGTTTTTCTAGTCGGAGCCTTCGGTACGAAAGGACATTCCAGATCCCAACCTATTTTCAGTAAACATGCTGTTATGCGGAAGTATGGCACATACGAGGCAGGGGGTTAGCTAGAGGCTTTCCAAGGACTTCGGGTTGACGAAGATGCTTTTAAGTGTAATGAAAGCAGTATAGCGTGAAAGTGGTATTAATGACAATTAGATACAAAGCTCTTGCAGTATTAAGAAATATTTTCTCACAAGCAGTCGGTATTCGGTATGAGATTAAAGCGGGTGTTAGTGGAATAGTAGAGCCTGTTTGCCTGTCGTTCAAATTAGAAATTTGATTTGATAGAAGAAACGGTGAATTGCATTATGCTTAAATGGAAATACACAAGCCGTCTTTTTAGAATAATAAAAGGGTAAAGAACTCTTGGCTTTTGTATTTTCTTCATCCGGGTATGTAGGAGCTCATTATTGTTGTATTCTTTCACTATAGGTCTACAATTTATCATCATAATTCATTGTCTTCTGAAATGATGAGTTGGGTTCGAAGTGAGCTTCCTGAAGTTTGAAAAAGGGCGAGGCTCAGAAATGGGATCATGAATCATTAGTTCATTTTGATTCAGACATTTGTACGAGCGCTACAATAAACTTGAAAACTTAACGAGCGCAAACTTCAGCCATTGTCCTGTCACGCAGAGAAAAAGATAGGATGCACACCCAGATGCTATCTAATTAACTTCCATAACTTTTTGAGGTCATTTTCGGACAGCCTTCGTTGACGGAGGTAACTAAACCGGGTAATTCTTCCAAAGGTCATATTTCTTATTAGAAGCAGATTAGCTTCAGTGTGATTCAAGACGGACGAGCCTTGAGCAGGTTTCTGAAGATTTGAACTTTTGAAATATGATGTAATGCCATTAGGAAAGTCTAATCATCATGGGGAATGGACTGAATCTTCCAGACGAGTTAGAAAGAGATTAAAGGTAGTAGAGACGAGGAGTTGCATCTTGCATTAATTAGCTGCGACGTTCTAATCTGGCAATACTGCTCAATTACTGCTGTGGTTGAAACGGAGTTCGTGGTGAATATTCGACTAGATTGAATATTTGCGGATAGCTACGTCATTCTGTTAATGTTTATGAAATTCATTTTTTGCATGTGATTTTTTTTTTTTTTGCGGGGAGGGAGCTGAACGAAGTAAAAAAAAAATTTTGTATGTTAACGAGAACTGAATGAGAGTGGAAGAATGATGAAATATTTTCTTTGCCTTGCCAATGTTACAGTGCTGTAGTTAGGTAAAGTCTGTAGGAGAGCTATTTTAGGATAGG
The DNA here is from genome assembly GCF_040412425.1 of Macrobrachium rosenbergii. Lineage (NCBI taxonomy): Eukaryota > Metazoa > Arthropoda > Malacostraca > Decapoda > Palaemonidae > Macrobrachium > Macrobrachium rosenbergii. Next base: position 17,565,651 of record NC_089776.1, on the reverse strand, counting down.
TTATATGTTGTAGCCTAATGCGCTCATGGTTAAGGGAAAATGCACTTGAATTGCAAGCGAGGTGGCCGGGGGTGGATCCTGGGTCTTTTATCTGAAGCCCAATGTGTCATTGTTGAGCAAAGCAGCAACTCTTGTATCCGGTGGTTGTGGATTATGGATAAACTTCTTATTCGGAAAACTTCCACAACCTTGCTGCTTAATACACCTACAAAGAAATTCGTAGGAGTTCATCAAACCCACCACACACTGTCTTGCCACCCGGATATTAGCGGGTTTCCCTTCCAGTACCACATCCTAGCAATACAACCAACCTATCACCCTCCATTCTTTCCACATGACCAGGACCGTTGCAAAACCATCTGCTGATCCCTTCTTTCACCTATGCTAACTATTTTACCACTTCATCTAGTTCTCAGCCCCTCAGATACTGTGAAAACTATTTTTTCTTAACAGCTTCACTACTTTTGCTTTCATTCACATTCCTCACCCAGACTAGAAGCCTTCCTAAACTTTTTCACTCTCCCTGTTACCGTGTCTTCTGCACACGGATGCCTTTCTCGTTTCACCTACTCTGACGGCCCACATCGAATATCCACTTAATTCTTCCATTGTTTATGTAAACATCTGTATTCCTGGTTTCCATTCACCCTCATAACTACTCTTGTTCGTCTTTGCCCTGAAAGTTATCGTCTTGCAAACTTTCAAACTCTTTCACTAGTTTCTGTAGCATCTCTTCACTACCCACAATCATCACAATATTGTTTGTCAAAATTTATTCCATCCAAAAAGATAATACATTGTCTCAAGACCTGACACACAAATGTCTCAGTTCCAATTTTGCACCAAACCTGTCACTCTCCTATTTGTATATTCAGACAGCTTTGCTTCTAACTTAAAAACTTGTCATGGCTCTCAACAACTTATTTGCCATATCATACATCCTCTTCCTACAGCTTCCTGCACATTGCCTGTCTCAGTTATATCATAAGCTTTTTCTAGGTTCATTTTTGTCTCAGGGCATTGTTTTTATTGTACTTTCAGATCCTCCACTTAACTTTTCCAGAACAAACAAGTTGATCCATACATCCTCCTATCTAAAGTCTTATTCCTTCCGTATCAGTTCTCCTGTCATCTCCCTTCTCAGTCAAAATCATACCGTGCACCTTTTGTATACTGAGCAGTGATATGCCCTTCTGTAATTTTTACCATCTTATCACTTTTACCTTTGAAGAAATAGTTACTCTTTTCACCCATTGCTTGGGACTCTCCCTCATCCATACTCTTTTCACCCATTGCTTGGGACTCTCCCTCATCCATACATACCTTACAAAAGCAGGTAAGCCACTAGATCATGATAGCGCTGCTGCACTTATAGCATCTAACGCGCTGTGCCATCAGTTCTTTGCGCCTTTCTATTCTGTCCCCTAATTCCCGTCCCAGCTTCCTCAACAGTCGATTCCACAAGCGTTCTCAAAGTTACAATAACCCTTTCCACTCTTGCCTCTTCTATCGAGATCCTTGTGTTTAGTACCTTTCTAGTTCCTCGTTGGGAGTGTGGTTTCCGTTCTCAACTAGCACTCTGCTGGCCGTGAGTTCGAATCTCCGACCGACCAATGAAGAATAAGAGGAGTTGATTTCTGGTGATAGAAATTCATTTCTCGCTATAATGTGGTTCGGATTCCACAATAAGCTGTAGGTCCCGTTGCTAGGTAACCAGTTGGTTCTTAGCCACGTAAAATAAATCTAATCCTTCGGGCCAGCCCTAGGAGAGCTGTTAATCAGCTCAGTGGTCCGGTTAAACTAAGATACACTTAGTACCTTTCTCTCGCTGTTTTATTTTGCATGAGAACAGCTGCTCATTCACCATTTGTTTTGTTTGCCCCCCTTTTCTCTCTCACTAACATCTTCGTCTTCCTATCCATTCACCTATACATATGTGTGCTTGATATTCTCTTCTGTCATTCAGTTGCATCTCAAGTAATAATTTTCCTTTCCTTAAGGGTCTCATTCCTCATCCCCCACAATTTTTTTTTTCACTCCTTCCTACATCCCAATAACCAAGAATACTCGCCGCTGACCTTTAAGTCCCCATCATGCATTACCGTATATACTCCTTTATGTTTGTATGCTCTTCTCGCTCACTTCTGATCGCACTCACTTGTCGTTATCACATTTTCACCATGGTGAAGTCTCAGTAACTTTTAGGGAGATTTTCAAAATGTTGGTCTCTTCGAAGAATCGTATTTCACTACTATTAATTTAGGGGCATTTTTTAATTGTAAGTAACACTGTAGGCTAGCGGTTTTTCCTTATCCGAGATATATTGATGCAGTTTTGTAGCAAGCGAAAATTGATGTTTTGTATACCGGTGTACACACACATATATACACATACCGTATATATTTATTTATTATTCAGGAGATGAAGCCTATTCATATGAAACGAGCCCACAGGGGCCATTGACATGAAAGAACACGGTATTCATTTCAAAGAAGTACTAATAGAAGGTAATAGGAAATGTAGGAAGAATAGAAAAGAAAGAATAATTTAATAAACAGAGAGATAAAATGTAAATAAATTATGAAAGTACAAGGAGAAGGGTAGCAGTGCGTTGCATTGTGCAACATCCTCAGGGAGTCTGTTCCACAGTCCAACGGTGTGAAGAATAAAGGACCTGGGGAACTGAGAGGTTCGACGATGCACAGTTATTGCATATTGGAGCTGCTGTTCAGCACACACACACATATACTATGTCCTATATATTATATATAGACTATATATATATATATATATATATATATATATATATATATATATATATATATATATATATATATATATATATATATATATATATATATATATATATCACATTTATTTCGTCACTCAGGAAGACCATGCTGAAATGTGGCTTCTTGTCATTGGCTTCAGATGATGTTTAAGCACTGAAAAATTACGTAGTTTCTTACGCAAGCTGTTACGTATTGGATTTTGAAGCCTGTTAAGTTGGGACATAATATTTTTTACGGAAAGAGGGATATGAATTCCCTGATGTTAATGTTATGTAAATAAATTTTATTTTTACGTACCTTTAATTTTTTTTAATCAGTTTCATTCATCATTGCATTCAGAGCTTGGCCTCCGTTGCTCAAGGCAAACCAGTCAGTCAATTTCGCTTATAACTTTCCATAATTTCGCTGTGTATTCCTGGGCCTTCCGGTCTTCCTTTGATAATTTTAATGGCCTCCTTCCGAAGGATTACCATTTCATCTGTTTCATTCAGTAGCAAGTTTCTTCAAATAAAAAAATAAAAACGCAAGATTTTGAAATTGAGTGCTGGGGCAATGATTATGAATAATGAAGCAGTTGACTTGAGTTAATGTTCTGATACTTTTCAATGTTTTGACCTGAGTTAATGTTCTGATACTTTTCAATGTTTTGACCTGAGTTAATGTTCTGATACTTTTCAATGTTTTGACCTGAGTTCATGTTCTAATACTTTTCAATGTTTCGACCTGAGTTCATGTTCTGATACTTTTCAGTGTTTTGACCTGAGTTCATGTTCTGATACTTTTCAATGTTTTTTTCGCCAGTCTAAAGGAGTCTCGGCAGTCTCTTTGGCATGGACAACAAGTTGTAATACATTTAGTTAGGAAAGGATAGCTCATTCATGTGAGCATAGCCTATTTGGTATTATATCAGTTCATCCTCACATGGTGCACTGTAGGCATTATTCAAGGTTCTCTGAAGCTCCCCTTCGGCCCCTAGCTTCAACGTCTTTCATTCCTTTGTTATACCTCGGTTCATATTCTCTTTCTTCCATCTTACTATCCAATTTCCCTTTCAGCTTTGAATGACCTCTTAGGTCCCAGCACTTGTCCTTTGTCCTAAATTTTATTTTCCAATTCCTCCTGCGTTCTCCTAACAATTGTTTTAATATTATACTTAGTGCTGAAAGACCTCATAGGTCCCAGCGCTTTGCCTTTGGCCTAAATTTTATTTTCCAATTCCATATCGGTTTGTTATGTACAAGTTTATGATGTAGACTTGGTCGTTTTTATTTTTGTTTATTTTCATGAAAGGTCATTATTTTGTGAAAGAATATTCAAGTTCATGCATTCTTTGACTATTCTATTTAGTCATATATATATATATATATATATATATATATATATATATATATATATATATATATATATATATATATAACATATATACATACATACATATATATATATATATATATATATACATATATATATATATATATATATATATATATATATATCTATATATATGTGTGTGTCATATAATTTCTCTGTTTCAAATATGTTATCTTATAGATGTTATAGAGGTTTCAGTGCCACCATTGGTAGTTTGACTGGGTATATAAAGGATGTAACTTTACACACGAAAGTGAAATATATTATTTTTGTGAGAAGCTATGGTTATCCCTGTTTAATGGAACAAGCGTCTCATTTTCATCACTTTAATGAAAAATGTATTCCTTTAACATTAAGTTTAAGTAATAAACGTATTATATATAGTAAATTCGGATCTTTATTAGATAGTGACCCCCAAGGGTTTTCCGGGTCGTTTTCTAGGACTAATATTTTTGGGGGGTCATTATCTTTGTGATATTTACAGTCTTTTGTTTATGTTTTTAAGGTAATCCCCAACGGGCTTGTACTAAACACGCCGCAAAGGTGGATACCCTTTCGGGTCACTATCTAGGGAAGATCCGTAATTTTTTATGTTGGCGCTTGACGAATGTGAAATTTGAACAAATTGTAGTTGTCTCTTATGTTTGCCACAGCTGATAAGAGAAATGCCGTCAGAACACTAACAGTCCTCCTCTCTTTCCTTGCAGGCCAGTGATGGTGGTAATGGATTGGCTGCTGCAGTATGTCCCAGGCACCAATAGACAGTGCTGGTGGTGGATGTAAAGCCCAACCACCGCACAATGTGGTGGTCTACATGGCTGGAGAAGGGGGAGGTCAAAATGGGGGACCGGGTGGAGGTGGAGGTGGGGGCGTGCAGGGGGTGCCCCGCGCCCTGATCACGCCAAATCCGGTCAAGCCTACGAACCCCCACATGGCCAACGGCTTTCGACTGTCAAACCCATTGCACCAGAAGCAACTCTACAATGGAGTGGATGGGGTCACCAACTGTTACCCCGCGAGTCAGGCTTTGCAATACCTCCCCGGTGGCAATTACATTACCACTGTCACCGTACAGCAATCACAGCAGCAGCAAGTTCAACAGCAGCAGCAGCAGCAAGTTCAACAGCAGCAGCAGCAGAGTGGAAGGCAGCAGAATGTGCAACAGCACCAGCAACAACAATCACAATCACAACAGCAGAATCCAGCTGGTTTTATGCAAGTCAACAGTATTGGCAAAAACAATGCCATGATGAATATGAGTAATCAAATGATGAATAACCAAGTGATGAGTAATAATAATAATAATAGTAATAATAATACTAGTAATAATAGTAATAACAATAATAATAATAATAATAATAACAGTAATAATAATAATAATAATAATAGTAATGCATTGGTGGTTGCTCGTCCAAGAACTAGTTCGCGGTGTGATTCAGTGAGGTCGGAAACGGCCGAGTCTAGTTGTAGCAGCTTAAGCTCTGATAGTCAGAATGAACAGCAACAGCAGCACCACCAACAGCAACTAGAAAACCTACAGCAGCAGCAGCAGCACCAGCCGTACCAACAGTACATGAACAGTTATCCAAATTATATGGCATCTCAGCCAGCAGGAGCCAATAACATCAGTGGTATGCATCCAAGTGTCTACAATACTACCGGTAATCAAAATACCAGCATTGTACAAAGTTTTCAGCAAGTGAACGCTGTGCAGCATGTGCAGATGCAAGGTGGACAGCTACAGATTATGCACCAGTACAATTACGTTCAGCAAGGACAGCAACAGCAGTCCTGCATGATGCAAACCCAAGGGCCATGTACAATGCAAGTTATGCAAGGACAGAACATGCCGGCACACAACATGAACATGCATGGACAAGCTAATATGAATGTCATGCCCAATATCAACATGAACTTACAACAACCAGGGAACAACATGGCTGGGGGACAGTACCACATGGGGCATGGCCCCAATGTCATGGCACAGACTAATTGTCACGGTAATGCCCACGTGAACATGGGCCAGTATCCAGTTCAGCAGCAGCAACAGCAGCAGCAGCAGCAGCAACAGCAGCAGCAGCAGCAGTTTGTAGCTAGCGGAATTGGTGAACAGCCTCCCCAGCTGAACGTCATACAGGGAGCCAACAGTGGCAGCTCCTGTGTGAAAATGAGTCAGATGGGGGCAAATTCTGCCATGTTCCCAGCCAATGATATTTTGGTCGTTCCCTTTGGATGGAGGAGAGTTATCAACAGTGGGCAAGTTGTCTATATAAGGTGAGTTTTCTCTCTTTTGGATCTTCTTTTTTTATGGAATTTTGACTTTTGTAAAAGCCTCCAGAAAGGTAAGTTAGCCTTCAGGGTAGCGTTTTCTCATATACTCCATATATCAGAAAAGGGTTCACTTGATTTTTTCTATTTAACACTAAAATGCCAGCTTGCATGGATGCTGTTCTGGATCCTGCTGACAAGAGGTGTACGTATGCTCGACCATGAAGGTTCACAGGTCACTTAATGAATTACGTTACCTCTTTTATTGCCTTAGAAATTGCACCTTGTGTTAGTGTGTGTGTGTGTGTGTGTGTGTGTGTGTATGTGTGTATGTGTGTGGAATAAATCTACAGGAAAGTGAAGTGACAGGGGAAATGACCTTAGTTTTACACATTTTCAAATTGTAGATGAATGTCCTTTTTGTGCTCTTGTCATTTGTATATAGTCAATTTGAGCTGTTTTTCTAATATCATTCCAGATTAGTCCAAAAAGCAGTATCTGTAGATTGGAAGGTATATCAAAAACTAAAGAATATTTTGCTCAACAGGCATTTACCACAAATAAGTATGAAAATTATATATATTTATATATATATATATATATATATATATATATATATAATATATATATATATATATATATATATATATATATATATATATATATATTTATTTATGTATGTATGTATTATAATTACAAAAGACTCGACATTTTAGCAAAAAGGAGTACCACATGAAATGGCAGACAGAATTTCAGCACCAAACGCTTTCAAGTTCATGCATCGTTTGTTGACAAAAAATAAACGTGAAAGCACTTGGTACTGAACTCTTATTTTCCTCTTATTCCTTATATATATATATATATATATATATATATATATATATATATATATATATATATATATATATATATATATATACATATACATATACATATACATACACATATACATGATTGTAATAGTTATTCATATTAGATTATTCAGTAGCCACTGTTGTGTAATCACGCTGATGACATTGAACCAATCGTTGATTAATCTTTCGTGAAGTGCACAGATTTCTTAATAGTTGTGTACGTAGTAGGACCTGTATGAGAAGTAGCAATCGCCATAGGAAAGCGTGGGAATCAGAGGTGGGGTGAGGTGGGGGGGGTGGGGGACGGCGTTGCAGAGTTTGAGTGAGTGAGTCAACTTGCTGGTTTCGGGCTGGGCGTGAAGAAGTGTCCTGCTCAGAGTAGTAGTAACGCTTAGCAGTGGCGGTGGGTGGGTGGGTGGGTGGTTTGGTAGGGGAGCGAGGCGAGATGGCCGGGTTGGTGTGATTACCTCCGGGCCGGAAACAATTATCACGCCCAGATATCCGGTGGTGGACTGCTACTTTTCCCTCTCGTCCAAAAAACGCCCACTACGAAATCAACCTCTGGCAAGGTCAGTGAGGAAAAGCTACGGTCACCGCTTAGCTAGGCCAGGTTGCAAGAAGGCTGCTTGACTGAGATTTCAGCAGGAAAAGGAATATATAGAAAGTTAACCTTTAATTATATATATATATATATATATATATATATATATATATATATATATATATATATATATATATATATATATGTATATGAAATTTTATCACACCGTGATTTATATGCGATCATGAAGCTACAAATGTCGCCTAATATCATATTCACGCTACTTCGGGAATATCCCCGATGTGGAATTATCCCGAAGTAGCGTGAATTTGATATTAAACGACATTTGTACCTTCGTGATTGTATATAAATCACGGTGTGATAAAAATTTCATAATAAGAGCTGCGTGTTCCAAACGTACCAATGAGCTGTTTGGTGGAGGTGGGTTAATGCCGAAGCTAAGCATAATTTCCCTGCTCTCGACTGGTAAACAAGTACAGCAGAGTCGGCATTAAGTTATACCTCTCTTGATGGCTCAGCGGGTAGACCGTCGACTGGAGTCGTTGGAAGGTAACTGTGCCTAGGGATGGAGACCCGGCAGTACCGATCCATTTATCACTTATAAATTCCCCATCGGTGATAATTCCCCATCGGGGATATTCCCGAAGTAGCGTGAATTTTATATTAAACGACACTTGTAGACTCATGATTGTATAGATATATATATATATATATATATATATATATATATATATATATATTTGTATATATATATATATATATATATATATATATATATATATATATATATATATATATATATATATATATATATATATATATATATATATATATATATATATATATATATATTGTGTGTGTGTGTGTTGGATAGCTTTAGTCAGTTTGACTCGGTGTTTTACGCTCAGAGATTCGAATTTTCATTTATTTCATTAGGCTTCTTGTTTTTTTTTGTTGGTTCAACAAAGTTGCCATAACCATAATAAGTGCTTTAGTGCACAGATGGAACCATTACAGTCATTACAACACGATTCAGTTTCAAGTCTAAAAATGGGGAGATTTAGCACCGATAGCGTTTTTATCATAGAAACCAGAAAATAAAACAAATAAGCCGCGTAACTCCATTCGTTTCTTTTAATTTTCACGGAAGAACTCCAGTTTTAACAGATGGCATGCAAGGTTTTCAGCAAAGTCGTCGTGACTGACTCTCGGGTTGGTGAATGGGTGACCATAATGAGTTGGGGTGACTCAACCTAAGAGGATGTAAAACAGTTCTGTTTCACGTATTCCAACGTTCATGAGCGAGAGGAGGGAGTTATGCACTTGAGTTTAGAATAAGTTCTTTGTTGGCCGACTCGGTTGAGCTTCAGACTGTCACTCGATGGGCCGGATTTCAATTCCCGCGGCCGGCTGATGAAGAGTTAGAGGAATTTATTTCTGGTGATAGAAATTCATTTCTCGCTATAATGTGGTTCGGATTCCACAATAAGCTGTAGGTCCTGTTGCTGAGTAACCAATTGGTTCGTAGCCACGTAAAATAAAGTCTAATCCTTCGGGCCAGCCCTAGGAGAGCTGTTAATCAGCTCAGTGGTCTGGTAAAACTAAGGTATACTTAACCTTTTTGCTGTATAGAACATGAAGAAGTGATTATTTTATGTTAACCAGAGGGCTGTTGGCATTGGCAGTCCAATGGGCTTCAACCTGGATGGTCAAGGAAAGCTGTAAGACGATTCCGAAGCTTGGCATGAGAGCGGAAGGAACGGTCACTGCTGAAAGAGGCCACGTCAAAAAAAATGTCTGAATACGCGGTAAGTGATCAAGGATATGAGGGACCTGGTGTGGCCCTTTGGTTTCTGAACAGTCGCTGTGTGTATGTACTGGCTCTTATTCCTCCTTTTCATTCTTACTTCGCATATATTTCTATTTTACCCATTGACTTGCAGAAGCGTGTGAGAAGGGGGACATTTGTTATGTAGAATGGAAATGCTATGCAGATCAAAATAACAGATATTAAACAGTCTGAGCAGTGTTCTAAAAATGGAAGGCGGAAGGTATAACCAAGATAAAGTTGTTGAGTGGCATTACGGCTGATAAAGCATTCTTGCACTTCTGTTGCGGTTTAATCACGATTCAGTAACCGGACTTCTTTCATTCCTTTTACTGTACTTCCCATCATATTCTCTTTTCTCCATATGACTTTCCGTCCTCTCTAACAGTTGTTTCATAGTGCAACTGCGAGTTTTTCCTCCTGTTATACACCTTTCAGACCTTCTTACTGTCAACTTTCCTTTCAGCGCTGAATGACCTCATAGGTCCTAGCGCGTGGCCTTTGGCTTAAATTCTATATTCAAGGATATTAAACCTTGGTTTAATATCCTAGTATAATGAACCACGAGGAATCGAATTAAGGGAATTTATTTTCACTGGACCGATTTCTGGCCCCTATTTGATGGACAGTAAAACGCAGTTATTTTTTCGTTTTACAAAGTGAAAGCATCCATTGCATCGGATATTTCGTAGTGATCGATTGATATAGTAAATGCACCAGTTGCCATCGAAGCCAGGAAAATCTCTATGATCAGTCAATCAGTCAGCTACAGAGTTTGAAAAAAAAATGGGATTAGAGAATCGCAGCGAAAAAAATGAGCCCCATCAAAAGTCAGGATAGACACGCATCCTTTATTTTATGACCCCAGGGATTAAGGGATACCGCTGCCGTTGATTTATGTCGGATACGAAATAAACACTTTGGATGGAAATAGGCCGAGTTGGGCCTCTGGCGTACCGTCCATGCAATTGTTATAGGTTCAGGGAGTACCTTGGGTGTATCATGAGATACTGTGCAAATGTTTCTCATGAGACGATGCTAAGTTTGTAAATTAATCTCTTGAGATGATGCCAAGTACGTTAAATGCATCCCATGAGATGATGCCAAGTTTGTAAATGTACCTCATGAAATGAGGCGAAGTACGTTAAATGCGTCCCATGAGATGATGCCAAGTTTGTAAATGTACCTCATGAAATGAGGCGAAGTACGTTAAATGCATCCCATGAGGTGATGCCAAGTGCATAGATGTTTCTCATGAGATGATGCCAAGTACGTAAATGTATCTCAAGATACATCTCAAGGTGCATTAGATACATTACATGGAATGATCCTGAAGCAGGTAGATGTGTCTCTTGAAAAGATGCTTGTGCTAACGTGAAAATTGAGGTTGCATGGATTGGATACATCTTGCAAAGATGTAAAATCTCTTGCTCCATTCAAAATACATTCGGTCAGTCCGACTCTTTTCCCTCCCCTCTCCTCTTTTCTTCATCTTGCCATGGGCTAGATAATGACATAAGGTTGCTTGTCCGACTGCCCTCTGTGTTGGAAAAAATACTGAACATTCTGCTGAACAGGATGGAAGTACGTGGAATCGTTCATGAGATTAAAACAGATCAAAATGGATGTAGTCCGCGACCGTTGCTCTCAGACTTCAACCAGTCAGCTGGTCTGCTGGTGTAGTGGTTAGTGCCGTGGCATGCCACTCAGATGTCGCGAGTTCGCGTCTCCCCCAGGGCGATGATAAATCGCTGGCTCTGTATCATGATCAGTTACTGCTGCGGTGGGAGGTTGAAACCAGCATTCTGTGGAAGCTTGAATTGCAAGTCAGTGGCCCCTGTGTGCTTGTAAGATGTGAATAGGTTTCATATACTGAAATAAAATAATAATAATAATAATAATAATAATAATAATAATAATAATAATAATAATAATAATTTATATCATGGGACCCAGTTACGCAGACTTGTGCCTGCCAGGAATTAAGGTTCATAGTGTAGGTTTTACGTCACGTGGTTTTTTCTTGCGCATATAACGTATTTGATGCGAATCGCCTGGTCTAACCCGTCTGTGACGAGTTCTGTAGACCCCACAGGGTTTTGTGGCATATATATTCAGACGTCGTACTGTATCGTACAGGTTTCAAAGGGATTGAAATACTCTTTTTCTAATCAGAGGCTACAATTTGCCACGAAATCTTATTATGGCAGTGTGATTAATCCTGGAATACGACTAAGCACGCCATAGCCTATATCCTTACTTTTGCTTTTCTGTTATTCATTGATACTTTTGTTTATTTATCTGCTTGTCAATTTCTTAGTATTTGTTTGTGATTCTGATCTGTTAGCTGTTTATTCAACCCCTTTTCACATACGAGAAGTGCATTTCGTTGTAGCTTGCTTCTCAAGTTAATGGTCGTAGCGGCAAATTCCATATGCATGTTTGGTCAGCTTGAATAGCACCAGTGCAGCGATAATGAGAAGAAGTGACAGTCCTTGCAGTGGTCGTCTTCTGTATACCGCGCCTGTCGATGTTTGTGGACATCTCGTGCCATGGGGTCGGAATGCTTTCATTTGTCTGTCTGCCGGGATTACACGCATTCACAGTCATCGGTTAAGTGGCAGTGAATGATGTCATCATGCTACAGCTCCATCTGTCTTTTCGTGTCGCATCTTTATTGCGCTATCAAATGGCACTGGTGACATTTTATGTGAATATGCGTTGTCGTGATCGCTTACGTTGTCAGAAGTGCCGTCCAGAATTTAGAGGACATTTGTCTGCGTATCCTCTGCATTCAGGAGAGCCAGTCCGGTGCGAGGATGCATGTTCTTGTTTGAGGGTACAGCCAGCCACATTAGTTTACCTCATGTTCTTTGCTGTTTTTTATACTTATCGAGGCTCACGCACTGTATATTGTACTTGTTAAAATTTTTTATGAAGTCCTGTTTCGCATAGAGGGGTCACGGCACCGGGTCTTGACTTTCCGGTTCACTGCAAGTCTTTCGGGATTGGGTTGACAGCCCCATGCCTTTTTTAACCCCGCCTGTGACCAATATGGTTGATTTAACAGATGCGCAAGGGTTTCTGACAGAGCGTGCGTATCTGCGCGCCCTTGCCCAGAATTCGAACTTGGGTTCTAAGGCGTTGCAGGCGATAATGTTGCCGGTTACATCACTATTAATTAGTGTGTGCGCTGGTGGTATATAATTTGAAGGAGGAAAATCAGGTTTCCAGGTAAGGATTTTAGGTTAAGGATTAGAACAGTCACATTGCTCTCCATTGAAGGGAAGATCATGTGGGAGTTTTCAAACTACAGCAGGTGAACTGCTTCTTTTTTCCTCGAAAGAAATGACAAATTTGCTTTGAGGAAATTTGTTACTCTACTTTCAAGACATATTTACGTTAGATATTTTGGCTAAAACTCCTTTCCCCTGCAGTAAGAGCCTGTTGAGCATTTTTGAGATCAGGCATTCGGTTTCTATATTTTGGATTAAACTATTTTATTACTATTAATAGTGTACACAACATCACACTGAACAGGTTTGAATGTCGTTGCACTTGCTGAATATAGAATAAAACACAGCAGCCTCAGCAAAAGAAAGTTTAGTGACAATACAGGTTAAAATAACGAGAAAATAAATGCGCATGAAATCATTATATTTATTATTATTACTCAGACGATGAACCCTATTCATCTGGAACATGCCCATGAGGGCTATTGACTTGAAGTTCAAGCTTCCAAAGAATTCGGTGTTCATTAGAAAGAAGTAACAGAAGGTAATGGGAAATACAAAAAGAAGAGATCACTTATTAAAAAGAAAAATAAATTAAATTAATAACTAAATCGATTAAAATGTAAATAAATTGTTAAAACACAAGGAGACTTGTATTAGGGTAGCAATACTTGAACTTACTCATGGACTGATGGACTGAGTATTTATCTTTAGGAAGACGAAGTGTTTTGAAAGCACCCAACAAGAGTTCGAATCTCTTAATAGTCTATCCTAAATTTTCTTACAAAACTGCGCTAGGGCAACCTCTAAAAAAACCTTCAACCCCATGAATAAAATGCAATAATTTAAAGCCACGGGAAGAAAACTCTTCCAAGCAAGGTATATCAACTTATATTGAAGTTCCAGGTGCACGACATCCTCAAGGAGACTTCCACAGTCCGGCGGTGGTAGGAATAAAGGACCTCTGTAAATGAGAAGTTCGACGGCGATGCATATTTACTGCACTTTGGTGCTACTGTTCAGCGATAATTGGGTTGAAAAAGTTAAGTATACCTTAGTTTAACCAGACCACTGAGCTAATTAACAGCTCTCCCAAGGCTGGCCCGAAGGATTAGATTTATTTTACGGGGCTAAGAACCAATTGGTTACCTAGCAACGGGACCTACAGCTTACTGTGGAATCCGAACCACATTATAACGAGAAGTGAATTTCTATCACCAGAAATAAATTTCTCTAATTCTTCATTGGCCGATCGGAGAATCGAACCAATTGAGTTGAGAAATAAGTAAAATGGGTTCAAATACCTATATTACATGGTTACAGCTATGCAAGATCTGGTAACCAGTTGGTTCTTAGCCACGTAAAAATAAGTCTAATCCTTCGGGCCAGCGCTAGGAGAGCTGTTAACCAGCTCAGTGGTCTGGTTAAACTAAGATATACTTAGCTTAACGTACGGACTTGTGAAAGCAATTGGGCAGCCGATTCGCTGAAAATGTGGACATTTTATTTGTTTCGGGATGTATCAAAATGCGAATTCAGAGGAAAGGTTTCTGTGCCAATAGTGCTTCATAAGAAAGACTTCTGACATTAGTAGCAAGTGTTCCATTATTCCGTTTCGGCTTCAATCTGCTTTACATTTTAAGCCATTGCTTAGTCTCTCTCTCTCTCTCTCGTCGTCATGTGACAGTAGTCTGTATAACTTCAATCAGTCGGGTGAAAGATTGAACAACATTTTTATAACCATTTTGATTTGTTCCACGAGAATATATGTCGATTTCAATAATAGCAATAATGATGTCCTATATATTTCCCAGTCTTTTACGTCTTTGTTTTTTCAACTGGGTCGATTTTACCTGTTTATCGCCTCTTCGCCGTTCAGTCTGCTTAGGATTTCTCTCCCGTCCCCTTGGTAATTTTCTTCTCACCCCTCCTCCCTTGTTTCCCTTTGACCACCTTTTGCCCTTCAACATTCCATAGCAGAAATGGGGGCGGGAGGGGGAGAGAGGGGTGTCTTTAAGTGTCGGTGCGAGGGGAGGGGTTGAGGTTGGAGGTATGATGATAGCGATGGGAGGTCGTTATGTGAAAGGACAGCGGAGCCCTCAGGCACTCTCAGCATATTCCTGATTTTGACAGGTACATACACATCTGAGACACAAGAGGGATTGTTTCATATTAATATATATATATATATATATATATATATATATATATATAATTATATATATATATATATATATATATAAGTATATATATATATATATATATATATATATATATATATATATATATATATATATATATATATATATATATATATATATATATATATATATATATATATATATATATATATATATATATATATATGTGTGTGTGTGTACACTTACTCTTGGTATTTTCTCCTCGCCATGTTCCATCATTCCATGCATTATAATGCTAAAATTTGTTGCAAGATTGAGTCACGTTTGGTATTTCCCAGGATAGGAACGTTGCTTGGTTAAATGTCTAATCTGTTTTGTTATTTTTTTTTTACCATTTGCCACTTTTCTTGCATCGTCGTATTTTGTTTTCCTTCTGTATCGTGAAAACTCATTTGGGAGTATTAGAATTTTGTATAATTTTAGAACATTTCCCCCCTCAGTGTATATATTTGTAATATCGTTTGAATTTTATATTTTTCCACGATAATCATCCATTTTTATTTTCTATCTCGCTAGCGTCCTTAGTAGGAAAGATCAGACGATAATTATGTGTGTGAATTCCAGTAAGCGTCATAGCTTGTGTGGACTTTTGGCCAAGGAAAACACATCGCACCGGCCACCCGGCAATCGAACCCCAATCTTTGTCGCGGCAGTGATTGCAATATCCGGTGGCGACCGTGTAAATGGACGACAAGTGTACATTGCAACGCCATTTTCCCATGGCGCGGCGGACGAGGTTGAGGGAGGGGCCAGAGCTGTGATTATTACGCAACTTGAAATATCGTCTGTAAAAAATGAGGGTAAAATTGTCTGAATGTCGCTTGTTTATTCGATTTCTTGCGGGTTCTCGCCTGAATCCTTGTTAGGTGGTCGAGATTGTGGTTTTGTCGCCTCTCAGGATGGTTTTTATAGCTTTTCTTTTTTTTTCTCATACTTCGTAAATGATAAATATTGTAGTTCTGTCCCCTGTTGGAATTTTGGGGGAATGTCCTCTCTTGCCAGTTTTTTTTTTTTTTTTATTCCTTCTCGTTAAGTGCTCATAATTGTCATGTTAAGCTTCTTTTGGGAGTTCTTTCCCACCACCACCCAGATCCATGTCATGAGGTCAGAATTGTTATTTTATTAAATAGTAAGTATATGAATATGTTCGAGGAGTGGGAGGGATGTCCTCCAGTGTCTCCTTGTTGAATGATCTCATGTCATTCTTAAGTCTTGCACCTTTAGAAGTGGTAATTTTGAAGTGGTTTAGGTTTCGGAAGAGACCATTCTGAAGTCTTTGAGTAGCAGAGGTCCTTCATAAGTCTTATGGGTTTTAGAAGAGGTCATTTATAAGTCTCTTAGGTTTTAGAAGAGGGCAATCAGAAGTTACTTTTTAGTAACTAGAGGAGGGCATTCAGAAGTCTTTTAGTTTTTTTTTTTTAGATGAGGGCATTCAGAAGTCTTTTAGTTTTTTTTTTTTTTTTGATGAGGGCATTCAGAAGTCTTTTAGTTTTTAGATGAGGGCATGAAGTCTACTTTTTAGATTAGGGCATTCAGTAGTCTTAGTTTTTTGATGAGGGCATTCAGAAGTCATTCAGTTTTTTATTAGGGCATTCAGAAGTCTTAGTATTTAGATGAGGGCATTCAGAAGTCTTTTAGTTTTCAGATGAGGGCATTCAGAAGTTCTAGTGTTTTTGATGAGGGCATTCAAAAGCCTTTTAATTTTTTGATGAGGGCATTCAGAAGTCTTTTAGTTTTTTATGAGAGCATTGAGAAGTCTTTTATTTCTGTTGTTGTTGAGGGCATTCAGAAGTCTTTTAGTTTTTAGATGAGGGCATTCAGGAGTCTTTTAGTTTTTAGATGAGGGCATTCGGAAATCTTTTAGTTTTTTGATGAGGGCATTCAGAAGTCTTTAAGCTTTTTGATGAGGGCATTCAGAAGTCTTTTAGTTTTTAGATGAGGGCATTCAGAAGTCTAGTTTTTAGATGAGGGCATTCAGAAGTCTAGTTTTTAGATGAGGGCATTCTGAAGTCTTTTAGCTTTTTGATGAGGGCATTCAGAAGTCTTATAGTTTTTAGATGAGGGCATTCAGAAGTCTTAGTTTTTTATGATGAGGGTATTCAGAAATCTTAGTTTTTTCATAAGGTCATTCAGACGTCTTTTTAGTTTTTTGATAAGGGCTTTTTTGATAAGGGCATTCAGAAGTCTTTTACTTTTTAGATGAGGGCATTTAGAAGTCTTTTAGTTTTTTGATGAAGAGGGCATTCACAAGTTTTTTAGTTTTTTCATGAGGGCATTCAGAAGTCTTTTACTTTTTAGATGAGGGCATTTAGAAGTCTTAGTTTTTTGGTGAAGACGGCATTCAGAAGTCTTTTAGTTTTTAGATGAGGGCATTCAAAAGTCTTTTAGTTTTTTCATGAGTGCATTCAGAAGTCTTTTAGTTTTTAGATGAGGGCGTTCAGAAGTCTTTGATTGTTTTGATAAGGGCAGTCATAAGTCTCTTAGTTTTCTGGTGAGGGCATTCAGAAGTCTCTTAGTTTTTTTGATGAGGGCATTCAGAAGTCTTTTAGTTTTTTTGATGAGGGCATTCAGAAGTCTTTTAGTTTTTTGATGAGGGCATTCAGAAGTCTTTCAGTTTTTTTGATGAGGGCATTCAGAAGTCTTTTAGTTTTTTGATGAGGGCATTCAGAAGTCTTTCAGTTTTTGTGATGAGATCATTCAGAAGTCTTTTAGTTTTTTTGATGAGGGCATTCAGAAGTCTTTTAGTTTTTTGATGAGGGCATTCAGAAGTCTTTCAGTTTTTTTTATGAGATCATTCAGAAGTCTTTTAGTTTTTTTGATGAGGGCATTCAGAAGTCTTTCAGTTTTTTTGATGAGGGCATTCAGAAGTCTTTTAGTTTTTTGATGAGGGCATTCAGAAGTCTTTTAGGTTTCTGATGAG
The DNA here is from genome assembly GCF_040412425.1 of Macrobrachium rosenbergii. NCBI lineage: Eukaryota > Metazoa > Arthropoda > Malacostraca > Decapoda > Palaemonidae > Macrobrachium > Macrobrachium rosenbergii. The sequence goes on along the minus strand of NC_089776.1, from coordinate 17,547,622 downwards.
GGCATTCAGAAGTCTTAGTTTTTTTGATGAGGGCATTCAGAAGTCTTTTAGTTTTTTTTTGAAGAGGGCATTCAGAAGTCTTTTAGTTTTTAGATGAGGGCATTCAGAAGTCTTTCAGTTTTTTTGATGAGGGCATTCAGAAGTCTTAGTTTTTTTGATGAGGGCATTCAGAAGTCTTATTTTTTTGATGAGGGCATTCAGAAGTCTTAGTATTTAGATGAGGGCATTCAGAAGTCTTTTAGTTTTTAGATGAGGGCATTCAGAAGTCTTTTAGTTTTTTTGATGAGGTCATTCAGAAGTCTTTTAGTTTTTTGATGAGGGCATTCAGAAGTCTTTTAGTTTTTTGATGAGGGCATTCAGAAGTCTTAGCATTTAGATGAGGGCATTCAGAAGTCTTTTAGTTTTTAGATGAGGGCGTTCAGAAGTCTTTTAGTTTTTTTGATGAGGGCTTTCAGAAGTCTTTTAGTTTTTTGATGAGGGCATTCAGAAGTCTTAGTTTTTTGATGAGGACATTCAGAAGTCTTTCAGTTTTTTTGATGAGGGCATTCAGAAGTCTTTTAGTTTTTAGATGAGGGCATTCAGAAGTCTTTTAGTTTTTTGATGAGGGCATTGAGAAATCTTTCAGTTTTTTTGATGAGGGCATTCAGAAGTCTTTTAGTTTTTTGATGAGGGCATTCAGAAGTCTTTTAGTTTTTAGATGAGGCATTCATAAGTCTTTATTTTTTAGAAGAGGGCATTCAGAAGTCTGTTAGTTTTTAGACAAGGGCATTCAGAAGCCATTTAGCTTTAAATAAGGGCATTGAGAAGTCTCTCAGTTTTTAGATGAGGGCATGCGAAAGTCTTTTATATTCTAGAGCAGGGCACTCAGAAGTCTTTTGTTTCTAGAAGAGGGAAATCAAAAATCCTTTAGTTTTTAGCAGAATGATTTCAGAAGTCTTTTGGGTTATAGAGAAGGACAGTTAGAGGTCCTTTAATTTTTAGAAGAGGGTATGCAGAAGTCATTCAGTTTTTAGAAAAGGGCATTCAGAAGTCTTAGTGTAATGAAGAGGGCATTAAAAAGTCTAGTTATTAGAAGAAGGCATTCAGAAGTCTTTCAGGCTTTAGAAGAGGGCATTGAAAAGTCTATCTGTTTGTGGAAGAGGGCATTCAGAAGTCATAGTTATAGAAGAGTCATCTTGAATTCTTTTAGTTTTACTCGGAAGTCTTTTAGTTTTAAAATAGGTTATCTTGAACTAGTTTGGTTTTTAAAAGAAGTGAATTTGAAATTCTCGTTTGTAGAAGAGGTCATTTGGAAATAGTTTGGTTTTTATAAAAGGTCACTCAGAAGTCTATGTTTTGGACGTGGTAATTTTGAAGTAGAGTAGTTTATAGAAGGGGCCATTCTAAATTTGTTTAGCTTTTAGAATGGTCATTTGAAGTAGTTTAGTTTTCAGAAGAGATAATTCTAAAGTCTTGTAGGTATAGAAGAGGTTACTTCGAAGCCTTTTGTTTTTGGAAGAGGTCAGTCTGAAGTTTTAGTTTTCAGAAGGGGATGTTGTAAAGCTTTCTCATTTTTATAACTGCTCATATGTGTTTTACTGTAGCCGAAATCCAGCCGCATGCAAATAATATTTCTCAAAGGGATTTATTTCACACCTTGGCTTATATGGAATGAGTATTGTCTTTGTCTGTTAAATGATTATATATATATATATATATATATATATATATATATATATATATATATATATATATATATATATATATATATATATATATATAATGTGTGTGTGTGTATGTAAATTCTTTAGGGTCGACCACTCTCTATGTTTTAAAAATTTTCCTTTTGTGGAGTGAGTTTCTTTTATTGACGTATCTTCTCACTCTGCTTATGTAATTAAAATTATTTGTTAATTTCGTGTGTGTATGTCTCATCTTTCAGCAAGTGATTGAAGCTGTCATTATGTCGCCTTTTACGTACTTTCACTTTTGTGTCACTTAATCATCTTATGATATTTCGTTCTGATTAGGTTTTTCGGGTGAATGATATATTTTTGATTTTCATAGTGAATTGTTTGAGTGCTCCCGACAGACAGGCAGAGAGACGGACATATCAATGTTTCCCTTTTTTTTTGTAATTATTGAAAGCAGGGAGGTCAGATCTCTTTTTGAAACTGGTAAGTGTCAGATCGAGTTAGAATTGCGTCTTGTTTTATGGTTCTTGAAATAGCTGGTGGCATCGGATTTTGGCTTGTCAGGCAGCATACCCGGGAATTTGTCTTAACATTTTTTTTAAATACATACACCAGTTGATTAGTGATGGTTGAAATGCAGCGAGGAAAACAATTCGACACATTCAAGTCCGATTGACGAAGTATGAACTTGATTGTAGGCTGAGGTAGAGCGCACTTAACACCGGTTTGAGAACTGCGCAGGAATTGAGGAGGAAAGCTGTTGTGGATTTAATGGGTATGCCGTAAATCTGGGACCTTGCCCGCCTTGACTTTTTCGATGTATAGTACTTTATAGCGTTCGTGCCTCCTCGGGATGCTCTCGAGTTTCATCGCTTTACGTCTGGCATTACAATGATGGTCATGTCCCATGCAAGTGTTACATTTTTTGTAAAATTACGTACCACTCTTGAAATTGTTTTGTTTGACTGAAATTTATAGGATGAGGAGAAGAAAGAACAGTTAATCCAGTAAAATTGGTCCAATCAGCGTTACAGCAAATGTACTCGTATGCTAGGTATTGTTGTCGCTCTGTGGAATGCAATATGTATCCATGTAGACTCAAAAAATCTAATGATTCTATGTAGGCTATGATTTGGCATGCGATTTCTTACTAGTGTGGGTTTTCAAATTGTCTCCATTGAAGGTTCCAGTGTTTCTCTGTGACCAGGTATAAACTGCTTTATAAACTGCAGTTTTCTGGAGAGCCTGATACTGTGACATGCGAGAACTGTCGACAGATAACAATTAGAAGAGGTTTGCAGATCGCTATTGTTATTACTCATGATTGTGATAAAGGCAACTGTGTCCAGTTTACCCGAAATGACTTGGTCAGGTTTAGATAATGCTTCTTTGAACTGAACGCGTCATATGGCTTGATCAGTTTCATCGAAAGATTGAACGAAATCGAGATACTGTCAGTTGCACTTCCCTATTATAGGATTCTGATATCGACTGAAATACCGTAGATCTCCCTTGGGAAAAGCTCTGTTACGTAGTTGGCAGGAAATATTTAGGTCGTCATTGTCTTAAAGTGATGTTCAAAACCTAGGCCGGTACGATTTACGAAGATAATGGTTTTCCCAACTGAATATTAGAACCAAACAAGAAATGGCCTGTTTGAAGGTTTTTACAATTTCATTATATGTAAAGCATTATCGCTGTAAGACATAAATTTAAATTTTTAAAAATTATTATTATTATTATTATTATTATTATTTTTATTTTTATTTTTTTTTATTTTTTGCACGAGGAAGTAGACCGGTCATTCTGATGAGGTAATCATGAGAGTTGAATTTCTTTTGTGAAACAGATGTTTGGAGTGACGCCATATATTTGTGGCGTAGGTCACTGGATGATCTATCGTATAACTCACATCCGTTTTGTTTAAACCGATGAGTATTGGTCTGATAGACATTCCCATACATGTTCCGATGTGATGAGTAAGCCGTGTGCTTCAAAGAAAGTGATGCTTGTCACTTTCTGATGTTCGTGTGTGAATGAGAAGAGAATTTTTAAATTTCTCATATTTAGTGCCGCCTTGTCTTCCTGGGATTTGGTTTTCAGATTGAGAGAAATGGTGACTTTGTGTGGGATTTCGAGTTCCAATATTTATTCCAAGTGTATGGCTTTAACCCGGCGGTGCTGATCTTAGAATTTTCATTTTACTTTTTAATTGTCAAAATGGACTTGAGATTACGCTGTTGGTTCTGCCTGTGGGTCTTTATGCCTGAGACAAAGTTGATTCAACGCTTTATCAATATTTTAACATTTTTCTGTGCTTCTCTCGTCTTTAAGTAAATCATTCTTACCGACTGACAAATGAAATGGCTTGATTTCGGCACAGTTTTCCTTGTGGAGGGTGGAAATTGATAAGCATGATGGTGTGGCATTATGACTTATAAGTGGTGTCGAAACCGGAGGTGAGTCTAACATTATAAACAGTGTTACGTAATTAGATAATTGTCAGATAGCGGTCAATCTTGCTTTGTATTGTCGCCTAGTAGATGATGATGATGATGATTTGTGAAAATTAGATCAAGGATATTTGCCCATATTAATTTTGTATGTCTTGTAACAAACGGTATTTTTTTTTGTAGAAGATCATGAGTGTCACTTCAAACGATAATGCTGGTTAGCATTCTAGTTTCAGGTGAATTACGGTAATTGGATGCCTGCATGTTCCCAGTATGCACGTCGCTCTAGGGAAATTAAAGTCGCTCAACATTATTATTTTTGGAACGAGCTCAAGGGCAGACTGATAAAAGACTGCCTGATAAAAGACTGTCTGAGCTCTAATACGGCGGAGGACGATATGCAAGCTATTTAGATACAAGTTGACTCTTAACTCTTGTTGGTCTGTGCTATTTGACAAGTGGGAATAACTTAGGGAAAATTGAGAGACAGCATGTATATATATATATATATATATATATATATATATATATATATATATATATATATATATATATATATATATATATATATATATATATATATATATATATATACTATATGTGTGTACGTAAATATACGTATATAACATATATATATATATATATATATATATATATATATATATATATATATATATATATATATGTTCATATACATACATATATATTATTAATTTAAGGTTGCCTTTCAATCATTAGCACTTTATTTTTACTTCAGAGTTCACTGTTACTCTTTAGTTAGACGTGAGATAACTTCACGCTTCTGTGTAGTGCACTTTGTGAATGAATTCCCATCTGGTCCAGGCCTTACATCTGTGTCCTTTTCCTGGGCTTTCCTACTGCTAATCGTCTTGTTTCTGTAGGCTATATGCTGCTTTTTTGACTGCCTGGTCCTCATCACTTCTGACCATCATTTGCTTAAACCATACCAATCGGTCTATAGTCCAGCCGCTGGACAGAGCATTTCTCCAGTACTTCATAATTCATAATATTCTTAGTATTCACAGTATTCTGTTGGTATGCATTTTCAGAATCTGCAGTTTTCAGTTAGTGCCCACTTCTCTTCTTTTTTTTTTTGGCCTTTTTTGCTCTGAATGTTAATGCGGTGATTTTATTTCTATTAAATTTCATTTTCGCTGATGCTACTCTTTCTTAGGTTATATGTATTCTTGGTATCCAGTATAACAGAAGTGTCCTGCCTCGTGTAAAACCTGTCCTTCCACTATCGCATGGTGCATAACCTCCCCTTTTCCCCACTTGCACTTTTCACACATTGCGGACTCTGCAAGTCTCTTAGGCCTTGCATATTTTGCAGTCCTGAGTATCTTATGACATTGTTACATTCGAAACTGAGTCTTGCCCACTCCCACACCCCAGGATTAATAGGGTACCGCCACACCCCACACCCATTCCAACAGCTTGTACGTGGCCAAGTTCTAGATTTTACTTTTTACTTAGTTTCCATTCCAGTCGATGTAACATCGTTTTGTTTGCGCCGATTTTCAGGCCCTCTCCTTTCCATTCCATTTTTTGCCGTTCGTCACTCCAGTAGCTTCCACCTTGACTCTTATAAACAGCAAAGGACTCATTTGCTGATCTCAAATTCTTCTCATATAACTGACTGCCTTCACTCTAGATCATCTTAGTATGGCATAGTAACGTCATTAGCTCAGTGAGTTTTTGGGGTCTTCGTATTTTGTGACAATTGGCTTCTCAAATTACACGAACATGACGTAAAATGTTTCTGTTTCCGTGTTAATTTGACCGTCTCATTCGTGAACGGCATACTGAAAAACCGCCATCGTCAAGGGGAAGAAAATCCATATTGAAAATAATATTCAACTCACTCTCGCGCGTAATTCATATGCTTTGTTTCACGGAATGTGTAACCCGCCGTGTATGCTTATGTGCATATCATTGCCGACGAAAGCTCCCATTAATTACCGTCCTCGAAAAAAAGGAAACTGGGCTAAACCGCAAAGCCAACGGATAATTTGTCCGTTCCTTTGTAGGATGGGTAGGATCTCGTGTCGAGGAATCTTTAGGTAAGAAACACTTCCTCCCGTTTCAGTGGAGGGAGTTTCTGCTCATGCATTCCCTCTAGGAATTTTCCCTCCGCCCTGCTTGCTTCGCTCTTTTGTGGAGGTGTATAGAATTATTATTATTATTATTATTATTATTATTATTATTATTATTATTATTATTATTATTTCTTCATTGGAGGGGTGGGTAGAGCTCTCGGCTAGAACGCTGTTGGCCCAGCGTTCGACTCTCCGACCGGCCAGTGAAGAATTAGAGGAATTTATTTCTGGTGATAGAAATTAATTTCTCGTCATAATGTGGTACGGATTCCACAATAAGTTGTAGGTCCCGTTGCTAGGTAACCAGTTGGTTCTTAGCCACGTAAAATAAATCTAATCCTTCGAGCCAGCCCTAGGAGAGCTGTTAATCAGCTCAGTGGTCTGGTTAAACTAAGATATACTTAACTTTATTATTTTATTATTATTATTATTATTATTATTATTATTATTATTATTATTAGGCTTTGGATAAGAAGAGATTTGTCGAAGATACTGCATGTGAAAGACAAGTGGCAGAATTCCACTTAGCTTTGGAGGCGATGATGATGATGATGGTGGTGATGATTCAAACTGTTGGGCAGTTACGTGATTGCACACTCTTGGCATAACTTGGACATGAATAGCTAGAGAATTTCGATGGCAGAGTTTGGAAGATGATAACACAATAAGATCATAACGTAGGAACAAAAAGTCTCAAAGTGCCATGGTGTCACTGCATTACCCCCTCCCCCTTTTAGGATTAGATAATAAAATGAACGCAGATTCCACAAAATCCTCTGAAATGAATTGATTTCTTATTTCCCGGTACTCTTCTAGTTTAGTTAAGTTGTAATGCACATGGGTTAGAAAGTTGAAATCTGTCCATTTGTTCAGTTATTATAAGCAGTTTAATAGCAAAAAAAAAAAGCAGAGGTGAGACGTGTGAGTTCTCCCAACGCTAAATACCGTAAAAATATTGTATGGCGTTATCAGAGGTGATATCGGAATTGCTGTACAAATTCTGAAATGTTCCCATGCTTTAGTTTGAATTGGATAGATGTGCCGCAGTTATCGGTCAGCTAATCTTCATTTATATGCTGTATTTGATCGATTTGTCTCCTAGGTCAACATCACCACTGTTATTTACCATGTGTCACATGGAAGGTTTTTTATGCGCTGAAGGTTATCGAAGATTTTGTTCATTCACATGAAGCTATATGACTGTTAGTTTTCAGAAGCAAGGTTTGTCAGCATTCAGAAACCTAATGTTGTGGGAGTTTAGTGCTTTATATGAATCAGTATGGTTGTATTGTGTTGTGGTCAGATTCATAATGTAGGAACCAAAGCGGATAAGTGGTTTAATGGACTTTACAAGCCCGCTCCTAGAAGAAGCACGTATGATTCAGGGGACGCACAGATGAGGCCATTCCGTATTGTCACTCATGTAGGTAACTTCCCTCGGCTTCTAGATACAGTGAGGCCAAGAGAGTGGCTATGGTTTTGAGGCAAGTAGCCTAGTTATCGGTAGCGATGACCAAATGTCAGTAGAATGATCAGAGCATTAATTTCTACTCAAACTTGTGGATGAGGTTTCTCTTAATTAGCATTATTGTGAATGCGCAAACGGGAAATATTTTCTTTCATTATGTTTTCTCGTACGTGTACCAGACTGCATTCATTCATTTGTTAACACATACATACATACATACATACTTAGGCAATGTGCTTAATTATATAATCTAGTATACATTCATACGTGCATGTACATATGAGAGCTGATAGTACATACAAATATGCAGTCCATTTTTAACTTAAATTAAATTATATATATATATATATATATATATATATATATATATATATATATATATATATATATATATATATATATATATATATATATTAATGGTAAGCTGAGTCAGCTCTTCAGCCTGGAAACTCGTCACCCTCTAGAAACGCGTTGTTTGTCTCTTCGCTCCCCACTTGGGCCAAGTTTGCAATTCACTCCTAAGAATATAATTACCTATGCAATTTGCAACTACCGAACTCGGTTGATTGCCCGGACTGTTTTGGCGATGTCATGCAGGATACCGTGTACTTAAGCTCCCCTTAGATTGGGCTCTAATGGGCTGTCAAGGGGCTAATGCACATGAGAGCCTTAAAAAAAGGTTGGGGCCAAGGGTGGGGAGGGGGATTTTTCCACCATCCCTCTCATTGTAATAATACAGCCGTGCGACCTTCACGATCCACCTTCCCACGATTCCCTTGGAATCGCTACTCTCTCTCTCTCTCTCTCTCTCTCTCTCTCTCTCTCTCTCTCTCTCTCTCTGCTACTTTCAGGTGTGGGGTGGATTGGTCTGGGTGGTTATTATCGTTATCCATGTGTATTTACGACGATGACGTTATGCTCTGTATTATCGCTGTTGCTGGTAGTTTGAAAAACTTCGTTATTCTGTTGATCTATTTTTGCCACGTAAGTTTTATAAGCGGTTGTGGAGTAGCTTTGTTTTGATTTTTTCTTTCTGGAAAATACTGCTGTGTAATTGTTTCCGGCAAGAATGAAGCCAGCAATATATTGTGCATGCAGTGGCCCCAGTTTGGGATATTTGAATGATTTGTCCTCCTGACCTCTTAAGAGACCTCTCACATCTTGTTCGTTATGCCCTAATATTTTCACATTTGCTTCTTGTTAACGTCATTTTTTGTTGTTGTGGTTTTTTGGTTAAGATGTGACTACTATCCATTTCAGGGACCGCGAGTCATCGTTTTTCTCAAATATCTTTCAAGCTAATTATTTGATCGAAATAATACTTTGACACTGTGTACAAGACACCACCTGCTAAATTTTGGTAATATCGTGCATTGCCAAAGGGTGTTAGTTAAGGCGTTTACTCTTTGACTTTTAAAAGCAAAGTCGCATGAGTCAGCAGGACTAATCTACGCAATCGAACGTCCGCTGTCCCCCATAGACAAGAAAGGGCGGGGGCGGGGGGGTGAGATGAGGAGGCCAGGAAAGTGGGTTGAGGGAGGGAAAGGAGGAGGAGGGAGGGACGGGATGGGGATAAAGAACGCTCGAATGCATAGTTTGGCGATGCTTGGCAACACCATATAAGTCAAGAGTAAACGCCCCATCAAAACCATTTGACAATGCGCTATATTAAAAAAATTCGTGGGAGGTGTCTTGTACACTGTGCCAAAGTACCATTTCGATCAAATAATTATATAGTTTGACAGATATTTGAGTAGGAGTACACATATGCCCGAATTCTTTTGTAACTAGCCGAAAATGCCCATAATGTGAAAATGGGAATGGGATTAAATCTAATGCAAATTACAACGATAAGGTAATTATTCAGAGCCATTAAATAGTTTGGTAAGGTAAAGACACCTGCACCCCCCCCCCTCTTTTGTCTGCCTCACACGAGTCTAGAACCTCAGAACTTAATTTTGTTTTTATTATTATTATTATTATTATTATTATTATTATTATTATTATTATTATTATTATTATTATTATTATTATTATTATTATCCTTTACAAACTTTCTTGGTTGGTATTTGAGTGAGCCCCACCACCATTTTTTTTCTCCTAATGAAGGTTTCAGTGGCCAGCAGTACACTTTTGTGGTGGAAGCGTGATTCTAGGTTTGTGTATCAAGTCTTCTCGAGGTTCCTTTTGACGTCTTTTGGGATTAATGCTGGTGGTCCCGTGATGATAGGTACTACTTCCACGTCAGCTTGCCACAGAACTTTTCTCTTTTGGCCTCTTCTCCTTAACTCTTGTGTTCCATGGTATGGCTACAAATATCAGAGATACTTTCTGGGTGTCCTTATTGACGCGGGCCCGTAGGCTGGTATCGCCGTCAGTGCACCCCATGCGGTGCACTGTAGGCGTTACTTAATGTTCTTTGCAGCGTCCGTTCGGTCCCTAGCTGCAACCCCTGTCATTCCTTTTACTCTAACTCCGTTCGTACTCTTTTTCTTCCATTTTCAGCGCTTGGTCTTTGGCCTGAATTCTATATTCTATTCTGTTCTTATTTACGCGGATTAAGTCTGGTCTTTGAACGTGTTTCACAGTTAGTCCTCACATCATAGTCCTGGGGGACCTTAATTTTATCGTTTTCCGTTACTTTTGCGGTATATGGTTGTTCCTCTTGTCGGTACACGCTAGGCTATTTCCTTTGCAGATCTTCCAGTGAAAGGCCTTGACAACTGTTTCATGCCTTCTCTTGTATTCATCTTGAGCTAATGATGTGCATTTACGTACGATGTTGTTGATTGTCTCCATGTGCTGTTGGATTTATGTTGCATAGGTGATCATATTTACCATCTGCTTTATTTTGCTTTGTCTTTTGCTGCCATCAATATGCCTTCACTCTCATTTTTGAGCTTTCCCCTAGTCAGCTGTTGGTAACTGCCATCTCCCTTTGGTTTTCCTTTCTTTGGCTAGTGATCCTTACCTTACGCTTTTCAAGCTCCTTGTCAACGGATATTAATCATCTTCGTTTTCCTAGTGTTTTTTTCTCGCTACTGATAAAGTCTTCTACACTTGTGTTCCTCTTCCTCCTTTTCTTCTCGGTGAGCAGAGCCTTGCTACATTTTCTCTTGAATGGAGTGCCTTCTTGATGGTCATCAGTTTTCGTTTTCTTTCCATTGTTCTGGGTCTTCTTTAGGGTATTGTATCTCACTACTGGCACAGTCCATGTACTGGTTGCCTTCGTCATTGAGCTTGGACTGAGGTATTTCTTTATGCCTGGAGAAGTGTTCTCTTTTGATGATTACTTTCATTTCATGTTATTTGTCAGTGCATCGCTCCAGTGTCTTACCTTCAGTTATGATCAGGACTCTGCAGCGTCAGTACAAGGAAATCAAAGGTCTTACCTTGTTTTCCGTATATCCTGATGTCATCGTGAGTGTCTTCCAAGGTTGCAGTCATTCTTAGTTTTCTTGGGGGCCAGTGTCATTGGTATCATGGAGACGGTGAGCAGCAGTGGTAATAGTGTATCTGCTGGCAAGATTCCTCTTCTGCCAATGTGGTTCCGGTTTCTGTTAGGGTTATCTACTAATGGTGCCTTATATTTTAGAGTAATGTTGACGCACTCGACCGAGGGACCATATTGAAGGTCTTTGATTCCTCTCGTCACTCGTGATTCATGTTCTGATTTTTGCATAACTGCCTGTGATAGGTTTCCCTTTTCTTGGATTTTGCATAACTGGTGTCATTTAGCGTGACACATCCTTTTGTTCTACATGCTCTTGTAGCTGCTGGGCATTTTTTCCATGCATGCGTTTGAAGTTCCTTGGCCAGTATCCCTGCACACTGTTGGGGTTCTGGGGCTTCCAGTTGATTTCCTTCTGTAATTTTTGAAGCCACTTGGTATTCTTGTTGAGAGATAGAGGGTCGCTTCAGGTATTTTCTTAGAGCCTTGTCTCTGTGTTGTAGTTGTTCATATAGTCTCATTTGGTTTGTGTTGAAGAGCTTGTTTTGTTTATGTGCTTTGGTATTTTTGCTGGTTTTGATTTTATTCTTTTGTTTAGCTTGGAAACTGTTTCTTTTATATGGTTTCTTTGTTTTCCATTTTTCTGTTTATTTATTCATCCCATGTCAGATGTTTCCCTGTTTCTTTGATTTGCTGCATTCCTGTTCGTTTTGCCTCTGGTTTGTGCGTGGGTGGTTTGTTCTCAATTATCAGCCTAGTTGTAACAAATTTGAGATGATAGGTTTCAGTGGTCTAAGTGGTACTTGGTGCCGAGTCAACGTCCTTTCTTTGTGCTGCATATCGCCTTAGTTTATCTGTCAGGCTCATTTGTTCTTGGCTGTTTCCGGTATTTATTTCCAAGTTAATCCGTGGTTCAGGGTAAGCAGTGTCGTGGGTATTCTTAATAATCTCTCTTTTGATGTCAGTCATTCAATTTTAATTATTCCCTTATGTTGTGCTGTGGGTTACGCAACACATTGCACTTCCTCAATTCCATGTTATACTCTGTGTCTGAGGTGGGTTCTGATAATTTTTTGATACAGCCTACTTATCACTCCTGCGTGAGCCGTTAGCCTGTTGATAACTATCAGATCTTGGGACGTAGCCCTCATGTTAACGTCGTCGGGGTTTTTTCCCCCCACCATTTTCTCGTAGGAAGTCGTCACGTTGTTCAGCAGACCGTAGTTTCGCCCCGTCGTTCCCGTCCAGGTAGTGATCCCGGCCAATGTGTCTTCGCTGATCATCTGCACAGTATTGTTATTTGGTGCTACTTTGGCTTTTTATCTACGCGTCACATACTCCGAGGTGCTGGTACTAACATGGCGGAAGCTCCTTGGGACGCCGTGTTTAGTACCAGCCCATCGGGGATCAGTGATTATACACACCCATTTCTATATTCTGTGGTCGACAAATTATAACAAACGATATCTTTGTTACCGTACGGTGTTTAGTACTGGCACCTCTGAGTAGGCGACGCGTGGATAACAAGCCAAAGTAGCACCTGTTATTTTCATTACCGGGCAAGATGAAGATACCAGGTACCAGGTTAAGAGGCATCCACAAAAAAATGTTTAGAGCGAAAAGCCAAAGGAATAGAAGAACAGTGAAACGATGTGAAAATTAATCAGCACAGACAAACGTAATAACAGGCGCGTAAATGGTATAAAAATTTCAGCTTTTGATGCTAAATGTCACGAACATTTTCTTTCAGAATTTTCATGCTAAAATAATTTTCTTTCAGAATTTTATGATGCTAAATATTTGATTTTTAGCTTTTGATGCTAAATGTCGCTTTCCTTTTCCACAACATTTTCTTCAGATTTTTCCCATTCTGCGAACACTTTCAGAATTTACTTTTGATGGTAAGAATTTTAGCTTTTTTTACGAACCCTTCACTAATCATCTTTACTCTCCACCTTCTTTCCCATTCAGTCCTTTGGACCCTTCACTAATCATCTTTACTCTACCTTCCCCCTCCCCAAGTCCTTTGGCCCCTTACCATTCCCCCCCCTCCTTTCCACCGTCCACCAGTTTCCTTCCCACAATTCTTTCTTTCCTCTTGGTATCATGGCATTATCACACCTCCTTTAATCCATTTTACTTGTCCCCCTCGAAGCTCATTGTGGAGGACTTTCCCTTTTGTCATTCCCCACCCCTTTTCTTTACCTCCCATGGCCGATTGTCATCTCTCTCTCTCTCTCTCTCTCTCTCTCTCTCTCTCTCTCTCTCTCTCTCTCTCGTGAGACCCAAGCATCGGCCGCGCAAAAATAGGAAGGAATATCTTACGAAAGGCTTCACAACAGCAAAGATTATGCTACTTCGTTGAGGACATCTTGCTTTTTGACGGACCACTGAACACTCGCTTATTGTGTTTTTCGCTCTGCTTTCTCTCTGCCCATCAGCTTCGACCCACAACTAACAACCAGGCATATAATTTATAAATTTACTACTTAGGTTAACAGAGACAACCTGGATTTTAAGGAACGCTCTTATTCATCCTGGTACGGTACGAAAATCTAACAAGGGCCCCCTCACTCAGTAAGCTAAGCGCGCTTGCCACTGCGCCACGCTACCAGTTCAGAGAGAGAGAGAGAGAGAGAGAGAGAGAGAGAGAGAGAGAGAGTCTCAATGGCCTTTTAAGATGGTATTTGTTGAATTGTGAAAATCGACCGCAGGTAAAACGAGTGAAGGTATTAAGAGGTTTTTCGTGGCGTCGGAGGGAGGGGACAGTTCTGTTGCGGGAAGTTGGGACCACGGGAAACTAGGCCAAGGGATAAATTATTGCTTGGGAAATTAAATGAACCAGTGTAACTATTTATATACTGTATATATATATATATGTATATATATAATAAATATATATATATATATATGTGTGTGTGTCTGTGCCTGTGTTTATATGTATGTATGTATATGAAAACTTCATCAGGTTGTTTTAACCTACCCACAGACATAAACTGCACTCTCATACAGTAATTGCAAAACTCATCTTCTACGTTGGTTTTGTTTTTTGTAGCCTCATCGGTTAGCTTCCCCCTGTTCTTAACACTAATAACGGTGAAATCATTTTAACACTTTTTTGCTGCATTTGATGTGATGTCTGTTTATATAAATCCGTTGTTGCTAACATTCATGTCGAATTTAAACATTAGTGCTTACTAAACTATCACCTTCCATTGCAGTTTCTCCACGCTATCTCCTATCTACGCTTTCTGGCCTGGAGTATTACATTTTGTGTGGACCTCTTGTATTATTGTGGTCATTTTTCTTCTTCATATTAATATCTTAAGGAATGAATGTTACATTTTGTGTGGACCTCTTGTATTATTGTAGTCATTTTTCTCCTTCATATTAATATCCTAAGGTCATTCCTTTCAGAATCAGTTATTCAGACATGAAACGCCTCTGGCCCGTTTTACAGATATCAGAAAGTGTAATATCTATAATCCCTCTATCTTTCATTTATAGGCGTCTTATATCTTTCATCTAACAGTCATACGAAGTCTTTCAGTGCACTAACGAGCATAACGAACACTCTTGGTCGTACATTTGTATGTCTTATATTTCCACGCAACAGTTACGCGCAGTCTTCTAGAGTATTACCAGCACTCGGCGGTTGTTAAAGCCGAGATTTACTCTTTTGTAAACAGCTGAGTGGCCGAAGTCTCCTCTTTATCCGCTGAATTCCGTTCGCTTCCCTTTGTGTTCGTGGATAAAATGGTTAACACTGATTTAGGCTTACTCGGGGTTTCGTTGTACATGGCTAGATTGGGTTTAAATCTTTTTCGTTTTGTGTTCTTTTTTTCCCCTTTTTTTTGCTTTGTGCATCTTTTCTTTCACCTTATTTCTTGTAAGTCTTTTCTCTTTTGACTATTCCTTTTCTTGGCTTGCGTATTTTGGTGTTATTTCCTTCTGTTTGGATATACATGATTAGACGTCTCTTAGCTTTTATTTCACTAAATCCGTTTTAAAGGTACCGTGCTAAAGGATGGATTAAGGTAAGGATTCTTAACGGAAGGTTTGAACGAGGGCTTTCGAGGGGTACAAAGGTAGGTGACAAAGTAAACTCAAGTCTGCCGAGAGAGAGAGAGAGAGAGAGAGAGAGAGAGAGAGAGAGAGAGAGAGAGAGAGAGAGAGATTTTGATTTTGATGATTAACTGTAAAGTAAAACTTGCAGTTCAAAGCAATCGGTAGCAGCCATTATTGTAGCAATGTACTGAACAACTCTTAATCTGTAACCATTCTGAATTCGCTGTCAGGTTAAGGTTATGATACTGCAAAGGTTACTGGTGGGACAGAGTTGGAGAATCCCTTGATTTAGGAAGAATTGGTTTGTTGATGAACTAGAGAGAGTTTGTTAATGGGCATTGACTTGAGTGTATCAAATGATTTGTTTTGCGAATGTGGTAATTTTGTTAAATTGTATTTATATTTCGTCCATCTGTACCATTTTTGTTTTAGGCCCTCTCAGACCAAGCCAAGCCTAATTAGATGTTTCCAGGCCATCTGCGCACATCATCATTATGATAATCTCATCTTCATCGGTTGAAGCTAAATTACCAATGGATTTAACCAAAGAGGCTTCAAACGAAAAGAAAAATGCATATTAAATAAGCAATAAAAACAAATGAACGAACATACAGGCTACATATTAGCAGAAAAAAATTATTTTGGAAATAAGTAGAAAATTTAGGTACAGGAATATAGCGTCTTGCAGCGCAATCTCAGCATTCGTGAACTTAACATAGGTTTCCATACAACATTGCAAGAAAGCTGTTTTGGAGATTTACATTTTATATAATTAATCAAACATTAATTAGTATCATATAGTATAGTTTGTGCTCCAAAAGTTATATATTTTTTATTATCAATTTTTCTTTTTCTTTCTCTTTTTTATATTTCGTTCTCTCCTCAGACCCTTTTACTTGAGTTTCCGGTGATACAGCCATTGCATTCAACCACTCAACTTCCAAAGTTTTTCCTATTTTCTGTTTCTATTTCTTTTTGGTTTTCTAACCCCAGTTCACTCACGTAATTTTTTTTTACTGTATGTGCATGTATGTTACGATGCTGTCAAACATAGCAATGAATCTATGAGATATGTATATATGTATATATGTATATATATATATATATATATATATATATATATATATATATATATACTATATGTGTGTGTGTGTGTTTTATTGTACCTTCTTTCTTGCTTGACAAAGCTTTGCGACACAGGCAGAAACGGACCGTAGCAAGTGAAATAAATGGAAACCACACCCCGATTGTGTGTCCTCATCCATAATTTTGAAGAAAGACTTAAAGCAGAAGTGAGAAAATATGAAAAGTCAGTATCAAAGAAGTCAATGCCACAAAGGCGATCGCCTATAACATAATATATATATATATATATATATATATATATATATATATATATATATATATATACATATATATATGTATGTAATATATATATATATATATATATATATATATATATATATATGTGTATGTATGTATGTATATATATACACATATATATACTCGTATACAGGTATGTATGTGTGTGTATGGATTCCTGTTCGTAACTAAAACGTAAACATTCAGTACACAAATATGCGTGTTTGCATGAATGTATGTTTATATTTAAGCATACTTATGTATGCATTTTGCACTCATAATAGACTATAATATATATATATATATATATATATATATATATATATATATATATATATATATATATATATATATATATATATATATATATATGTGTGTGTGTGTGTGTGTGTAAGAGCCAGTACTTTATGCAGAGAGGAAGGACGTTCTCAACAGATCTTGACTTTCTAAGAGCAAATGTTTCCTTTGCGTTTAGGAGTTGTATCACGTCAGAATTATCCACCATTAAACGCTAAAGGGACCCCTAATATACGAGCTGGTACAGTTGCGTTAGTGCTTCGGAAGAGTTCTGCAGTTAAAGGGTGATAATTTTGGTCGTTCATAACTGCCAAACACCTTTGGTTTACTGCATTGAATACGTTAGATGTACCACCGCATAAATCGCCGCAGCAAAGTGTTGTCGCTTGAGCCCAACCTTCTCCGTCAGTGCGCGTGCCAACACCAAGACCCAGTTTCCGAATATTTTTAGATCACTTAAAGCTTCTTGGTATATCGGCCTTACGAGAGCCCTCCTCCTCCTCCTCCTCCTCCTCCTCCTCCTCCTCCTCCTCCTCCTCCTCCTCCTCCTCCTCCTCCTCCTCTCTCTCTCTCTCTCTCTCTCTCTCTCTCTCTCTCTCTTTTCATGCCCCCAACGTAGACACCCACCTGGTTTAATGAAAAGGGCCGGGATGGTAAGCTTTCCGAATTCCTTGTGCACGAGATGTGGAAGAGCGCTTGTCGTCCATCTTTCTCCAATTTGTTATGCAGATTTCTCACTTAGGGGTTTCCCCAAGAAGGTATAATTTACATGTGAATATTCAATTTTATCTACGCTGATGATTATTTTTTAAAATTGCACTCCTTAACTTAGAACAAAAAGAGAACCAATGACACGTGTGTGAAGAAATAAACGATGCGATAAGAACGTACCAATAAACACAGTCACCAAAGACTTGAATCATTGATTACCTGCTGACAAGTAAGTCAGATGTATTTAGAGCAGAAATCAATGATGCACAAACATGTTTTCATGCTACTCAAGTTATACGTATATTAGTTTTGACGTCACAGAGACGTCGCAAAAATTACTGTATGCAGTGTAGTTTTTTGCAGTTCATGCATGCGCGGCCGTACACTCACCGGACACACACACATACATGTATGTGTGTGTGTATGTATAGGTGTATTTGTTCGTGTGTGCATCCATGTACGAATTATTACCAGTACTTCGTCTTGTCTTACCCAAGATTTATTACTCTTGTGCAGTGGAGGAAAGGGATTGGGGAGTTGTTTTGTTGTGGCAATACCCATTATATTCATGACTAGTATAATCCAGCAATTAATAGTAAAGGACTTGCTACCTTCAAAAGCCTGTCATCATCCCCAACTGTTATACAATCTGCTGAACTCAACTTGCTGAAATTTTGTTCACTTCCAGTGAATATTGGAGAAAGTAAAAGATGACACTTAGTCTTCGAGAACACCTAAATTCTTCAACCATTAACATAGAAACGTTTCTTAATCATGCTTTATAGATATGATTATGATTTGAAAAGGCTTGGCGTAGATTCTGTGAACCGAGGGTGTTTCTTTCCTTCTCAGCTCGGCTGTTCTTGAGGCAGCCTTTTTCCTCAGCGATTGTTTCTCTTCCGTCCACTGCGACAGGCTTTGGGACTCACTTCGAGCCCCTTGTTTTCCTTGGACTTGCGCTAGACAAGGGCCTGGGTTGCCCTTTCCATCGGTCTCTGTATATGCAGTGCTTTAGTGTTCAGCTTCACTCTTGGGTCAGGAAAAGCGTTGTTTTTTACTTTCCGTCTTAATGTTTTAATTGTTGCTTTTCTTTAGCTTTGAACCTGGTTATTATTGTGTGCCAGTGTTGTTTATTTAAGCAGTGGAGAAGTTTAGTACAAACTTTAATTTTATTGAGTTTTCAAAATTAAATTTGGGGCATTGGGTACTTCACTGTACATTAAGGAATGGAAAAGATGGTCAACTTTTTATGGAGTGTGTTCTCGTCCGCCTTTAAGGTGTTTGAGTTCGATATGCTATATGTATTTTAAGTATTTGAATGAAGAAAAAAGTAAGTATTTTTGAAAGGGAGCTAAAGAAATGAAAAAGAGTCTCTTCCTTGTTGTGCTTCCCTCTACTCCATTTCCCTGTGTTTTCCATCTTCCTCGTGCATCCTGTAGTTCTTGCCCTTCTCCTCTGTAGGAACGAAGTAGAGACTGCATTTATTCCGACCGCAACGTTTCGTAAATGAAGTCTGTCACCACATCCAGAAAAAGAACAGTTCTAGATCGTCACAACTTGAAGCCGTTACGTAGTTACAGTGTTGCCCCTGGGTATCATACTGTTGAGGGTCTATGACAGCGTCTGCCAGTATCCCCGGGAAACGGATACTTTTATTCAAGCTCTCTCCCTCTTGGAAATCTTGCTCTTGAAATCTCAGGTTACGCGAGCGTCTCTCTCTCTCTCCCATCCCCCCTCCCCACCCCCGTGCATATAGAAGCTCCACCACAGCTGTCTCTTAGGTTGTACGTCTACTAACAAATATATCTGCATTAAAAGGTCTTGCGGCTGGCAGGGTGCCACCGCCGGCCTGACTTGGGTGCCCGCCGTCTTCGCCTCGATTTCAATACCACGGTGCCATGGTGTTAACGTGCCGCCAGGGAGTGTCTTTCCTCGTAGGTCATAATGATGTTTTCTTTCTTTTCATGCGCTGTAATTTCCATTGTTCTCTCTCGTTTTCAGAAAAGAGAGGTCGGCGTATTTCAGTACCCTGGTGCTGCTAAAAGTCTCTATCTCTGCAGTCATCATCAGTTCTTTCTCTTTCGTATCCTTCTGCTTTGGAGGAAGAAGGGAGTGGTTGTTGGAATTCTCTTCAGTTATCCTGAGTTATTTATTTTAGAAGAGAGAAAAAAGTAGTGGTTAATGAAATTGTCTTAGTTATCATCGTTTTTCCCCTTTTTTTAGTTTTTTACCGTTAGAAGTGGAGAGAAAGGGGGATTGTTTTATAGTTTTCTTGTTTATCGTCTTTTTTTTTTTAAGGAAAAATATGTATGTAGGTGGGTGTTGAAATTACTTTCCACGGCTCACTTCCTCCTTTTTTTTATCTCTAGGTTTTCAGCTAAAGGTGCAAGGACCTGAGTTATGTAGCACTTGCATCTGTCTTACCTTTTCAGCATTCGCCACGTACTTCATTGTGGTTGTGCAGATGTTGTTAAGTATACTATTTCCAAAAGGAAATTCAGCGGATTTTTATTTCAGTGATGTGTAACATACATCGTGTACTTTGAAGTATATATTTATTATAGTTTTAAGATTGTTATTGTTTGGATGACATGACCATGGATTTTTTTTTTTTAAGTGGCTGTTCCAGACATTTTTATAAGCCTTCGAATTGTCGCATTTTGCCTTTATAATATCTGAATGGTTCTTGCAATTAGCTGTACCATGTTTTGGAACCAGCGTATGAGAGCTATTGTAAAAAAAAATGGACTAAGAATAACAACGATAATAATAATAATAGATGTGAGATGTCAGATTAAAGATGACGGATAGTCAAAGAGAACCCAACAATATTATGAAGTGATCATTGAGCCAGGTTGAGTGTCCTGCGCATGAGATATATGCCAGGAAAAAAGTCTTTGAAGATGCAGCGAGATCTTTTAAAAGCATGGCTGCATTCAAGGGTGTGAAAGGTTGCAAATACTCACATACCAGCAAAGTCTCTAGGCAGCGATAGGTGATGAGAGCTGGTGGCAGATTCATGTGAAGAGAATGGGAGAATAACGCTGGTATAACGATTCATGTATTACTGTAGATGCTGCTTAAACAAATGGTTCACACTGTAGAGTTGTTGGAGAGAAAAGGAGCCTTATTACAAGCACCTACAGCGTAAATTTAGGGAGTAGGCCGTGCTCGATAGGTTATGTCACAGACAGGTCCTGTTGATAGGCTTTTAGTTAGTTAGTCGTGTAATTGAAAGTGGACATTTGGACTCTTCATCATCATCTCATCCAACGCCGGAGCTGAGTTTTATTGTTACGTTTTCCTTTTATTCCATTTAGTGGTCATGTTAAACTTCGTAATAACAATATTCTCTACAGCTAGTGAAGGAAATAGAAGTAACGAACTTTTCGATTACAATCATTTTCTAAATATAGTTAACTTTGTTTGCTATCTATTTTCTAAATATAGTTAACCTTGTTTGCTATCTAAAGTATTTCTCCGGCATATGTCAGCTCAAAAAGGATATTGAAACGAGATGGGAACTTTGCTGAGAGCACAGTAATTGAAACAGGATGGTAGCAGAGAGGAAAAAAACATGTAACGCGATGGCAGTTAACAGGTGTTGAGCTGCCAGACGAATGAAAGTGCGTCACTTAGTCTAGTGAAGCTTACCAAAGGCGGTGTCGCATCATCCTTTTTCGGTCTTTCAGCTTTCCAGACATGTTTGCTTGTTTACCAGTGTCCTCGTCGTCCACGCAAGTAAACACTGCCGCTTTTGATCCGAAGTCGATCGTCATATTCTGTTCAGGCGCACAAGTCAGAAGGCTCCTACCCTAGAATGAGCTGTTTTTGTTGGAGCTCATTTTTTGGCTGATGTGAGATACTGAAGAATGAAACACTCAAAAGGGACTTTGGATGCAATCATGGTAGGCATGACGAGAGAATGGCGATATTTTAGGCTAATAAGTTAGGTGAGCCCTCAGAACCCTCCAGCTTTTCAAAACTGTATTATGGAATCCAGGGACAAATTCCTGTGAGATGTGTCTAAAAGGAAGCAGACTTGGCACTCGACATTATCCTGGTGTTGGCGCTTTTCATGAACGCTGTAAACAGTGGACTGAATTTAGATGATCGCAGTGCGATAAAACCAAAACATAGGGGAGATTTAGGTAAACACAAATAGTTTTAGAAATTTATATTCTAGGCCTATTCCGCAAAGTTGAATACAGCATAAGCGATCAGCAAGGTATGGTTCAGAGAGAGCTATAGGATTTTCGTACATGTGAAGGATAGCGCTCATACCATAAATTGGAGTGAGGCTGACCAGTTTTTCAAAAGTAATTGTCCGTGGGAAATGGAAATTCTGGAATCCGCCATCATCAGTAAAACTGAATATGAATGTCAGGAGGACGCTAAATCGGATTTCTCGGACGAAGTAATATAATCTTAAGGTCAGTTCAGTGTAAGCGAGTATTCCGGCTGATACGGCCGCCAGACTCGAAACAGGTGGGAACTAACGGGGACTTAAAACAAGGTCGGATTGGCCCTTTCATCAAAGGAGAACCGTCACACCAACATCGTCATTCCACATCAGCAGCTTTCATATAATTATATTCTCGTCACTTGCCGACTGTCCACATTCACCGGTGATCAGGACTTACGTGATGTCAGTCGAGACACAGGGCTTTTGTCGTAATAATAGTGTTCTAATGTTATATAATATTTTATTATACATAAATGTATACATACATGTATATACATATACTTACACACGTTTTGTGTGTATATATACATATTGTATATACTATATATATACATATATATATACACACATATACACATATACACACACAAGTATATAGGTGTATGCTTGGAAATATATGTGGGGGTTTTTGTATTAGATTAAGAAACTTCTTGTGTGAAGGAGTTGTGGATTCTTGTTAAAATTCCACATTAAAATGTTTACCGAATTTTATATTAAGAGAGCCATTGCATATTTGTGTGAGGATATAATATTACTGTAAATGTCACGAAACCATCATGTAAGAATATATACGACTCGCTGTTGACACAGGTAACAGAGTCGTCTGCGTTATCCTCATTCTTGTATTAATAACGCACATAAAGAACTAAGGTATGGCTGCGCTGTCATATTCAATTGCTCTTTGCCGTTCTGTCAGGCAGGCAAACAAGTAAATAAATCAAGTCGGTGTTGTCAGGCTGATGTCAGCTTCTTTTGGAATTGTTGGGTGATAGGCTTATTATTATTATTGTGATAATTATAAGTAATAGTAGTAGTAATAATTGATCCACAGGCTACTGTCAAAAAGTACGGTGGTTTAAAAGAGGGTTGAGACGACAGTCCCGACCCTTGGGACGTTACGTACTTTTCAGAAGTTCGGACCAGATCACCCTCAGTTTGCATGAAGAGGTTGACCCCGGGCTGGACAATGTCAAGTTAACATAAGCGGTTTCTTTTATAACCCAAAGGCCATTGTCGTTTTACTGAAAAAAAAGGACGAATTCACCTCATGCTTTATTATTTTTAGTAGTAGCAATAGTGACAGTGATAGTAATAGTGGAAACAGTAGAAGTCTGGACGCCCGCTGTGTTATAGCCTCCTCGCATTGATATGAATATTCATCATTGAGCAGTACGGCACAGCCCCATTTCTGTAGAGTACTTTGGAAACCACAGAATGTGTAAAAGATAGTGGTGTAGGGACAGTGGACTTTAGGAGCTCTCTCTCTCTCTCTCGCGCGCACACACACACACCTCTTTGGGGAACCTTTAGATAAAAAATTGTCCACAAAATTTATTCAACTGTAAATGGAAGCCGTTAAATGAAGCCCAAAAACCACTTTGATTTCCCTTATAATGCCTTGGAGGCGAGACAGAATTACCCAGTTTCCTCTCTTACATTCTTAAGTATACCTTAGTTTTACCAGACCACTGAGCTGATTAACAGCTCTCCTAGGGCTGGCCCGAAGGATTAGACTTATTTTACGTGGCTAAGAACCATTTGGTTACTTAGCAATGGGACCTACAGCTTATTGTGGAATCCGAACCACATTATAGCGAGAAATGAATTTCTATCACCAGAAATAAATTCCTCTATCTCTTCATCAGCCGGCCGGAGACTCGAACTCGGGCCTAGCGAGTGCTAGTCCAAAGCTCTACCGACTCGCCCAACGAAGAGCTTTTACATTCTTGAGAGAGAGAGAGAGAGAGAGAGTTTTCCCTTCTTCCACCCTTTTAAGAAGAAAGTTAGAGGGAATTTTATGTTGACCCTTCTAAACTGTCCAATCCTCCCCCCTCCATACTTTGAAGGAGAGATAGATAACTTCTTGTAGACATTGCAAAATGCCAGGCCTTCCTACTCCTTCGAGCTTTGAAGAGGGGGAGGGGGGGAGAGAGAGAGAGGGAGCTAGACTTGTGGGCACTGTTGGCCATTTACCCCACATTTAAAGTGAGTGGTACTCTCAAAGTAACGTATAAATTTGTCCACAGACGCTGAATTGTTTCAAAAGAGGATTACTTTCCTCCCGGCCTAAGTAAAGGCATTCCAACTAAAAAGCGTTTGGCCTACGGTTGTTAAATAGATTGACCTGACGTCTCTTACGACAGTACAAGTAGCACTACAAGGGATCAGGTATATGCTGTGCTTTGTTGGAAGACGTGAATGTTTTATGTGTATGTGTGTTTCGTGGTTTAGTTTTACCATTTGTTTTATTTTGCATGAACATAATGGTTAAACTGGAGAAACAATGGCGCGAACTATAGAATGACGAATAAGTTAGTAAAATGATTTTACAGGTTTTTTTTATTTTTCGTACGACTTCTTATACATGGAAAAGTTGCGAACCATTATGCGAAGGAAAAAAGGACAAACGCAATAAGGGGAAATGGTAAAGTAATGGTTAGATGATTTGCCCAGAAAGAGAGAGAGAGAGAGAGAGAGAGAGAGAGAGAGAGAGAGAGAGAGAGAGATTGCTTAATGATGCTCGGTTCTCCTTTATCAATTCTGGTAGTTATTGAAGGATGAGTTGCTGGATATGACTTACCAGATCGAGTTGGCATTGCCCCCTGTATTAGAGTAGCTGAAATAAGCTGTAGCATAGCATCCTGGCGCATTCGGTAGGATAACCAGGAACTTGTCCAACGTATTCTTAAATATGTGCACTGGTTCCTTCGTAATAGCCGATTAAGGTACATAGTGTCATAAATTATATCCCATGCGTACAAATGATGATGGACGAGCAATCTCGACTCGGTTATGTTACAGAATACGATGAGGTAGAGAGAATTACAAGCTGTTCTGGGAGCAAAAGCCCGTGCCGGTTGGTTGCTGGTTAAATCGAAGAATGGGGAGGTAGAGAGCATCTCACACCAATTCTAGAACTGAGGGGGAATGACAGGGCAAAAGTTTCTAGTTTGGATTTTGGAAGAGTTGGAACTAATCCACTTCGATTTTGTAGTTGTAAAAATTATGTACAGTAACTTTCATGCCTAGCACAGTAAGGAAGGTTATTCAACTTATCAACCGTTTTTAGTAGGGTGTGGGGGACTATGTTCCCTTATATATCTCTCTTATCTATCCATCTGGATGTTTCTAATTATATATATATATATATATATATATATATATATGAAATCATTTCTCTCTCTCTCTCTCTCTCTCTCTCTCTTATATATATATATATATATATATATATATATATATATATATATATATATATATATATATATATATAGAGAGAGAGAGAGAGAGAGAGAGAGAGGATTTCAGTATCATTGGAAGCTAAGTATTCATAAACTAGGAAGGCACGTTCCGTATTGGTAATGTTGGCACAAATGCCTCCTTCAGGAATCACGGGCCGTTATTGGTTAGTTTTGCGTGTATGCATGAAAAATTTTCACTGGTCAGTGAATGAACAGAGTCAAGAATGAAGTGGTTTTGGCACCTTACGAAGGGACTCATGAGCGACATGTTGCAGGAGACGACATAGAAATGGAAGTGCTAGAGACACGAAGGAGAGGAAGGCCTATGAAAAGTAGAGAGGCTGCGTTTGGAAAGACGTAAGAGACAAAGAAACAGACGAAGGGAGGACACACGATAGAAACACCAGGGAAGCGCTTATTCTTAACGCAGGTGTCTTCTGCAGAGTATTTTAAACGAAAGTAAATAATGCCTCTTCCCTCTCTCAGACAAGACGGAAAGTGTATACCTGTCTCTTTATCTTGGAATGTACAATGCTTAGGATTCCTTGGGGGACATGGGTCGGTTCATATCCTCCTGTAGTTTTCGAACAAAGGAAGGCTCTCTCTCTCTCTCTCTCTCTCTCTCTCTCTCTCTCTCTCTCTCTCTCTCTCTCTCTCTCTCTCTCTCTCAACATTTTTCGTACGGAAGTTATTTTGGGGGAGAGTTCATCTCGGTTTCCAAGGGCACAAAATGCGTTTCAAAACCGCTTGGTAGATTTTTTTCGGACAAAGGTTCCTCTCTCTTCCTCTCTTAGTCACTGGGATTTAATGGTGGATATTTCATGCGCTTTTTATATGCATGGAACAAAGAAAAGGGGGGATATATATACTAGCCTCTTCCGAGGCGGTTGTTGGAACTATTACTAATCTATAATAAACGTTTGCGTTGCCAGAACAAAGGAGGCGAACGTTCCCATCCCGGCTTTCTCTTTTCGACTCCTGAGGAAGAGGAAACGTTTGTGGAGGAAGAGGAGAGGGCCTTTTTATGTACCTATTTCATGTAGCTTATTTTTGTCTGCGATGGGGGAAACCCTCGCGACGTAGCTTCATTTTCTTTGTTGGTCAAGTGGTGGGTGGGATGTGGGGCTTCTGTGCTCCCTTTGTCGTAACAGAAGTGTTTTCTTTTCGTTCAGGTTTTGTGAAATTTCGTTGACGAGTGACATTTGTATGGTGACGTTTGTCCTAATATTTGTTCTGAAATAAGTTTTTCTGTCAATTTTTGCATTTTTTAGGATTTTAGGAGAATTTTGTAAGGTGTTGACCTAAGGATTACGAGTCAGATTTATTTGATCAAAAATATTGATTTATGTTACATTAATATCTTTGGATTTTAATTAGGAATTGTAATATATTGGCGGAGGGGTTCTATATGCTTGAGATGATCAATCAAAAGGTAACTGTTTGTGTGCTTGAGTCAAATCACTGGTTACCAAGTTACTAGGAATAGTTTAGTTTACATGTCATGTTTTCTTGTTTTGAATACAGTGAGATGACTTTTGATTCAGTCAGTATGTTAACAGAAATTGACTATTTCTTAAATAAATGCAACTTTTGTGGTAACATACGGTGTTAGCGACTTTATATCCTTCAAGCATAATCAGCGTTTCGGACCCCACCGTCTTTTTCTCTCTCTCTCTCTCTCTCTCTCTCTCTCTCTCTCTCTCTCTCTCTCTCTCTCTCGTCAGGATAGCACGAACGCTATAAAATTCCATAAATCTACAGATTCAAAGATACCTTGGTTCCAAATCTACCAACACGCCCATTAACACCAGAAACCTAGAACTGAACTGGTGTCAGATGCTCTCTACCTCAACCTGCCCTGTATCACTCAAAAGCCAGCTGAGATTTCTCGCACATTATTTGCAGTAGCGGCCTCACACCTGTAGAATATATAGTCTACCTCACTGTACCTCAGCTATAACGAATAATCTCGTACACACATTCAAGCTTAAGGTAGACAAGTTACTGGATATGCACCAAGGTGCATTGCCACCTGTCATTTCAGCGGCTCTCATACAGGGTGTAATTCTAAGTCGACCAGGCCCTTCTATTCAGTTCCACCACAGTTGGTGTCAGTAGCTGCAATAAATGCCAAGTCCACACAAGGGTTTTTAACTGGAGAATTTGACTATCTCAGCGTTATCTTTTTTTACTAGGTCTCTCTCTCTCTCTCTCTCTCTCTCTCTCTCTCTCTCGCGAAGGTCTGTTTTGAGTAAAATGGACCCTGAGTAGTACTGAAAAATAGACTAATCGTATCGTGGTTTTATAGTAATGACTTCATTGGTACTCAGTGTCAGTTTTTTTTCGTTGCTTTGTCATGTTGCCCTGAAGTTGAAACTACGGTGCCTTTGCGTATCATTATCGTTGCATTCATTCATATGAAACGCGCGTACATGCCGAAAAAAAAAAACTGTAGCCTTGAGATGCATACAGTAGTAGAGTACTGTTGACAATAACGAATGAAGATAAGCATGGCAAGTGTTGAAATTACTGGCACTGAGATTAAGCATTCGTGGAGTACATTGTGGGTCCTCGTGTCTACGAGACGAGACACACGGACGTTCTCTCTCCTTTTGCTGATTAGGAGCTGATAACGACTCGAGTTTTATTTCAACCTTTCTGACGTTGGTAATCGTATATTTATCTTAGCGTGGTGTGAGGAAGGAGGATTATATATATATATATATATATATATATATATATATATATATATATATATATATATATATATATATATATATATATATATATATAAAAACAGCTATTTTTTAATTTCCTTTATAGACGTTTTAAAATTGCTAAATACGTTTTATGAAGTGTTATAATTT
Source organism: Macrobrachium rosenbergii (assembly GCF_040412425.1). Lineage (NCBI taxonomy): Eukaryota > Metazoa > Arthropoda > Malacostraca > Decapoda > Palaemonidae > Macrobrachium > Macrobrachium rosenbergii. Next base: position 17,519,448 of record NC_089776.1, on the reverse strand, counting down.
TCTGTCGTACTGAAGAGATTTGGTGCAAACAAAGTTTATAGTCTTTTACAGCAAGACTATACATTTATGATTATGAATTAATTTACATGTTTTTGTCTGGTATGACACGACAAAACCTCGATGTTTATTTTTTGTAGAATTTGGTGTGTTGTAAGAACTTTCATTTTTAAAAACTTTAGTTTTCTGTAAAAGAACTATTGTGCCGGCTTTATCTGCCCGTTCGCACTTTTTTCTCTCCGCCCTCAGATCTCAAAAATTACTGAGGCTAGAGGGCTGCAAATTGGTATGTTGATCATCCCCCTCCAATCATCAACCATACCCAAATTGTAGCCCTCTATCCTCAGTAATTTTTTTTCTTATTTAAGGTTAAAGTTAGTCATAATCGTGCTTCTGGCAACGATATAGGATAGGCCACCAACGGGCCGTGGTTGAAGTTTCATGGTCCGCGGCATATACAGCATTATACTTAGACCACCTAAAGATAGATCTATTTTCGGTGGCCTTGATTATACGCTGTAGCGGCTATACAGAAAACTCGATTGCCCCGAAGAAACTTCGGTGCATTTTTTACTTGTTTATTGCTGTTTACTGTTTATTGAACTTGTGTTATTTGTTTACGGTCACGTTTTCTTTACTTTTGCGGTTCAGTTTACTTAGCTCACAGTTTCTAGCAGGAACGACTGTCAGTGAAGACATAATAGTCCGATTTTTTACTGTTACTAATCGCTCTTCGTTTCTCTCCGTGATGCCTGTGGGTTGAAACCTGATGGCGGCGACAGAAGCAAAAGAACGTCGGTTGAAAGGTGGTTTTGTTTTAGATACGTCCTGCCAAGCCGGCGATGAGACGTCCCACAGAATCCAAATGTTACAGAAGACTTTGATTTATGAAAGCCGTCAGCTCTACTGTAGACCGATTTGAGTCGTGTACACTTCACTCCCTGACTGGAATTTTTTTACCCTCTTTGCATTTTAAATATTTAACCAGCACGTATTTATTTTTAAGTGTGCCAGTTGAAAAGATCAGTCCATCACTTTTCTCCAAGTGATGCAGCATTGGGCAACCATCTTGTCGCGAATATTCTATATTTAAAAAAGTCATTATCATTGGTCACATCTGTATCACCATGAATGGAGAGTGAACACACTTGTCATTTGGAACACGACAGTCCGCCAGCAAACGCCTCGGAGGCTGTTCAGCTATTCATCAACTGTGATAAGAGGCATTATGATTGGGAATTTAGGGAGTTTGAGTAACCTCCTTGTGAGTAACAATCCCCCCCTCTTCGGCTAAAAGCTTCTGTGCGAAGGCTGAAGATAGTAAGAACTAGATCAAAAGTTTACGCTTCCCTTTTGTTTGGTGTATGACAGTTAAAGGGAACGATCCCAATTTATCGGTTACTTGTCACATTTCAGCTGTACCTTATCGTTAGTGGCCTACATTTCCGAGTGCAGTGTTCGGATTTCTTAACTGACTTTTGCACATTTCTTGAAACATCCCGTTCACGGACCGTTTTATCGGTAAAGCATTTTAAATGGGATAGTGCTTGCTTTCGGAGCATTCCATAGCATGAAACTGACTCGTGCAAGTTGTGGCATATTTTCTGTTTCACCTGCGATTAAGGCTTTAAAAATATCTGTTACACACAAGTATCCGTACACATGTTTTTACCATCTTTGTGTTACTTAAAAAAGTACGGAAATGCCAGTATCGTACAATAATTTCTTTGTGTAGGCTGTACTAGAGAAATGGTAGACTCTCTCTCTCTCTCTCTCTCTCTCTCTCTCTCTCTCTCTCTCTCTCTCTCATTATAAAAGCGAGGGAGAAGAAAGTAGATAAGTAATTCTTATGATCGATCATATCATTCTCTCTCTCTCTCTCTCTCTCTCTCTCTCTCTCTCTCTCTCTCTCTCTCTCTCTGCCGTGGAAGGTAATTACATAGTCGTCTGTTGTGGGGGAACAAAGACGGCAGCCCTGAGCATATCGGCACAAAGGAAGGCCGATGATAACGATAAAGAACTGGGATGTCTGGAGGAGGTTTTTCCTATTGCCTGCTGTTTTTACGTTTCCATTTTAAGCGGCACTTTTATTAATTTTAAATATCTTGTTAAGCAACAAGTATGAATGTTATAAATACATAATTTTTGACGTTTTGATACGTACCGTTGTGATGTTACTTTCATTTCCTGTTATATATATATAGGCTACATATATTATATATATGTATGTATGTATATATATATATTATATATATATACACACTTGTTTATGTATGTATATAGCTAATTAAATACACACACACACACACACACACACATATATATATATATATATATATATATATATATATATATATATATATATATATATATATATATTAATTTTTATCACATACACCGTGACTACTTTATATTCACAAACATTAAGCTAGATGTGTTTAATATCCCGTTCACTCTACTTCGGAAATGTCACTGAATGGGAATTATTGTTGATAAACTTGACAGCCAAAGGTTACCGTCACTGAGAGATTTTTTTTTTTTTTTTACAATTCCCCTTCGGTGATATTCCTTCCTAAGTAGAGTGAGTTGGATATAGAAAAGTAATTAGTAGCTTAATGTTTGTGAGTATATATATATATATATATATATATATATATATATATATATATATATATATATATATATATATATATATATATATATATATATATATATATATATATATATATATATATATATATATATATATATATATATATATATATATATATATATATATATATATATATATATATATATATGTATATGTATGTTTATATATAATATATATATATATATATATAAATTATGTATATGTACATATAATATATATGTAATAGCTACAAATGTCATTATAAACTGTTTAGTGCCCGGCCCATTCAAACTGACTTGCATATGTAGCTCTAAATTGAAATGTTGAATGCAGTGAGAGATAGGTCCAATACTCGAAGGCCTATGGATAATTTGTTGGAAGTTGTAGTATTCCAAGCTGTCGAGGCCGCCTCCATTCCTTGTGATATTACAGAGACTAGTTTTGGCTGGCGGATTCTTCTGTTTTACCCTCGGACCCTATATTTTCAATCTGTATAAAAATGGATATATGTATATGTGTGTGTGTGTGTGTATGTTCCAGCATAACTCTGAAGCACATTGAGCAATTTCAACCAGACTTGGTGCACACATGACTTACTATCCAGAAGAGAATACTGGGGGGATAAGACATCACTAGCGCCGAAGGGCACCAAAGGGGGTAGGAGTGGGTAGGGCTTCCCTGAAACGGGGCTGGTTCTGTCCCTAGACTTCGTAACTAAATAAGCTTAACGGGTTCATCATACCTCATTTCGGTATACATATGCCTTACTATCTGTAAAAGAAGACTGTGTGGTAAGACATCACTGTCATCAAAGGGGATGGGGGTGACATGTAAAAATAACCGAAAACAACAGATATTAGTGTCTAATCCATAGTTTTCGAGGTCGCTGAGATGAATAGTGACACTCCCGATGCCCTTCAAGTCCAATTTCAGCACCGATAGAAAGAGGGGGTGAGAAGGGGTGAAATGTAAAATGTCAAAAATGTTGGGCAATGTAGCTGAAGCAACTATCTTAACAGGAAAGGGAGAGGGTGAAACAGTTTTTATCCTATGAATACCACTCATTCCGACGGATCTCCCTTTTAACTTTTAGAGATTGCAATTTCCTGTGAGACTTGCGTTCTCGATCACGATCAACAAGGCACAGGGACAGTCTATTAAGTACTGTGGAGTGGATTTGAGATCGTCATGTTTTTCCCACGGACAACGTTATGTTGCTTGCTGAAGGGTGGGTTCACCCAAGAATTTATTCATTCCTGCTCGTGATGGTGGAGCTATAAATGTTGTTTACAATCAAGTTTATATTAAAGTAGTAGTATAGTGAATTTGTGAAAGGTTTTGCCTTATAATTTGTATCCTGTATTTATATTTTTAAAAGCATATAAATAAAAATTCTTTGATATTACACTAAGATAGAATTGATTCCTCTTCCTGTCTAATAGAAGGTTAAGATAAATAAATATCCGGGTGTGTTATACATTTTGGGTGTGTTCTATACTTCGGGTGTATTCTACGGTCTGGGTACATCAGCTAGTTAATATAAAATATATCCATCTCTCTCTCTCTCTCTCTCTCTCTCTCTCTCTCTCTCTCTCTCTCTCTCTCTCTCTCTCTCTCTCTCTCTCTCTCTCATGCCATTTTTAACTTCTGTTTTTTCTTGTAATTCGGTGTGTTCGTATATATATTTTACTTTTAAAAGTATACGTATTCTCTGTTTTGAACTGAATTTGCTTTATTTGATATTTCATACAGCTGTTTTCTGTAAGACCACTTTGTCATGTCTTCCCTTTTGTTACACTGTTTATACTAGTTTCAAGTTATTGCAATTGCAACTCGTATGTTGTGCTTTTAATACCAATATATATATATATATATATATATATATATATATATATATATATATATATATATATATATATATATAATATATTTATATATATATATATATATATATATATATATATATATATATATATATATATATATATGTATATATGTATATATATATATATATATGTATTTATGTATGTATATTTGTGTGTGTGAAAGGGAATCTTTATATCATTCTTGTTTTGCGTGAATGACAAGTTTTGAATTTTTTACGGTAATTTTTTGCCAGTGAATCTCGAGTACTTAATAGCACTTGCCTTGATTTCAGTGGTGGATTGTTTATTGCTGCAAACAGGGACAGCATACGCAAATTAGATTCACTTTATTGATAATATTATTTGCTCGTTATTTGCGCTTCGTATGTTACGTACTTGTTAGTGAGGTTTTTCGCTTTGCCAAAATCAGTCATTTTTCGTAGATTGTACGGTTAGGATACAAAATAGATTTCTCCTTATGCCTTCAGTTTATTGTCCGGATCCTCTAGTAATTGGGCTGCCTGTCTGTCTGTCTGTCCTGCCATAACTTATGAAGTCGACGAAAAGGAGACTTCATATCTGGCAGGCACGCTCGACTCATGAAGCCAGTATGCAGAGCGGGGTCAAGGTCATTCCTTATTGATATAGTGCTTCTCAATCACGCCTGAATTCTTTTGGTTCTGAGCGAGACATTGAACAGGTACGAAGCAAGTCAAACAATTCTTATTCCTTGTTTCATGAAATCACACTAGTATGTCACTTTGATTTTCGTTCTCGAGTTATTTGCTTTTTCTGAAGTGTAGTTTCACATTCATGTGTTTTTTTCATGTGCTTCCTTTGCCAAGTTTTGATTACCTTTGTTCTTCAGCGTTATAGTAATTCACTACGTTATATCAGATTCAAAGTCACATATCCTTACACTATTCTTCCGTTGGTCTTATTCTCGAATATCTCAGTCTTCAGCTGCTGTATTTTATTGCATTCTTTTTACTTAAGTGTTTCATATTCGATTTACATAACGTTTTACTTAGTTTCTTTGAACCACAGATAAGACCGAGTAATTCCTTCAAGTTTCCTCTTCAAGGAATTATTATAACTTCTCTTAGCTATATGGTAAATTCTATTTGCTGCACGGCGAGACTCAACAAAAATGGTGTAATTTTCATGTGAATGATTTCGCCTCCATGCGTTGAATTAGGTCTTTTTGTCATGGTAAGCTCGTTTTCGTGTATCGTCAGACCATGACTGGTTATTTGTCCTGAATTTGATGACCTTTCTAAGGACAAAGCTCACTAAAATGGTCACACATGACCTACTTTCAAAGTCCCATACCCTAGTCATTTTTAAGAATTGTACTACCTTCTGTGATTCGAGGGGCCTTCTCACATTGAACATTCTCGTTTCGATCCCTTGCCCCCCCCCCTCCGGGTTACGTGAAGTATACCTTAGTTAAACCAGACCAATGAGCTGATTAACAGCTCTCCTAGGGCTGGCCCGAAGGATTAGATTTATTTTACGTGGCTAAGAACCAACTGGTTACCTAGCAACGGGAGCTACAGCTTATTGTGGAATCCGAACCACATTATAGCTAGAAACGAGTTTCTATCACCAAAAATAAATTCCTCTTATTCTTCATTGGCCGGTCGGAGGTTCGAACTCGCGGCCAGTAGAGTGCTAGCTAAGAACAGAACCCCCCCTCCCCCTCTGAAGACGTATATCTGATTCGGTCCCGAGTAGTAGTGAGCAAATACATTATATTCTCGTTCTGTTTCCAAGATTTCATGACATTACTTATAAACTTTCGTGATTTTCCTTTAAATTCGAGTCTCTCCATTGGATTCTCTACCTTTAAAATTCAAGCTTTTTGGTAACTATAAATTGTCTGCTTAACTCTTCTTTAGTACTCCTGTGGATTCCTTTGTTCTAATCCTTTGGGTTGTTTAGGAGCGTTATTCAAAAGGTAAATAAACATCGAAGCGCGTCAGTTGCTCTTTATTATTTATTTTTTCTGTCAGTTTCTTGGTTCTCAAATTTCTGTTTATTATATTTTTCCTTTTGCAATTTCTGTTTCCAGATTTCTGTTTCATGGTTGGTTTTCTGTTATTTGCTCATAGGCTTCTGCTTTTTGAGTTTTCTTTTCTTAGTTTCTTTGTTCCTGGTCTTATTTGTTTTGCCATTGTCTCTAGATTCTTGTTTCATTTTTTTATTTTTCTTGCAATGTCTTTATTCGAAGGTTTTAATTTTCTAGAAATTTTTTCATTTCTTTGTCCTCACGTTTCTGTTACATGGTTGTTATTCTTGTGCCCTTCCTTGTTCGCAGGTTCATGCTTCATAAGTTTGTTCCAGAATTTCTGTTCCTGGATATATTTTTCTTAGTTTTTTTCTTAGGATTCCTGTTTCTTGGGTTTATTTTTTCTACAGTTTTCTTTGTTGCCGGATTTCTTGTTTTAGGTACGATACATTTTTCTTAAAGTATTTTGATTCTTGGTTCACAGGTTTATTCTGCTTTTGGACTCTTTGTTCACGAGTTTATTATCTTGCAATTTATTTCTTCCGGAATTCCTGTTCAGCAGTTTCTTTGTTCCAGGATTCATGTTTCTTGAATTTGTTTACTTGCAATTCCTTTGTTCTTAGATTCCAGGGTCATTGCTTGTTTCCATCAGTTTCTTCGTTCGAGGAGTCTTGTTTCTGGGTTGTATTTTTCTAGCATTGCCTCTGTTCCCGCAGGCTTGAAGGGATTAATTTCCTTGCCATTTCTTTGTTCCCTGGTTGCCTTTTCATATTTTTGCTTGCAGTTTCTCTGATCGGGATTCCTGTTTCATGGGCTTATTTGTAATTTCTTCGTTCTTGGATTCCCGTTTCATGAGTTCATTTTCTATCCATTTCTTTGTTTCTGGTTTACTGTCATGGGTATATTTTCTTGTTGCTTCTTTGTTCCCGATATTTATTTCATGACATTATTTGTATAGTAGGTTCTTTGCTCCAGGATTCCAGTTTCAGGGCTTAATGTTTCTCTTATGATTTCTTTGTTCCTGCGTCTGTAAACTTCTTTGATCCTGCGTCTGTAAACTTCTTTGTTCCTGCGTCTGTTTCAAGCAATTTCTCTGTTTTTGGAATCCTTTTTTCATGAGTTTAGCTTTCTTGTCTGTTCCTGCAGTCCCGTGTCAAGGGTTTTCTTGCAATGTCTTTGTTCCTGGAATGGTGTTTCACGGGTTTATTTTCTTGCAGTTTCCTTGTTATCAGATTCCAGTTTCATGGATTACTTTTTATAGTAATTTATTTGTTTTTGAATTCCCTTTTCTTGGTTTATTTTCTTGTTATTTCTTTGTTCCCAGATGCCCATTTAACGAATTTATTCTTCTAGAAGTTTCCTTGTATCTGTATATTAGTTTCTTTGTTCCGGTTTCCTGTTTCATTGGTTCATTTTTCTAACAGTTTCTTTGTTCCTGGATTAATTTCTTCCTTTGGGTTTTCATATAACTTCTTTGTTCACGAACACTTCTTCTATGGGTTTAATGTCCAGCAATTTCTTTGTTCATTTTCTAAGTTGACCTGTTGCCAAATTTGTTTTTCATGTCTATGAATGTCTTCTAGTTTCATGTTTCCAGATTAGTTCTCAGGTTAAGAAATGCCTTGTAGTTTCTTTGTTTCCAAATTCGTTTTTCGTGTTTATGAATGTCTCGTAGTGACTTTGTAACCAGGTTAGTGTTTCAGGTTTGGAACTGTCTCCTAGTGTCAGTGTCATTGTTTCCAAATGAGCTTCTCGGGCTCAGTTCTCTTCTTTATCAGTTGGCCGTGTCATGGGGTTGATTTTCTGGCTCATTGTTCCCAAGTTCCCCTTTCATGTGCGGCGCTTATTTTCCTCCGTTTGGTCTCTTTGTTCACGGGTGAGCTTGAGGGGCTCAATTTTCTGCCGATTTCTTTGTTCCGTGATTCCGTTTACGTTATGGGGAAGATCTTGTATATATTTTCCCCGTTTTCTTAGTCCTCTCGGATTGGTATCACTGTATAATCTTATTACCACTCTACCCTCTTTGTTCTCCAGATGCCCGTTTCGTTATGAAGCCAGAAGAGCAGACATCTACTGCCTGCTCTCTCTCTCTCTCTCTCTCTCTCTCTCTCTCTCTCTCTCTCTCTCTCTCTCTCTCTCTCTATTTCTTTCCAGCTGCTAAGGTAATTTCTCCTTGCATGTCCATTTCTTCTTTTTCGTTCCTTGGTCAAAATCCAGCACCATATCTATTACATTCCAAATGACGCTGCATGTTCTGTTTTTCCTTGAAATTCCAATGGAATTCTTTGTTCTAAGATTCTCGTTGTATGGTGATAAAAGACAATATTTGACAGATTGAGAGATTAACGGGCTACCAAAAATATTGATAGTCGTTCGTACCTCGCACCAGACATTTTCAAACTACATTTTAATTGTGAGAAGTTAATTTAGAGGTATTTTCTATCTGATGCTTTGACTGAAATTCACTCATCCACCCAACACCGCTGACGTTCGTTGAACACACACTACAACAGAAATCTTGGAGATAGTGTCTTTTTAGAGTGTATCATTTTGTTCCTTACGACGGTCAACGAAACCAATAATGCGAAGGATTGGGAAAGAGTGGGTCTTAACCACAACGGAGCGAAAGACTTGTACCCTAGTGGAAAAGAGAAGAGGGTGGAAAATTCCAAAGTTCTCCCATAGCAGGAAAGAGTGAGTTACACAAACTTTTAATCTGAGATTATTGTCTTCGGTGTGTTGAAAGGAGCAGTCATTGGCCGGGACCCATCTCAGCTCTGCTTGCGCTGGGGACACTGAATTCGCTGCTGCAGAAAGCCTCTTTGTGTGATGGAACGCGCTTCTGTTTATTAAAGCGAAAGAAACAAACTGGTTTTTAGGGGTCGTGTTCGGGAATCAATGAAGTACATGCATGTTCGCCTATTGCTAGTAGCGTGTTAGTGTCCATTTGTATGTATGAGTGTATGTAATGATCTAAAGGAAAAACAGAGAGATTTTATTTATGCAAATATAAAAGAGCTCGCTTGTCAAGTTTCTGAATTGTGTCTGGTGATTAAACAACACTCGAGTGTACGTTCAAGCAAATATTCCTGTACTGATTTTTTTTCAGTTTGTTGTTTATTTGTTGTACATACCAAGATTTATCTTTATTCTCCTCTTCTTTCGGTTTTTCACAAGAAGGTATTCTGTTCTGTGGAAACATAATAATGATCATGAAAAATTTGTTATTCATGGAACACCGCTTGATTTTGGAAGTTTTTATGCTGTTTTTTAATATATTTCTTGTTTGAATAACTTGTATACAGAGAGAGAGAGAGAGAGGCGCCCTTGCCTGTCCAGAAATTACTCAATGCCATGCGCGGGTGAGGGTGCTTTCATCGTGGAATGGGGTACAGTTGGATGTACCATGTGTACCTTAGCGGTGGTTGACGGACCCAAGCGTGCTCTCTCTCTCTCTCTCTCTCTCTCTCTCTCTCTCTCTCTCTCTCTCTCTCTCTCTCTCTCTCTTATTTAGACACAAGCGCATGGTTGTTTCTCCTGTGTATATTGGTAGACAGGAGAGGAAAAAGGAAAATTCCTCCTCTCTCTCTCTCTCTCTCTCTCTCTCTCTCTCTCTCTCTCTCTCTCTCTCTCTCTCTCTCTCTCTCAGACACAAGCGCACGCAGAGTTCTGTCTCCTGTGTATAATGGGAAACGAGAGGAAAAGGAAAATCGCTCTCTCTCTCTCTCTCTCTCTCTCTCTCTCTCTCTCTCTCTCTCTCTCTCTCTCTCTCTCTCTCTCTCTCAGAGTTCTCTCCTGTGTATAATCGAGAGGAAAAGGAGAATCTTGCTCTCTCTCTCTCTCTCTCTCTCTCTCTCTCTCTCTCTCTCTCTCTCTCTCTCGTATCGAGTGTACATATTGAAACGAGTAGGGAAAAAATGAAATCGTCTTGACTCCAATATGCACAGTAACATTTCGTATTTCGTTGTTCTCTCTTGAACCTAGAGGATAAAAAAGGTGCTAATAAGTCAATTTTTGTTTTTGGTTTTTGTCCAGAGTTTCGCTCAAATATTTGTGAATTGTATGTGGCCGGATATTTATTTATACTCCTGATACTTACTTTTGGTGTATTTTTTTTTATTAAATATTTGTTTATGGTTTTATGCCACAGCATAAATATTCGTAATGGTTTACATACAAAAGATCAGACAATAAAATATATTTTATACTTTTTTAGTTAGAATTTTAAGTGAATATTGGTTGTTGGGTTTGAAAGATATTTTGCAAGTATTCGTTATATGTTTTGTCCAGAAATTGTATGTAATTATTTGTAGAAATCCTACAAATTATATCAGGTTTTGAACAATATTATATCAGGTTTTGACCTTTATATTTATATATTATATATTATATATTTATATATATATATATATATATATATATATATATATATATATATATATATATATATATATATATATATATATATATATATATATATAATCATGAAGCTACAAATGTCGCTTAATATCTAATTCACGCTCCCTCAGGAATTATCACCGAAGGTGAATTTATAAGTGGTAAATGGATTGGTACTGCCGGGTCTCGATCCCTCGACACAGATACTTATCCTGCGACTCCAGTCGACAGTCTCCCCACTGAGCCATTATTAATCCATTTATCACTTACAAACTCCCCTTCGGTGATAATTCCCCATTGGGGATATTCCCGAGGTAGCGTGAATTTGATATAAAGCGACATTTGTAGCTTCATGATTGTATATAAATCACGGTGTGATAAAAAATTTCGTGTATACATATATATATATATATGTATATATATATATAAAAACACACAACACACACACTCATACGTATTGCATTTTCCTATTGTGCATAGGCTAACGGTATAAACATCGTACGTGCCCGTATTACTAAGTCGAAACCCTTTGCTCGATAGCTTCTGAATTCTCTTCATTCTTCATTTTTCTCCTATCTTGCAATCTTCATCCTTCACAAGGCAGTTTCATCGCTTCTGTTGGGCTTAAACCCTTTTTTTTCTCTCTTTCGCCGTGTTCTCCCACATTTTTTCCCTCTCCCTTTTCCCTTCCTCGTTATCTCTCTCCCCCTTCCTTCATCCCCCTTTTTCTGGTTTCCGTGAGGCTTTTTCAATGTAAATGCGCTAGGTTTCATATCCTATTATATACTGTCTTACCATCTAGGCTGCATGCTATGTAACTAAAGAACGGTTCCGTGGGTGAAATTTTATGTGCATTTTTCTTCATTGCAAACTGTTTCTGAGTGTGCATATGTATGTCTGTATGTGTGTGTGTGTGTGTATATATATAAATATATGCACACATATATATATGAAATTTTTTTATCACACCGTGATTTATTTATAAAGCTACAAATGTCGCTTAATATCCAATTCACGCTACTTCGAGAATATCCCCGATGGGGAATTATCACCGAAGGGGAATTTTTAAAGTGATAAATGGATCGGAACCGCCGGGTCTCGATCCCTCGACGCGGTAACATCCAGCGAACCATCGGGCCACCTCTCTTGGTGGCTCAGTGGTTTGACCGTCGAATGAAGTCGCTGGAAGTTACCGTGTCGAGGGTCGAAACCCGGCGGTTCCGATCCATTTATCACTTTAAAAATTCCCCTTTGGTGATAATTCCCGGGGATATTCCTGAAGTAGCGTGAGTGAATTGATATTGAGCGACATTTGTAAGCTTATATATATATATATATATATATATATATATATATATATATATATATATATATATATATATATATATATATATATATATATATATATATATATATATATATATATATATATATATATATATATATATATAACATACAATGCATGCATAAATATCTTTCCGAAAACAAACTCTACTTTGTCAGGGCTCCATTTCGGAAATCCCGGATCCCCAGCCGAAGCGTCGCACGGAGGCGCTCTGGAGTAACCGGGCTTTACAGAGATTAGGTAGCCGAGGATATCGTCCTTCCGGTATCGAATGTTTATCATTCGTGGTAAACTTCATGCATACATAATATGATACACATATCATATATATATATATATATATATATATATATATATATATATATATATATAATATATATATATATATATATATATATATATATATATATGTATGTACTGTATATGTATGTATGAAGTTTACCACGAATGATAAATATTCGATACATAGGAAGAAGGTTATCCTTGATTTCCTAATCTCTGTAAAGCCCAGCTTCTCCAGAACGCCGCCATGCGACGCTTCGGCTGGGGATCCGGGATATCTGAAATGGAGTCCTGACAGAGCAGAGTTTGTTTTCGGAAAGGTATTTTTGCATGTATTGCATGTTCATTTATATATACCGACAGTCGACTAATTTACAAGGTGCATAATTCACTGTATACGTCAATAGGGACAGCTGGGTGTAGGGGGAACAGACACAAATCGCTTCGCATCGCCTGGGAATCGTATCCTGGTGTAAAGAATATCATTAGCGTTTGGGCTCGTGAGGTCCCATTCTATAGACGCGCTTTCACCCTCTTTCTATGTATATGTATATACACATATATACATATATACTGTATGTATAATATATATTATATATATGTATAATGTGTGTTGATTCGATTATGTATGATATATTTGCTTTCTCTCTCTCTCTCTCTCTCTCTCTCTCTCTCTCTCTCTCTCTCTCTCTCTCTCTCTCTCTCTCTCTCTTTACGAATAAGCGACGGGCCCTTTGTCATATTCCACGGTGAATTGTGATGCACCCACTGTGAAATGATATATAGAGAAAAACAGCTCTCCGGGCGACCTCATGTCACAGGTGGGATTGAAATACCGAACTGAACACCATCCTCTAGCTCCCCTCCCCTCCTGTATCTCCCCCCCACCAGCTCCCCCTCCCCTTCCCCTTCCCTTCCCCTTCCCCTACGCTGCAAACACCTGTCTCGTATTGGAGTGTCCTGCAAATGTGTGTGTGGGGGTGCATGACAGGGCCACATGTCCTCTTCCATGTTCTGGGTGTTTTTACATGTGTTCGGGAGCGTAACCTGTACCGAATTTCGAACAAGTCGTAAATCAGTCAGAATTCTAACGTTTCACATGCTTTTCCTTTTTGATCTATTTAGGAAACACGCTCGTGTATGTATATATATATATATATATATATATATATATATATATATATATATATATATATATATATATATATATATATATATATATATATATATATATATATATATATATATATATATATGTATATGTATATTATATATAATTATTTAATTATTGTACACTTGTTTGGTTGATTTATATGTAATTGTTTTTCAAAATATTGCTCATGATTAATTGGAGTATAATACTGATTTGAAAAAATTCCTTTCCCATGTCGATTTAGGTTTGTTGCCCTATTGATTGAAGTTTAATCAAAAGTACTCAACACTTTTCTTAGAAGCCGAATAAAATATACTTATTTTTTTTTAATAGACCTTCCGTTTAACCAAAGTGCTTAGCGTTTCACGTAGTACTGACATAATTAAGATTACCGTTTTCCGTAGACCATGGGCAGTCCGCTCTCAGTATTTCCTGCATATTGAAGGTTATATCTAATTTTGTGTCCCATCCAGCGAGTGATCCCGCTCCGTCCCGACGTGGGACAAATAAATTCTCTCTCCCTTCCTCTCATTTTTTGGCATTGATTGCATTGGTTAGTGGGCGACTTAGTTGGCGGGCTCCCACCAGGTGTTAAACTTGTCGATTATCTGCGGTCGGAGCCGACCGACGTGTATCCTGCAAGGGGACTACTATCACCTGTCCTGATTTCGGTGTGTTAACATGCCGCGGGGTTACCTGGGTGGGTGGTTCTGTGCTAACCCCCTTCCCCCAATTTTTTTTCTTTTTCCTGTATAGATTATTTACCCCTTTTTGTAAAGTATCTTAATTTTAGTCTTCCTCTACACACGAATTATTGAATTACTGTTTGGCTTTGTTTGAAATGATGATCACTGGTTTTGCATGTGTTTTGTCGATTGTATTTTTTAATATTTTATTGATTATATTTGTTAGTATTTTATTATTCTGTGAGTGACTCACTAGACGTATAGACGTAGGCTCTGTGGCATCCTCATCTGTGAAGCTTACTTGGCTACTCAATGCCTTGAGCTTGATTGCGTTAGTTTATGCTGGAGATGAATAATTTTATAATAATCTTCGTTCGGGTTCAGTCGTTTTTGAGTAGATAATGATACTAATTATCCTTATCGTCATCATCATCTCCATGCACATTCAGTCGTTTAATGGAAGTCCTTTTCCCGTATCATATGGAGATTTTTTCCGCTCTGTGCTATTTCCTCGTACCTTTGTCCTTCCGTGCGTGCGGGGAGCTTTTAGAGTTTTTTCCCTTTTTACTGTCCTTCCGTGTGGGTTCTTTTTAGTTGTATCGATTTTTTCCCTTTCTTGCTTGTCGTCTGTCTGTGTTTGCTATTTTTGTCTGCTTACTAGCGTGCGCCTTCGTTACAGTATTCTCTTTTTATTTTTGTGATTATATATATATATATATATATATATATATATATATATATATATATATATATATATATATATATATATATATATATATATATATATATATATATATATATATATATATATATATATATATATATATATATATATATATATATATATTTGAATGTGTGTGTTTATATGTGTTCGTGTATGTGTATGTGTACGTTATTCTTGTATATTGCTTTTTTTTTGTATTCTCCTTTTTCTTCCTAACCACCCCTTTTCCTCGGTCTTGTTCTTCTACCTTTCTCTCATTGGCCCCATTTTGCTCCCCCTCCCCCAGTCCCTTCTTTGCGAAAGACCCGGGAAGAAGGAAAAGAAGGAAAAAAAGATAATTTAAGGGTTTAGTAGGTGAATTATGCATTAAGGGTCGATTATTGCTGAGTAATTTCCCTTATAGGGGGTATTATTACGTGGGAAAAAGTGCTTAGGGGGGTGTTTTGTGCGTTTTGTGCGGCGGGCTATGGGGAGGGAGGGAGGGAAGGAGGAAGTGTCTGTGCGGGTGTCATGGGAATGGATTGAGGGGTTTGGGGGAGAACTGACTGCCCTAGGTGTAGTCGCTGGTGGCTTTGGAAAAAAGGATGGATAGGAATACCTGGTGTTGTATTCCCTGGTAGGTGAATATGCTAGTCGTTGAGAAGCTTTTTGTGAATTGGTTAGATACACACATATATACACCCTCATTTTATATATATATATATATATATATATATATATATATATATATATATATATATATATATATATATATATATATATATATATATATATATATATATATATATATATATATATATATATATATATATACTGCATATATATAACTATTTAAGGTGAAGTGAGATAGCTGAATGCTTGCACTAGTTATACGTTTATATATAATATATATAATCTATATATATGTATAATTATATACATAGAGAGAGAGAGAGAGAGAGAGAATATTCGTTAGGGGGAGAATCCATAACACTTTTTTCGTCAAATGCTATCACTAATGTACGAAGCTCCGGGTCTTTAAAGCGTCATTCTGGCCATACCATAACCTGTGCTGGAAAATGACGGTTTCTTTCGTAATTGATTTTCGATTTCGTGCATTTTCTCTTCACGAAGCCGTAGGTGCCAGACGCCCGACCGCGTCCAGTAATCGTCGTTCGTGTGACGCCAGGCCATGATACCAAAGAAATCTGATTGTATGCGAGCGAGTGACTGAGGTTATAATCGTAATGAAGGAATGACTTTGTTGATTTTCTTGTAGATGATTTATTGTTAACAAGAAATTGTCAAATGGAAGTTGTGGTGGATGACAGTATTGGAAGTTGAAAATATGCTTATGAGATTTGTTATCCTTCCTAGCCAACTAAGAACAGCAGTTCTGTCGCTGTCGTGAAATTTACTGTTTGTTCTGTATGTCAAATCATTTTCATTCTACTGATTATCATACTTATCCTCCTCGTAGGGAGTAGTGCCTTCAGTGCACCTCACGCAGTGCACTGTAGGCATTACTTAAGGTACTTTGAAACGTCCCTTCGGCCTCTAGCTTCAACCCTTGTCATTCCCTTTATTATACCTCCGTTCATATTTTCTTTCCTCCATCTTACTTTCCATCCTCTCCTAACAATTGTTTCATAGTGCACCTGCGAAGTTTCCTCCTGTTACACCTTTAAAGAATTTTTACCTTTCAGCGCTGAATAACCTCATAGGTCCCAGCGCTTGATCTTTGGCCTGAATTTTATATTCTATTCCTTACTTATCATAATATTGCAACTCTTTTGATTATGCTTTCCTGTTGCCACATATGGTCATACTCTTTCAGAAATGTATGTATGTAAGTAGCCTAAGTATGTTTGTATGTATGTACGGTATGTATGTATGTATGGTATGTACGTATGTTTGTATGCAGGTACGTAGGAAACCTGTGGAAAAGGGTCACGAAGCATTTGGGGTATCTGTTGTAGTAGTGGATTGATGGGTGCAGTCTTGCTGTCGATTAGGAGGAACAAGTGATTGATTGATAGGGTGCACGCACACCTTGATGAAATCGGCTTGCGAGTACCGTGAGTCATAACGCGTCCATGAATCACGCGTTGCAAACGGTGAAATATGTTTGTTGTGCGTGAATGCTATTCGCCTCGCGGGAGGTTTTCCCACTGTCAACTGTAGGGGTACACTCGTCAAGTGTTCGGGTGATGGCGAGAGAGCGTGAGAGAGGAAGGAAGTGCGTCTGGCTGAGAGAGGTTGAGAACTGCCCTATATATTTATTTATATATTTGTGTGCGCGAGCTAGAGTGCATGTATGGGAGAGGTGTTGAGTTGATGTTTTGTTTACGTGTATGTGTGTGTGTGTGAGAGAGAGAGAGAGAGCACGTTTCCGACGGACTGCATGTATACAAGTACCTAAATGAGAGAGAGAGAGAGAGAGAGAGAGAGAGAGAGAGAGAGAGAGAGAGAGGCACGTTTCCGACGGACTGCATGTATACAAGTACCTAAATCCGACGGACTGCATGTATACAAGTACCTAAATGAGAGAGAGAGAGAGAGAGAGAGAGAGAGAGAGAGAGAGAGAGAGAGAACACGTTTCCGAGGAACTGCATGTAAATAAGTATCTAAATGAGAGAGAGATAGAGAGAACACTTTACCGAGAGAGAGAGAGAGAGAGAGAGAGAGAGAGAGAGAGAGAGAGAGAGAGAGGGAGAACACGTTTCCGAGGGACAGCTTGTATACAAGTACCTAAGTGAGAGAGAGAGAGCGCGTGCATTTCACAAGCGAAGAAAATAATGTACAGCGTGAGTCAGAGGGATAAATACATTTTTTATAGGAAATGGGAACTGAAAACATTGTAGAAGGGAGAGCGAGTTAGCGAGCCATCCCATTTATCATTATTAAATGCCAGGTATGGAATTTAGATCCAGTGTTTGTGCGTCACCGGTTTATATGTCATCGCCACCTGCCCACTTTTCAAACCTTCAGGTGGGGAGACAGCCAAGGCCGTGTTTGTGCTTGCGTGCGCGCAAGCGTGCGCGGTTTTTCCATGTTCGTGTATATGCCTCCTTCCAAGTATGATTTATGGGCGCTGCGATGCTGGAGATTCATGTTGTATTGTTCTGTTAGGCCATTTGTTTCTGTGCGTCCAAGTTCTTCGGAAAATCCGTTGATATCCTTATGTACTTTAAAATGACATTTTTCTTACATATTATTTTCACTTACTTGATCAATGTATAACGAGTCGAAGAGAACTGGAAATGTTCTGGTACAGATACAGCACACCGTTTTGTAACTTGGGACACGGGCAGGGTCTTCGCGACACCGACACTGCAAGTCCTTGCACATGTTGACAAGGAGGCCAAGAACCATATATCGGTGTTCGTGTTGTTTGTCTTGCAGAACTGGCACGTGGGAGCATGTCTCCAAAGGTCTGTCTGGCCACGGTACGATTTATCAGTTTTTGGGGATTATTTTATATGGGATTATATATATATATATATATATATATATATATATATATATATATATATATATATATATATATATATATATATATATATATATTTATATTGTGTGTGTATTTATTTATACAGTGTGTGTGTGCGTGTGTGGAATTTAGAAAATTTGTTGCGTTTTGAATATGGAAGTAAATGATTTTAGTTTGAGAGAGAGAGAGAGAGAGAGAGAGAGAGAGAGAGAGGAGAGAGAGCGGGGTTAGTGACAGGAGCAGAAACTCCGCAAATAAATAGCAGCAAGTGCGGCGAATCATAATTCAGCATCCGCCGAGTTATAATTAAGGCATAAGAGAGATCATCTTTCACGGTGGAGATAATTGGCCTTGCAAGTCAGCTGGTGAACTGAAAAATAATTTGCTGATGTCGAGAATAGCGTTGCTTATTTACAACACAAAATGGGCACGAAGACCCAAAGGTGCCTTTTTATCATGTGTCCGCGTTTGTTATTCCTTTCTTGATTAATATGCTGTTTATTGCATCAAGTAGTAATCTTATGAAAATAAACAAATCTTTATTATGTCCTATTTTTATTCCGGTAACGTCCA
Source organism: Macrobrachium rosenbergii (assembly GCF_040412425.1). NCBI lineage: Eukaryota > Metazoa > Arthropoda > Malacostraca > Decapoda > Palaemonidae > Macrobrachium > Macrobrachium rosenbergii. Next base: position 17,500,310 of record NC_089776.1, on the reverse strand, counting down.
AGATCAACAATGATATAATGCTTGCTATATACTCCTCTCAAATTGTAACTTGCTTCTTTTCTTCCACAGGTGAGTCGCGACGACAGTTGGATACCATTTCATGTTGAAGGGTAATTATGATGTTTTTGTTTTTAAGATGTGTTCGCTCTTTTTCTCATGGTGGGTTCTCGGTCTTAGCTTCTTTTATTATAAATGTGACCCCTGTTATTTACTTATTTTCATTCGTATGTCTTCTCATGCAGGTTTGCTTTATACAGTATATCTTTCCCATTTCTCTTTTATATTTTTTCTTTTCCTCTCTTTCCCTTTTCAGTTTTCTGTAAAATAAACTACTGAGGCTAGAGGGCTGCAAATTGGCGTGTTGATCATCCACCCTTCAATCATCAGGCATACCAAATTGCAGTCCTCTAGCTTCGGTAGTTTTAATTCTATTTAAGGTTAAGGATAACCATGATCGTGCGTCTGGCAACGATATAGGACAGGCCACCACAGGGCCGTGGCTGAAAGTTTCATGTGCCACAGCTCGTACAGCATTATACCGAGACCACCGAAAGATAGATATATTTTCGGTGGCCTTGATTATGCGCTGTACAGAAAACTTCGGCGCATTTTTTACTTGTTTATATTCTTTCCGCCAGGGTTTTGCTTTGTTTTTATTTGTTTTCCCACCGTCCTTCCCGTCGTTGACAATAGCTGGTAATGAACTTACACATTCAGTTCTCATGCGAGGTGGCATTACATTGTGTCGATTTCGACGCCTTCGTCACGCTCGAGTGAGTGAAGGTTGCGTGGAGGCTGCCATTCCATCTTCGTGAAGGGTTTGCAAGGGCACACACATTTTCTGAAGTTAGGTATTTACCCGTCTCTTGTTTCTTCGTCTGCATGCCCTGCACTGGAGATCTAGAGAGACCGGTGGATTTGAATTATTATTATTATTATTATTATTATTATTATTATTATTATTATTATTATTATTATTAAGTAGATGAAACCGATTCATACGGAACAAGCCCATATGGTCTATTGACTTGAAATTCAAGCTTCCAAAGAATATGGTCTTCATTAGGAAGAAGTAAGAGGGGAAAAAAAAGTTAAGTATATCTTAGTTTAACCAGACCACAGAGCTGATTAACAGCTCTCCTAGGGCGGGCCCGAAGGATTAGGTTTATTTTACGTGGCTGAGAACCAGTTGGTTACCTAGCAACGGGACCTACAGCTTATTGTGGAATCCGAATCACATTATTGCGAGAAATGAATTTCTATCCCCAGAAATAAATTCCTCAAATTCTTCGTTGGCCGGTCGGAGATTCGAACTCGCGGCCAGCAGAGTGCTAGCTGAGAACGGAACCCATTTTCCCAACGTGGAACTAGAAGTAAGAGGTAAAGGGAAATACCGAAAGAAGAGATCCCACTTATTAAAAGAAAAAAATTATAAATAGATAAAAATGGGTTCAAATGCAAGAAGAAGAGTGTTAGGGTAGTAATGCATTGCATCTTCGCTTGAACTTCCGAAGTTCGAACTGCACGACATCCTCTGGGAAGCTATTCCACAGTCCAACGGTGTGAGAAATGAAGGTCCTTTGGAACTGAGAAGTTCGACAGCGAGGCTAAACATTTACTGCATATTTGTGCTGTTGTTCAGCGAATCTGGTTGCTCTCGACAGGAAAAGGGGGATCGGGGATCAATTGTGAATATGAAAGATCGCTGTTGAAATGCAACTTATGAGAAAGTGACAAACAAGAGACCATCCGTATGAAGGATTAATTTTTTGCATGTCCCCACCTGATCTGTAAAACTTTCTGGTATATCTGGCTGAATTTTTGTGGACGGGTGATTTGTGAGATTGGGATTAGTAGGTTTGATTTTGATTCTGGAATTGGATTGTAATGGAGTATAGATTTTAGGCCAGTGGCCAAGCACTGGGACCTTTGAGGTCATTCAGAGCTTGAAAGGAAATTGAAATTAGGTAGGATTGCCTGTCTCCTACGGGGGCCTCTGGAATTGAATTTGAGGCTTGAGGTAAATTTCATTTTGTTACGTATAGTCCTCATTTTTGTTTTTCTGTCTACAAAAGAACAAAAATTTATAACGGATTTGAATTCAAATTTGTGTGAAGGGTACCTAATAGAATAAGGATTAGTTGGTTTGGTTTTAGGATAAATACTATATAGTATATATATATATATATATATATATATATATATATATATATATATATATATATATATATATATATATATATATATATATATATATATATATTTGCCTACTAGAACTCAGATTAAAAGGAAAATTACTTTTTTTTTTTTTTTTTTTTTTTTTTTTTGCCAAATTTGTATGGAGGGTGAACTGTGGATTAAGGATACATTCTACTTTTTGGTTGTGTGCCTATGTATGTACTGTAGATGGGCATATTTATTCTCCTGATGGCGATAGCTATTTATAGTTGCAGGCTTTTGATGTGAGTGTGTAAGTTGTAGAGGTATGACGCGTATTATGTCTGGCTGGGGTGTCGGGGTTGGGGTTCAGTTGTTGGTAAGAATAGGTGCCGTGTCTGATTTGAGCCTCAATAGTTCCTTTTGAAGTCATGAAAGCGTGGACACTTTTTGTCTTTATTGCGGATGCTTTGTTATTTGATGGTGTCCATGAATGTGTTTTCTACGCGTTGTTTTGGTTCGTGTATGGAGTGGAATGCAACCTCTCTCTCTCTCTCTCTCTCTCTCTCTCTCTCTCTCTCTCTCTCTCTCTCTCTCTCTCTCTCTCTCTCTCTCTCAGTCGATCCCTCACGTTACGGTTGTGGGTCCAGCGTTTGAATTTACAGCTCCTGTTATCGGGCAATTTTTTGCCATTAAGAGGGAGCTTAGCTGTCTGTACGAGCCGTCACTCTATATCTAATTATCCTTAGAGTTATCGCAATAACACCCAAATTATCCTTAGAGTTATCACAATAACACCCAGCAATCATAAGCCGGTTGTCATGGTAACGGGAGTCAATAATGGCTGTTAACAGCAATTTACTTAGTTACGGCGACATTCACAGGGGGCCCCGGGGGTGGCTTGCTTTATAATGATTGTTTTCCGCGAATTTGCCGTCCCGTCGTCATCGTGGGTCTGATGTTTGGAGAGTTCTTGTCATTATGTTTGTTATAATGATGCTATAATGAGGCCAGTTGATTCACCAGGTCTTAATTTGTGACTCCGCTTCCTGAGTACACATGTGACGTTTGCGTTGCTGGTCTTTGGTTTGGCGCGTCTCTTGCTGCGTGTAGTACGCATGATTTGTGTGTGTATATGAAGTTCCTCATTGGATGGGTGGGTATCGTTCTCAGCTAGCATTCTGCTGGTCCCGCGTTCGATTCTCCGACCGGCCAATGAAGAATTAGAGGAATTTATTTCTGGTGATAGAAATTCATTTCTCGTCATAATGTGGTTCGGATTCCACTATAAACTGTAGGTCCCGTTGCTAGGTAACCAATTGGTTCTTAGCCACATGAAATAAGTCTAATCCTTCGGGCCAGACCTAGGAGAGCTGTTAATCAGCTCAGTGGTCTGGTTAAACTAAGGTATACTTAACTTGTGTGTATATGAGTGTGCGCGAGTTTGTACAGTATTCATGTGAATACTCGTGAGTTTGCTTTTCTAGGTACTACACTAAGATCGTAAGAAAGAAGAATTGCCAACTGGAAATGAAACAAATGGACATAAATCAGTAAACGGAAAGTATGGCGGGTAAAAAGTTAGGATTTAAGCAGCGCTATTGTGTAGGCTTGCTGGTTGATGGAGTACTAGTTATTTGTCTTTGCAGCAGCAGTAGTTCGTCAGTCATGTTTGAAGATTAAAAAGGGTATAGGTTTAACTGCCAATACTGAAAATAAAATTGTTCTGGTTACATAGTGTCACATCGCACAAAGGATCACGTCCGTTTTAGTGAGAGCACATTTCTAATGTGAGTGCACATTGCGTGAGCTTTCGTTTGGTAAAGCATGTTTTGTCAATTTTTTTTTATGTTTATCACTTTTAAAGCTCTTTTTCAGTATTAAGCAAAGGAGCGGAGATGACCGGACTTGGAAAGTTGGGGGTAACGCTAAGTAGCCCAGTTGCAAACTCTGCACTTTTTCTTGTTACACTTCTAATAAAACTTAGTATTCTCACATTTCCAAAAAGCATAAAAATAAACTGAGGAAAAGCGATGGATTTAAGATGACAGTGTTTTAAAATCCAAATAACTAAGCGCCCTAAGGGCCAAGGGAAATGTGGAAAAGTATGTCTTGGAACCCCAGTTTTCCGTCCCAAAATGCTTATAAGAGTGGGTTGATACTCATAAATGTCAATAAAGCGAGGACTGCGAGGTCGGCTCGAACCATGATGAAAACTCTCCAAAAGATGGCACATACTCTGTTTGCTTAGATGTGCACCCTGTGCAATTTCAACTTTACTTATGTAGGCCTATGGTATTAACCCAGTATGTATCCACCTTTGTCAAAGTCCAGCGCAAACTCACGCTAAGTAAAGTAGACGGCCGCACGAAGATATCGTTTATTAATATAAATTGTCGACCACACAATATAGAAATGGGTGTATGTAATACTTTGATCCCCGAGGGGCTAGTACTAAACACGGCGTCCCATGAAGCTTCCGCCATGTTTAGTACTAGCATTTCGGAGTAGGTGACGTGTAAAGGTGGATACATACCGGGTTAATACCCTATGTATAGCGACAAAGGAATAATAAATGAAAAGCAGAAAAATAGGCAGTATTGATTACGGGGGTACATCCTATACTAACGTAACTTAACCTGGGGCACTGTGTCCAACCATTGCTCTTGAATTTTTTAACAGAATTTAGTAACTACTTGTGATTGCCAGCAAATAAATTAATTTTGAGAAAGAGAAATCTAACTTTTGAGGAAAAGAGACCGTAAATGGGCATATATTGTTAATCTTTACGCTCTTGTATTTATGTACTTAAAAAAAAAATTCTTTGAAAGTGTACCAATTTCTATAATTGAAATGCCTCCATTCCCTCTGTGGTCCGCCATACTTGTTAGATGTCGCTGGCAGTCTTTCGGTTCCCTCCAGACTTTACCTGTGCCTTCGGCTATTCGAAATACTCGTTACCGTGACGGGCTAAGGTTACTTTGCAGTTGCAAATGATAAAGCGCTCTTTCTTCTCTTCTCTTCGACGTTTATGATAACGACCGTAAAAATCAAGCTGTGCGCCGTTGCCTGCCTTTGATTACATGTCGTGGACTCTTTTAAATTAAAATGGCTTCTTATTTCCACGCTTTGCTGCACTAACCGCTCGGGGGTGAGGGAGGGAAGTGGTTCAACTCTTCCCCCTCATCTTACGTTGTGGAAAAAAATTTTTTTTTTCTTATTTTTATTTTATTTTATTTTATTATTTTTTTGTTTTGCTTCCACCAACGAAGATGTACAGTGGTTATGATTAAATCGTCCATATCTGAATGTTTGTTAGTCCGTGTGGCTATCCCTGGGGGAGTGACATTACGTATTCACTTTGCCCGTTTGTTTCCTTGTGTTTCTGTCTGCCTGTCCGGCCAAAAGTTATTTAATAAAAAGTTTGGACGGATTTCGGCGAAGTTTCCGGGCGCGGTGAGCTGTGGCCGAAGCAAAATAGGTTTTCCTTTAGGTTGGTGGGATCCAGGTTTTTAATACTTTAGCAGATAGAGCGAACGAACGTCAGTAATGAAGTGGAATTATGAACGCTTTAAATATAAAATATAGGGGAAACATATATCCATAATTGACTTAAAAACTAAGATTAAACTATCCAGGCTATATTGAAGTGTATCTGTTGATATTTACAAGCAGGGAGGTTCGGTGTGCAAAATGAAGTGTGGATGAATACCTCATCATATGAGAGAATCAATAAAAATTTTTATCGAGAACGTCATTTAAAGTTCATTGCTCAAGAAAAAAAGTAATGGTTCCAAATGTGACCTTAATATAAGTTCAGGGAAAAAAAAACCGTTAATTATTTTATATTTTCCTGTTCCGTCGGATTAAACATTACGAGCTGATTTATGAGTTTTGTAGGGGGAGGAAGGAGAGAGGAGGGAAATTACTCATTAATTACAGAAGTGCACATGCCAGCAAGACGGTGTAATGAAACTTATGTTTCCGGTTTGGTGAAAAAAGAGAGGGAGGAAGACCGCGAGAGAGAGAGAGAGAGATAACAGCTGATGTTAGATAAGGACTGTACGTGATAATTGATTATATATATATATATATATATATATATATATATATATATATATATATATATATATATATATAATATATATATATATATATATATATATATATATATATATATATATATATATATATATATATATATATATAAGAGAGAGAGAGAGAGAGGTGGGGCGCCTCCCTTTTCCCTACAGAATACAACACCTTGCCTCCCTAGATAATAATCAATCAAAGGCCCCCATTCTCGTTCCCCACCTCTTTATCCCCCTCACCCGAAATCCGACAACAAACACAAGGCTCCTAGATAATCCCACAATATATCTTATTCTCTTGACTCCCACCCAAAATGATCCCCTGCTGACCCCTCATCCCTTTTTCACTCAAGGTATTAACATCCCAAGGTCTCCCTCCCCATCCCCCAAATTTCCAATTACCTGCGCAGTAGACAATAGTCCACATGTCAGGAAATAGTTTTGAGGTGATGTATGTCGTTCGTCGTTTGCTATCGGTTTTTGGGGTGGGTGGGGATGGGTGGGTAGGTGAATGGGCGGGTGGTTAATATGAGAGGGGGTTCAGAAAGGGAGGCACAGAGGGATCGCGGAGAATAAGGAATGAGGTTGAGTGGGGTTTTGATGATAGGTGGAAGAAATGAGGTGAGGAGACGCCACCATTCTCGTCAAGTTGAAATGCTGTAATCCTTCGCTTAATCACTATTCTCCTATGCCTTTAATTCGTGTGTTGAATCGCGTCTGTTTATGTGTCATTTCCACCTGCATTTTCATTGACGTCGGTAAAAATTTCATTTTCACTTATAGGCAGTCTCCACTGTAGGAGCTTAGTTATTAATAGTAATGTGGTCATTTTAGTTTTCTGCAAAAGAAAGCTATTGCGATGGCTTTGTTTGTCCGTCCACACTTTTTCTGTCCGCCCTCAGATCTTAAAAACTACTGCGGCTAGAGGGCTGCAAATTGGTGTGTTGATCATCCACTCTCCAATCATCAAACATACCAAATTGCAGTCCCCTAGGCTCAGTAGTTTTTATTTTATTTAAGGCTAAAGTTAGCCATGATCGTGCGTCTGGCACCTTTATAGTTGCCAACAGCACATGCCACCACCGGGACGTGGCTAAAAGTTTCATGGGCCGCTGTATAGAAATCTCGATTGTGCCGAAGAAACTCGGCGCATTTTTTACTTGTTTGCTTTGTTCCATACAAATGTGTGCATCTTTGAGTAATAGGCTAATCATGAAAATGTTAATCTCATGTAAAACACATGTATCGATACAATTTTTGTGTAACAAAATGGTACACCTAGCAAACGCTGACTGTGATATTTTTCTATGGTTGGTCTTCGTAAAGTTAAGCTGCATATTACGACACTGGCTCTGGGATCTTTTAGAGCCAAATAGTTGAACTTCAGTGCAGAGAAACGGAGCAGCAAAAATATATAGTTCGTATTGGGGGCAGTAAAATGTTAAAATTTAGAGATCAAGTTAGTTGATAACAAAAATGTCTATATTTAGTCATAAAAAAATATTTGCCAGAAAAAAGGAAGTATTAAAGACATAAGAATAGTTTACTCCTTGTAAAACGAAGGTCAGTTGGATGTCCAGTGATTATTGCTGTATATGCTAGGTGTTGCGTAGTAAATCGTAAATAAGAAAATTCAAAATTTGTGTATATAATATATATATATATATATATATATATATATATATATATATATATATATATATATATATATATATATATATATATATATTACTGATCTTCTTAAAGTTAGTTTTTATGCTAAGCTACTGATTTTGTTGTAGTTTTGAAGCCGAATGATTTTAAAGCATGTTCCGAAATGCAAACTAGCAAAATTAAAATGTCAAAATGGGTAATTACAACTAAGTGAAACTAAAACTATTTCTTTTTTCGGGTAAGAAATTTTATGAAAAACTACATTAGATAGCCTTTCCTAGTGAATGTGGCTTATCACTATTTGTTTCAGTTATTGTGTTATGAATATATTACCGTTATGTTTCATGGTGTGGATACATTGGCAATAATAACACTGTTGAATTTATTGAGTGGACAGTAATTCGAAAATCTTTTAACGTCCTCTTGAGTTAATGTACAAGACAAAGCAACAGCCTTTTGAAGCTTGAAAAGTTTTGTTGTGAATCCTAGAAACTTGAATTCTGTGGCAAAACGCCCAGGTTGTTCTAGGAAACCTGACAATGTAAAGGACTCAAAGAAATGACATGGTAGAAAAGTAGATGACGCACTACCCATTTCCCAAAATTAGGGATGGCTGGAGAGAAAAGTAATACATGTCTTTCCCGTGCTCATTCTTCAAAGGAAACTGCTAATTGACACCGTGAATCATTGGGGTAGGACTATTCTCCTGGTCAGTGGAACATGGTCTGAAAATGTACCTGTAGAAACAATACAGAGAAACCACCTTGCGCAATGCGGAGATGAGTAAAGGGTTAAGAACGGATTCATTGAACAAACGAGCCGTCTTTCTGATTCAGTCCTAGTTAGGAGGGAAACAAACCACAAAGCAGGATATTATAGTTTTCCACCGTTTGTCCGGCTGTCCTTCACATTGATCGTGTCATTGCGACTCCTCCTAAACCCGTGAACCCCGTAGGGGGTTAGTGCTGTCAGTGCACCTCACCTTAAGGGTCTCTGCAGCGTCCCCTCGGCCCCTAGCTGCAACCTGTTATTCCTTTTACTGTACCTCCGTTCATATTCTTTCTTCCATCTGACTTTCCAACCTCTCTAATAATTGTTTCCTAGTGCAACTGCGAGGTTTTCCTCCTGTTACACCTTTCAAACCTTCTTACTGTCAATTTCCCTCTCAGCGCTGAATGGCCTCATAGGTCCCAGCGGTTGGCCTTTGGCCTAAATTTTATATTTTATTCTATTGTATTCCTTGTCTTCACGTGGTACAAAATGAACGAAAACCGTGAAGCATCGATGTTTCCAGTCTTTGACCAAGGTGAAGTGGGCACGAATGACCGCAGATTCTTGACAGAAGAGGCCGTGTCGTGAGAAAGTTGGCCCGTGAAAATAATGGCGTCTTCTTCAACATTTCGTTAGTCGGAATTTTCTACTTTTTAGTAATACACGCTGAGTGCTTGTTGTTACTAGGTAGTCTGTTGTTTGCCATTAACAGTCCATAATTGTATCACAAAAGTTTGTGACTTACCTCGTGTATTTATTTTTGGTTCGGGAACGACAGCGATTTGATATCTGCGATTGTTATGTAGACAGGTGCGAGCTTGCGTGTAAACCGTATATTTCCTGCCAACTTGGAAACCTCACCTGTATTACCCATACCAATCACGAAATGTTGAAAATCGTGTGGATTGGAGTCATGACGTCACCGTCGTGGATTTCATCGGATAATCGATGCGTTGGCTGCATGACACAATCACAGCTCTAATTTTTATTTCCTTAAGATTATTGTTTTTTAACTTCACTTTTTGGAAAATCCTCTTTCTTTTATTTTACCGGGTACTTTTTAAAGGTCGACGCCAGGTTTCGGATGTAAGGTTCTGGTTTTATGTAGAATATATTTGATTCATTTTTATTGACACCGGTCGGGGCCCCGGTTTGCGACTGTGAGAGGTGGTAGGGTCAGTCTCACGTGTCAGAAATGTTGTGATTTTGGTGTCACGGCGTTGGTTGGGATTTTTCGTAATGGTAGGGTGGGTGGTGGTGGTGTCACGGGCGGTGGGTGAGTGACTGCACAAGTTCACGCACACCCATTAACTCACCCCTACCCTCTCTTCTGCACCTTATGCCTGGGGTTGGGACGCTCAAACCCCCCGGTTATTACGTTCACGTGGCCTGTGACTTGATGCATCGTGGTTGCGGTTCATGTGTCGTTTGATATTGGGGCGCTAGAAGGTGTTATCCTAACCGTTGGTATAAAATCATTTAGGCTGAGGTTGTTAGTTAGCCTCATTTTCACTTTAGTTTGAGTCATTTTCAACTTTTGGACTGTTTTGATCAGCTAGGCCACAATGGATTTTCAGTGGAACAGACATCGAATATATATATATATATATATATATATATATATATATATATATATATATATATATATATATATATATATATATATATATATAGTTCATCATGTTTGTATGTATTTGTCTGTGTACGTGCGTGCGCAAGTGCATTTATATATGTATATAAGTGCGGGTGACTTGCCTCAACATTCTCGACCGTTTGTTGTGGTGGGCACTCAGCACGGGTTACGTCTCAAATATCACCAAAAGCCACCCATATTTGTCAAGTTCTTTACTTATGCTCTCTCTATGTTCTTTCTCATATATATCGTTCTTTATATATATATATATATATATATATATATATATATATATATATATATATATATAGTAGTGTGTGTGTGTGTGTGCGGGTGGAGTGAGAGAGTGGCCGCCACTGCTGCTGAATGCTACAGTGCTTGGCTCACCTTTGCCAGGTGTTTTGGTTTGCACTAGCTTTGCCGCCTACTAGTCGGTATTTTCTGGGGTCAAGAAAGGGTTTTGGCGCCAGCAACTCAAGATGAAGACTAGCGTGGAATCTGAAAGTGTATACCGGGGTCGCAGAGATTAGCGCTCCTCCTTGTGAAAGGGTAAAAAGGCGTAATACAAATATATATATATATATATATATATATATATATATATATATATATATATATATATATATATATATTAAAATATTATACATTATATACTTTATTTTAGGTTATTTATTTAAAATATTGTACAAAATTATTTTAGGTTATTTGCATAGTGAAAATCATAGGTAGTGTTTGCGTTAACCTGTCACATCCGTATGGTTTGTCCATAATTTAATGAGTTTTGGTTTTTGTCAGATTTATTTTGTTTTGGAGCAAGGGAGGAGAACTTTCGAGGTGAAAAAGTCTTCCAGATCTTCCTCAAAACCTAATGATATCTTTGGCTTATATCCCCGTCATCGGCGAATATTTAACAGTGAAACTTTTGATGACAAGCGTGAAGAAAAAAGAAATAAATAAAACGGTCTTTGGAGTGTATCGGTAAAACGATTGCGTCTCACACATTTTTAGTTTTATGAAAAGAAAACTGTTGTGCCGGCTTTGTGTGTCCATCCGCACTTTTTCTGTCCGCCCTCAGATCTAAAGAACTACTGATGCTAGAGGGCTACAAATTTGTATGTTGATCATCCACCTTCCAATCATCAGTTATACCAAATTTCAGCCCTCTAGCTTCAATATATTTTTTTTATTTAAGGTTAAAGTTAGCCATAATCCTGCGTCTGGCAGCGATATAGACCAGGCCACCACCGGGCCGTTGTTAAAGTTTCATGAGCCGCAGCTCATACAGCGTTATAACGAGAATACCGAAAGATAGATCTACTTTCGGTGGCCTTGATTATACACTGTACAGAAAACTCGATTGCGCCGAAGAAATTTCGGCGCATTTTTCACTTGTGTTTCTCGTTACTGTACTTTTCCCCTCTCACTGGTACTGTGGTATCCCCACCTCTCACAGCCTAACAACTGGCTTTTTCTGTCTCACCTGTAACTGTTTTGCCGTGAAGCATTTAGATGTAAAATTTCTCAAGTGTTTTTGTGAACAGTTGTAGCAGTTTAAAACACTGACATAGGCTACGCCCATAATCGTAGTAGTCTCTCATTGAGAATTAAATTTGTGTAATTTTTGGGAACCATCTTTTGGTGTGGGTAATACCTTAGGTGTAACATTATTGTTTATGCATTTCTGTTTTGTTCTTTCATCTATAGTTTTTACGCAAACACCTTACAGTGTTTATTCCCATACTCAGTTCGTTTGATAGAAGAAGCGGACTCCCCTTATTGTCAGTAGCTACGCGTGGCTGGGAAACTTATTATAGCTAAGCTCTGAAAAGCACCACCGCTATCTCTCTGCTGCACTACTTCCTCTTTGCGTTGCCAATCAGAGATCTGACCGAATTCGTTTAGGGTAATTTCTCTCTCTCTCTCTCTCTCTCTCTCTCTCTCTCTCTCTCTCTCTCTCTCTCTCTCTCTCTCTCTCCTAATCGCTGCCGACAGTCTTTAATAAGAAAGAATTGTTATTTTAATATTATACGAAATTTATAATGAAGGGATTTGCAGATAGGCTCATCAGCGCGAAAACTTGGGAAATAATGCCTTGTAAAAATTGCCATCATGGGAGCCCTGGGTTGCAGCCAGAGAAGATATTGTGATAAATACCATCCAACATATTACTGCGAAAATCCAACTGAGTACTTGTGGTGCAGTATCGGTGAATGCCAGTATAGGCCTATGCCTCATAATGGGTGCGAAAGATGTACGAGTACAGTGTCACCCCTCCGCTCCCACTCCGTATTCCATCCTATTCCCGCTCTTCCTTCCCCATTCAGCTGCACCTTCCCCCCTTCTCTCCCTCTCCTCATCCTCTTCATCTCGTCTCCTTTTCTCGTGCACTGTCTTCTCCTCTTCTCATTGTCTTAACTAAGAAGGCAAATGGCAACAACAGGAGCATCAACAATACCTCCAGATTTCCCGCCCTCCACCCACGAGCCCCCAATCCGACCTTTCACAGTTTTCCATCTTAATGTCAAAAGAGAGAAAGATAGCAAACAAACATTCGCTTCTTAAGGAGGATTGCAAACAAGGAAATTAATGTAAGGAGGATTGCAAATAAGAAAATTAATATAAGGAGGATCGCAAGTAAGAAAATGAATGCTCCTTCCTTCATAGAGGGTTACTTTAGTGTTAAGCCAAAAAAGCTGAAGTCTTCGTATGCGGCGTTTCAAACATGTCAAATCTCTTTGACCGAGAAAAGGAAGGAGTTATCGTATTCCCTAGAAACAACTATACGTATAAAATATTATCAGAAACCAGCAGTATCATAGCTCTTTCTTAACAATTCATTTAGTCGAGTTAAACCTTGCCATACACTAGCTTGTCGGCCTCCACCACAGTATGGCCAAGTAATCCCTATCGTTGCCTGCCGTTGGAGCAGTCCTTCAAGAAAACCATCCTGGACAATATAGTATTATAAAATATTCACTAGGCCCACCCAGTCCATATATAATGGTACTGGGTGATTTTAAATTTTACTAACTGCAGTATGGAGAGGAGTAAGTAGCTGATGCATTAGAAACTAGCTTAATTGACTTAATATATTTATACTTATATTTATATTTATATTTATATTTATGAGACTCAGAATCCACGAAAATAACATTTGGAACGAGGCCAACACATTCGGGAGAAGAAAACGCCCCGATCTGATTTTCACATAATTATCACCTGCTAAGAAACATCTCAAACCAATCACTCAGCAGTCTATGATTACTGCCTAATAACGTGTGACGCTGCATATGTGCACCTGAACACAGCGTACAGTACAACACTATACCCAGAAGGTCTCCTGTACGTCCTTATCGCCGTTCAGTCTCCCCCGAGACCTGCTGTGTTGAAACGAAGTGCCTCTTATCGCCGATTGACAGGAGTGAATGACGAAGAAGCAAGTCGAACTATGGAATCCTTCAAATGATGACATGAAAGGTATACGAAGCATTAGGCGGATTCTGCCCGAGAGATAAGAATCCCCCAGGCAGGACGAGTTGCATAATCCAGAGGAAAAAAACTGCTTGGGCGATTTTTATATCTAGGAAAGAATCTGTCTATTGCTTCGCACACCTGACTGTAATAATCCGAGGGATTACGTAGTTCGATTTGCTTCTTAGTAATTTATTCCAATCAATCGACGAGGAAAACCTTGCAAGCGATCTCAAGCAGCGAGCATGGATGTCAGCATCATAGGCACGTTATGGGTCTACCGTCATTAGACCGACTACAGGCTGTTGCTCCCCAGCATTGCCCCCACACCCAGCCAACCATAGCCAGATAGGTTGGCTAGAGGGCTTACTACTCGATTTCACACACAAAGTTAATGACGTGCATGACCTTCTGAGCTGTGCTAGACTGAAGGCGGTGAAACAAAGGGGCATTCAGGGAAGTCGTGGACGCTAGAAAATTCTATCTATTACAAAGCCAAACAGAGCATAGTTCCAAATTTTCCAAAACACCCATAGTTCCCAGAAACCCGTCCGAATTATCTCGTACATCATGATATGCTTTCGTGGCCGTATTATTATTCTATAGAATCGTCTACCTCACTGTTTCTCGACCATTACGAATCAGCCGGCACATGTATTATAAGCATAAGTTCAGCAAGTTCCTGGATAACCTACCGGATGAACCTAGATGCAGTGCCACCGATCTCAGTACAGTGCCAGGTTCTAACTTGATTTTGCATCTTACATTCGATCCCAGAGTCAGATCATGCGTCATTGCTTTCGATGGCTGCAATAAGCAAGTCAAGTCCACACAGGGGAAGACAGTGGCAAGGTATTCCCCCACTTTTCGGAGGGGCGTGACTGATAATCAGTGAATTCTCTCTCTCTCTCTCTCTCTCTCTCTCTCTCTCTCTCTCTCTCTCTCTCTCTCTCTCTCTCTCTACAAGATCAAAAATGGCTTCTATGATTATAATCCAGTTTATATTATTTAAGATCTTCACTATTCCTCGGTTTTATAACCGTATGAAACGTATTACTTATTCCAAATGTTTTAGTATTCATCTTGGTAGAGGATAATAACAATTGATGTGTCGGAAATACAATATGTGCTGGACAACGACGACGAACCTAAGATTGGTCATTCGTAGCCCTCTGTGAGTTGTAACCTGAATTTCGTATAAGCCAGATCCATGAAGAAACAAAGTATATAAGTTTCCTCCTCATACAACAGAGTTCTTTTTTCCTCCCCTTGGCTGCATGAAAGCTTTTTAGTCCTCACCCACTAAGGTTGAGGGTAGTTATAATTCTTACCTCTGTATGTTTGTCTGTTTGTCTGGCAGTGTGTGTATGTCATGCTTACCTTGTCGTCAACCCTCCTTATAAACGGTTTAAAATATTGAAACCAAAATCAGTGCTCGAGACGAAGCCATGGTTCTAGGTTCCGTAGATTTTGTACACCGCTTGCCCTCTGCCTTAGCTTTGCTACTAGGCCTACAGTATATGGTCCCTCCAGATGGTATCAGGGCCAGTTCCTTTGTTACCTTGCCCAGGACCATACTAAAGCATCTGCCATCATGGCCATATGTGTTTGTGCCGGGAGAAAATTGTCGATGTTTACTTTTGCAAGAACCGTAATGGTGTCTTGAACATTGCAGCAACTGGCTGATGGTCGGTAGGGGACATGTATCCCTTTGAATTCGAATACTCTCCGAGTTCTTCCCGTTTTTGCTGTCTCATGCCATACGAGCGCGTTTCTTTTTTTTTTTTATCGAAGTCAGCATAGTATCATCTAGGTTATGTATTCACCAGTGACTGTTTATTCTCTGTCAATAGGATATGTCAAAAGTCACGGATCGATGAGATGACAGAGTTTTAAGGTGAACCCGGTAGATTAAATTTTTTTAAATATATGCAGAGTCATGCGCTGCCTTAAACTTTTAATAAATATTTTGTGCAATTTACAAGGTCTTATCAGCCCTCAGAAGGACCGAAGGGCATTATTGTAGGTGAAATATAGGACAGGATGGGATTCGATGCCTATCAATCAAGTTTGTTAGGTATATTATGTATGTATGTATATGTATATATAGAATATATGTGTATATATTTGCCTGTATCGATAGGTGCGCTCGTTCTCTCATATCTAAAAGGCATGGGCAAATTTATTGACCATTGGCCTCGTACCTGACCTTTCAGTAAACTGCCAACCGTAGTGTATGATTATGAGTACTTTATATACTCTTCGTGAAGAGTAAGGTAAGTTTGAATTAGAAAGGCAGGGAACTTCTCGCGTCTCCTTCCCAAGCCTTTAGTGTTACAGCCTTGTGTTATGATAGTAACATGGCCATTATCAAATTCACGGAGATGTAACGATGTCTCAAGGTGTGAGAACGCTCATGTGTTCTGATTGTGTAGATCTGCTTGGCGTAATTTATAAAGTATGTTTTATGTTACAACTTCGTTTTCACGGGTTCAAGGAACTTAATGTTGAATAATATGAAATATCGCCAATCTATCTTTTATTTTGAACGGAGTGAGTCACTTCATTGGATGAAAAATCGTTGTTTGTTTATGATGTATGTTCTTTTGATTATTAACCTGTTATTGTTATGTTCATGAAGAAATGAGCTTTGTGATGAGACTGCTGTCGTGTTTTTTGCAATTGATGGGCATATTATGACAAAAAAGTGTAGCAATTTAACAGTCTCCCATCTTACCCCTCAGCAGTTTGATAAATTAGTTATCATTAGAGGAAAGTTACTCTACTATTATTTTCCATTTCTGAGGTCTTTCATTTTGTTATTAAAAAAGAGAAATCCTTCGTTCTCCAGATAGAAAACATTCTCTGCTATTGTTATAAACAAAAAGTAATTTATATTTTGAAAAATAACTCTCGAAAGAAAGTATAGCTCTGGGATTGATGAACTGTCGTGTCTCAAGGCTAATGGATGTCATTCTCTCTCTCTCTCTCTCTCTCTCTCTCTCTCTCTCCCTCTCTCTCTCCTTCTCTCTAGATGTCAGTGTCTCACGGCTAATGGATGTCATCTTTCTCTCTCTCTCTCTCTCTCTCTCTAGATGTCAGTGTCTCACGGCTAATGGATGTCATCTCTCTCTCTCTCTCTCTCTCTCTCTCTCTCTCTCTCTCTCTCTCTCTCTCTCTCTAGATGTCAGTTTCTCACGGCTAATGGATGTCATTTCTCTCTCTCTCTCTCTCTCTCTCTCTCTCTCTCTCTCTCTCTCTCTCTCTCTCTAGATGTCAGTGTCTCAAGCCTAATGGATGTCATCTCTCTCTCTCTCTCTCTCTCTCTCTCTCTCTCTCTCTCTCTCTCTCTCTCTCTCTCTCTCTCTCTAGCTGTGTCTCAAGGCTAATGATGTCTCTCTCTCTCTCTCTCTCTCTCTCTCTCTCTCTCTCTCTCTCTCTAGATGTCAGTGTCTCAAGCCTAATCTCTCATCTCTCTCTCTCTCTCTCTCTCTCTCTCTCTCTCTCTCTCTCTCTCTCTCTCTCTAGCTGTGTCTCAAGGCTAATGAATGTCTCTCTCTCTCTCTCTCTCTCTCTCTCTCTCTCTCTCTCTCTCTCTCTCTCTCTCTAAATGTCAGTGTCTCAAGGCTAATGGATCTCTCTCTCTCTCTCTCTCTCTCTCTCTCTCTCTCTCTTCATCAATGTCTCAAGGCTAATGGATGTCTCTTTCTCTCTCTCTCTCTCTCTCTCTCTCTCTCTCTCTCTCTCTCTCTCTCTCTCTCTCTCTCTCTCTCTCTCGCTGTCAGTGTCTCAAGGCTAATGGATGTCATCTTTCTCTCTCTCTCTCTCTCTCTCTCTCTCTCTCTCTCTCTCTCTCTCTCTCTCTCTCTCTCTCTCTCTGTCAATGTCTCAAGGCTAATGGATGTCATCTTTCTCTCTCTCTCTCTCTCTCTCTCTCTCTCTCTCTCTCTCTCTCTCTCTCTCTCTCGCTGTCAATGTCTCAAGGCTAATGGATGTCATCTTTCTCTCTCTCTCTCTCTCTCCGTATTTGCTTTATTGACAGGCATTTTTAGGAGAACATTGTCAGTACAGGTCCCATAAAGGAACCCGATTACACAGTGCTGTCCCAATGCCTGAGCCATTAAGGCCGCAGACCCATTCATTAGCAGGTGACTTATTGAGGTGGTGGAGGTGTGCGGAGTGAGTTTTATTTATTCATATTTTCGTAGGTAGTTCTAATTACGCAGGGGTAAGCTCGAGGTCGATTTGTGAATTATACATATTGTAAGTAGTGGCAGGAACGTCATTACAGTATTGGCATTATGATTACTATTCAACACATGCACAATGTCCATGTGGACCAGCCTAATAGACGATTTAGTTGCAGAGCAAGTTTCCACAGTTGTGGAAGACTACAAAAGCAGCCAAGAATATCTTTTATGTTAGCCAGGATACATATTTAAAGTCTCCCCCCCCCTCCTCCCACTCCCTTCTGAAAAAAAATTTGTTATTGATGAATGATGAACATACACTGTTGTTATCTGCTGGGGCAAGCAGACAATCGAGCTTAAAGGTAATAAACTGTATAGAAGAATAAACTGTTCAAGTCAATGGCTAACAGTTCTAGTCAGTTTAAAATGTAAGAGGCAAGATCCCATGCTTAGAGCATAAGGCCAGCTTTAGCCATGGCAGGGTCAACAATGTTGTATGTTTTATTTGGTGTTATTAGTGACAGATTATGCTTTATAGTGTCGATTATGAAAGAATTTTTGTTGGGTTGACGTTTCTATAGTGATAATTTATGAGGTGAATGATTCGCCTACACACACACACATACAGTATATATACCGTATGTGTGTATACACACACACACACACACACACACACATACATATATATATATATATATATATATATATATATATATATATATAATATACAGTATATATGTATATATATACAGTGTATATATATATACATACATGTGTGTATATATATACATATTTATATATAGGCCTGTACAGTATATATATATATATATATATATATATATATATATATATATATATATATATATATATATATATATAAATATGTGTATAGGTATATCGTGATATTCCATGATGTGTCTGTGTCTGTCTGTGCTTCGTTTTATATTAGTTGCGTGTGCGTGGTGTAACGCGGACGTGAAATCTGTCGGGCGTAGCGAGAGGGTGATTTTCTGAGCTGGGCGTCGTGCGTGTTAGTATCGGCAAAACAATGAACATAATTAAGTATAGTTCCTACCTGGACGTTTCCGACATTGCGTCCTGTGTAAAATACCTTTCGTGGAAACCAGCTTCTGGACCATAGATATCATAGGTTATTATTATTATTATTATTATTATTATTATTATTATTATTATTATTATTATTATTATTATTATTATTATTATTATTATTATTATTATTATTATTATTATTTCGGTGTCGGGATTTACCTTGGAATTTTGTCAATTCTCCCCTGGCCCATAGCTCACCTTTCAACAAAATGCCATTGAACTTTATGAATATTAATTGTGTGGAGAGAGACCGCGACAGGTTTTGACGATGACCTCCTTTGGAATTGTAACAAACAGAATATTGGCCTCCTTATATGATGTAACCCCTAAGTCGTCAGGTTTATGCAGCGTTGTGATCTTAATGGAACTTAATTGCTATAGAAAGTATTATCGATATATTATTTGCAGGATGAAATGCATGATGCTGCATCTGCATTTCACTTTACTTTGTACGAAAGTAATTAAATGTGAGAAATATTACGAAAATTGATACAAGCAAGCTTTACTCTGTCAAAATCACTTTGACGTCGGTAAGTGTTGAAGAACCGAGGACATTGATGTTATTGATGCTTGAGACTTGCTTGCAACGTAACTGGCAAGTCGCGTTTTGCCCTGATTAGCACCATATCAGATTGAGGAATGATTTTTATTACGTGTGAGGAGAAGAAAATGAATTGGCGGTGAATAAATAGCTCCAGTCCATTGTTAAGTGGGTCCACTTAGTGCTTTAAATATTATATTCTTCAACAATATGATGTATTATTATTATTATTATTATTATTATTATTATTATTATTATTATTATTATTATTATTATTATTCAAGAATAGCAGACATTCAGAAAGAAAAAAAACGATAACAGAAGGCCTTTAATTCCACAGAAGAGAATACCCTTATAAAATAAAAAAAAATTAAACAAAGTGGAATCGTAATACACATAAGATTTAAGAATAGTGATGAAATAAAAAAAAAAAATCTGAATATATGGACCGCAGAAGAATGTAAAAACGTTTCACCTACTTTCAAAAAATTCTAGGTCATTGCTATTTCTTCAATTTTGGTTAGAGATGATTTACGCTAATTCTCCCCTTCCAATTAGTTAATAGGTCCTTTGAAGTCATTAAAGGTTAGGCCTATTATCCAGGGTCACGCCATATGGCTGGCAGGGCAGCAGCTGAACTTGGCAGGTTGTTATGGTACTTCCTCCTCCTCCTCCTCCTCCTCCTCCTCCTCCTCCTCCTCCTCCTCCTCCTCCTCCTCCTCCTCCTCCTCCATGTGAATGGGTATTTCAAAGCCTCTGGACGGTCCGTCAAAAAAAAAAAGAAAAAAAAATATATACACACACACACACACACACACATATATATATATATATATATATATATATATATATATATATATATATATATATATGTGTGCATATATAAATTGTGTATATATACTGTATATGTGTGTGCGTGTGTTTGTCATTTAGGGGATTAGGGATATGGAGTCCGCGCCGCCCACCTTTGGAAGGGTCAGTCATCTGGGTCCCAGAACTAATGTGAGCCAATGCCCATCAATTCTATATGCTTTAGATAGGTACCAGCTTCTGCTTGGGTCAAGAAATAAAAAGAAAATATTAAAAAAGCATTTTTAAAACACGCTTTTTTAAAATTGACTAAAAAGTGAAAAATAAAACTTATTTCTTCTCTTGTAGCATTTCATTCTATGTTTGGGGCCCACGCTATTATTTTTTTAGACATGATTAATTGTAAGAAAATCCTGGTGTGCCTCAAAAGATTTAGTTTTCACTTTTTAGTGCATTTTAATAAAAGCGTGTTATGAAATTTTTTATTTTCTTTATTTTGTACTTTTTAGTTTTGACAGCAATTGTAACCGATTTATGATTGTATGTAGCAAACGAAATTTATGTCCTGTCGAGCCAAAGAAGGTTTGAAAAATCCGAAGAGGTATTTGCCGAGTCAAAGAAGTTGTGGAAAATCTGAAGAGTTTCATACAAATCCTGAGATACTGGGAGAGGTCATTGTAGGGTCACTAGAGGTCACTGCTGACCTACTGATCATGTAAGGTTGTATTGTCACCAGGATTGAGTAACCATGCAAAATTTCAAGTCCATCGGACGAACGGAAAAGGTCGAAAATTAAATTACAAGGTTTGAGGACAGACAGACGCAGAAGTCAGGTTAAATAAAAGCATGTAATAAAAAGGGAGTGGGCCTGGCAGCCTCATGCCTGAAGACTTGCTCAGGAACCAAAAGGCTCCACCCTTCTGACGTCGTCAGTTGCAGAGGGGGGAAAAGGTTCATAGAAGAAATAAGGTATAGTTCAACTTAGCGCAAAGCCTCCCACTGTGAAGCTTTAGAATTCTTTCCACTCTGCTTACCTGGAATTCTGTGACCGCATTTTTTTAAAAGCATGTTTTTTATCACATTTTAAAATTTTCATTCCTTTTATTTATTTA
Organism: Macrobrachium rosenbergii; assembly: GCF_040412425.1. Lineage (NCBI taxonomy): Eukaryota > Metazoa > Arthropoda > Malacostraca > Decapoda > Palaemonidae > Macrobrachium > Macrobrachium rosenbergii. The sequence goes on along the minus strand of NC_089776.1, from coordinate 17,478,771 downwards.
TTTATTTATTTATTTATTTAAGTAGCAACACGGAAGAGCATTCGGGTTCTTTGTTCTTTGGTCGAACCTTGCAAAAACCTTTTTAAGTATTTTCGGAGGCGTCATCTATATAATGAGTTACTTTGAAGTTTTATTTATAAGAATGATATTTTTCAGCGTAATGTATTTAGAATTTGATGAAA